>NC_136483.1:110844198-110951698 GCF_053919585.1 Euprymna scolopes | reverse complement strand
AAATCGGCTTGACAGTCAACACGAAAGTGTACCTGGATGTGCTGAAGAGTGTGGTGATCCCCTGGTGCAATCAAGTGGTCGCTGGCAGACCCTGAGTATAGCAGCAGGATTCGGCGCCAGCCCACAAGTCCAACGAGAGCCAGGCTTGGCTTCAGAAGGAATGCTACAACTTCGTACCCTTTTCTCACTACCCGCTCCTTCCCCGACCTGAACTTGCGGAACTACTTCGTTTGGTCATACGTCGAGAACATCACGAACATGACCTGCCACAACACCAAAGCCAGCCTGATCGCCGCCATCCACCGAGTATTCGCCGATCTCCCGTCGGCGCGTCTGGAAAAGGCATGCTCCCAGTTACGAACTCCCATCGAGGCGGTGATTGAGGCTGAAGACAGCTACATTGAATTGATGTCAGCTCTACTACATATTCAATTACCTGAATTGATTTATTCAATAAAAGTTTAAAAATAAAACCGTAGTGTTGTTTTCTTTAGAGCGATAAATTTATCGTTCCACTCTGTATAACTCATAGTAAGTATGATGATAGACACCTATCAAGATGCGTGTTCTAAATTCTTGTAAAAAAATGTTCAATAAATGCGCGTTCTGATCACTATTATAGAATACATAACAGATGTTTAAAAACCTTATATAATATGTCAAGAGATACGCCTTTTAAAAATTAATAGCCATGCGTTTTTAAAACTATAATAAATGCTTAATAAATGCGTGTTTAAAAGCTAGGATAAAATGGTATCAAATATATGTTATATATTTATGTATTAATAGTTAGTATTATGTACAGATACTCATTCTAAATGTTAGTATACATTACGTAATCTATATATATAAATCCCAAATGTCTGTGAGTTTGTATGTTTGTATGTAACGCTAAAACTTTTGAAACACACAACCAGACTTGATAAATTTGGTATCATATCGAAGCCCCGTGTCCCGGATGACAAATATCGAAATTTCACGTCAAACGGACGAGGAGAAAGGGGTAAACGTATCAGTTATCTCCAAGGGGGTCCCAAAAAAAACTGTCATTGTAATGCTTTTTATTACGTAATTCTTGAATGATCCAATGTAATTCATACGTAAAAAAAAAAAAACGTTTAGTCATGTCACGTGACGTGACGTCAACGACCACTAATGGCGAACAATTGTAAATAAGTTTTGTCTTCGATACTTTTGCATTTTTCTCTTTGCCTTAGTTATATCCAATATTTAACTTTATGCCAATGTTTCCATCGTGATTACCTGGTTAAAAATATTATTTATACAAGAGTTTTAACGAAAAATGTCAGGAAAAAATGTACAGGAATAAAAAAATTCACCTTTCAAAATATTAGACGATAATAAAAATATCGTAATATTTATGTAATATAAAATAATTAGCCATTTTGTATATTACCACGTGACCTCATACCTCTTAAGCTGGAAGGGGGGAGGAGTAAAACCAACACCGTCTCTCTCTCTCACACTTACTCTCTCTCTCTCTCTCACTTTCTCTATCACCCTCTTTCTATTTTTCTATTCGTTTGAAAACGCTTAGTCATGTCACGTGACGTGACGTCAACGTCCACTAGTGGCGAATCTAATTCCTAACTACACTGTTCACCGGTTTGGTTACTATAGAAACACTTAATTTTTGTGCTGCTTCGAAAAGGAACAAAATTCACTATACACCGCTTTCTCTTCCCTCCCTCTCTCTCTCTCTCTCTCTCTCTCTCTCTCTCTACACCCACTTTCTCTTTAAAACCAGTCGGTGTGTTTTTGATGTTACGTACGTATTTTTTATATTTTTATCTCAGTAATTTTTATTATATTTAATAGCATTTTCTTTTTTTTTTTTTCATGGGAAATTATTTTTCTATTCGTTTTAAGAAAATGCTATTAAAAAATAAAAATGCGATAAATTCTGGCAACAGTTATTTATTTATGCTATTCGCAGCCGGCCGGAAGAAACGCGCTTAGACATTTTGTAAACATTGTTTTTAAAAAATAAAAAATAATACTTCTATTATGTTTTAACCGACTGTAATAGTTTATTTTGGAAGTATATTTCATAAGGAAAATAAACAACCCACTTTAAAAACAGAAATTACGAGTTTTATATATTTTATTCGCAGTTTTTTTTTTGGGGGGTAATCCATTACGTCTTTTTTTTTTTTTTAAATAAAACTAAAAACTTTATTTTTAAAATTTCGATGTTTGACAAACAGTCCATTATGTCTGTAACAGTTTGTTGAAAAAGTGTAGAATTCAATTAAAAAAACAACACCGTCTTTTTTTTTTTTTTAAATAAAACTAATTTTAAAATTTCGATGTTCGAAAAAGAGTCCATAAAGAATAAAACAGTTAATAAATACAAAAAAAAGTCCATTAATTTGAACTTAAAGCCTGTTTGAATAAAACTTATATAAAAAAACCCGTCACTTCCGGCAAATGGCTATGTAAACAACTGGTGGCATTTTTCGAATACATCGGTAAACACTGTATGTTTTTCGAGCTGAATAAATATGTTACATTGAATAAAAACACACAAAAATATATCCAGTTGGATAGAAAAGTAACTTATCTTGCCTTTCCTAACATTTATTGGTTATATATTTGTCTTTTGACCGTCCACTAATGGCGAGTTTTTTTTTTTTTTTTAAATAAAACTAATTTTAAAATTTCGATGTTAGAAAAACAGTCCATCACATGTCAATATAAAAATTCTCTTTTTGTTTGATAAAAAGAATAAACAGTTAATAGATACAACAAAAAAGTCCATTAAGTTCAACAAACTAAACTCTTTTATTTATAATAAAACTCTTCGACAGTTTAAATGCTTTCAAAATCCTATGTAAGTATATCGTTTTTACTGTACACAGATTCGAAAAAGTTGTCATCAAACAAATATATGACAGAGTTGAATAAATATGTTACATTGATTAAAAACACTTCTTATTAGCATTTTCTCAGTCCATCACATGTCAATATAAAAATTCTCTTTTTGTTTGATAAAAAGAATAAACAGTTAATAGATACAACAAAAAAGTCCATTAAGTTCAACAAACTAAACTCTTTTATTTATAATAAAACTCTTCGACAGTTTAAATGCTTTCAAAATCCTATGTAAGTATATCGTTTTTACTGTACACAGATTCGAAAAAGTTGTCATCAAACAAATATATGACAGAGTTGAATAAATATGTTACATTGATTAAAAACACTTCTTATTAGCATTTTCTTTTTATATGACAACGTTAATGTTCATGAATCTCTCTTTTAATCATTTTTATCGACTATCAGCCAAATAACCGGGGTCTAAAATTTGGGAAATTATTTTTCTATTCATTTAAAGAATATGCTATTAAAAAAGAAAAAGTCGATAAAAGTTAGACATAAACAGTAAAAAAATAGAAGATATTATTATTAAATAACAATAATTATTAAAAATAAATATTAACATTTACAATAATAAAATGAGTTAGTATTAAAAATAATTATTAAAATAAAAATGAGTTTATTATTAAAAATACATATTAATATTCAAATAAAATTGTTTTTATTATTAAAAATAAATATTAATATTTAAAGTAGAATAAAATGTGTTTATTATTATAAATAAATATTAATATTTAAAATAATTTGTGTTTATTATTAAAAATAAATATTAATATTTAAAATAATATAATGTGTTTATTATTACAAATAAATATTAATATTAAAATAAAATGTGTTTATTATTAAAAATAAATATTAAGGAAGGTCAACAGGTGGAGGAAAAATAGTCAATGCAGGTCATACCACCTGACCAGCTAAAATCGCCTTTTTATATAAGGCAGACAGTCAGACTATTTGCCTTGAGGGCGGGCTAAGCCCTCCTACCCCCCCCCACCCCAAAGATGAGAGCTGGGGAAACTTCTCTCAGAAGGGGTATGGGAGGACAGGGAGACCTTCCCTCTTTCAACTAAGAGATAGATATCCTTTTGTATGGTTGATTGACCCCCCCCCTGTCGGTTCTGCTTACTCCATTCCGAAAGAGATCAACCTTACACAAAAAAAATAAAAAAATATGGGGACAGGGAAGCCTTCCCGGGCCCCCTTTCTGGGAGGAGAAGTTCCCCGGCTCCTACCTTTTTGGGAGTGCTCAGCCCGTCCTCCAGTCAACCACAATATTTGAAGAATAAAGATATTTTTGTTTTTGTGTTTTAGGTGGTGAAGGTGATCTGGGGAGTGTTTTTTTTTTTCACAAAAAAGGTACTTTTTACGAATGGGTATCCAAGAAAATTACAGTATTTTGTCAGAAATTAAGATTTTCATTGACCACTCTCAATACTATCAGAAATGAACAAAGTTAATTAAACAGTCTACACAATATAAACTAACTGTTTTGTTGGCTTTTTATTCTAACTCCAAACTAACCCATAACTACATTTTTCTTTTATTTTGCAAATTTGATTTCCTTTAGTTTATATTGTGTAGCTGAATCAGAAATTGATTTATCTTTTGTCATTTGTAGTTAACATGCTATCAGCGCAATTACTACAGTGTAATCACACATGATCTACCAAAATAAAAACACTTCAGATAAAGTCTTAAATAGAATTCAGTTCCTTACATGACATCTGATGAAGTCAGTACAAACGTTACAAACTAATACTTGAAAAACAATTTGACATTTACTGTACTACAATATCACATTTGTATAGAAGTAGAAATCTGGATACCTATTCTGATACCTAATAAAAGAAAGGACACTCTTTGGGGCGGATTTTGATGATAACAAGTCACTAATAAGAAATTATAATAAACATTGAAATAATTTAAGAATTTTACCAAAATAAAATTACTTGGTAATCACCCAATTTCTGCCACAAAATTTTAATTGGCAAAACTCATAAGCATAAAATATATATTTTCTAATTTCATCTTTTTTTTTTTACATAATCTGGTTTGATGTTTTCCTAAATATTCAAATCACTATATTTTGCTGCTTAATATTAAATACAGCAAATGAGTTATTTTTATGCATCAAACAATTACATTTTCTCATTCATCCAAACTAATCACTGAACATCAATTTCATATTTTCTTCACTAAAATATTACTATGCTTGATGTCATCAAGTAGAGCGGATCATTTTTTTTTACATTTGTTTACACATTTTTTACAAATGTTTTTGAGAGTCCATACAAAGTTATAAGTGTTCAACATTTTTTTTCATTTGAATATATTTTGTCTAAGATTCTTAGCCTATGTCATTGCATACCAATTTGTTTCTTGAAAGTTAAGTTCACTGTAAAAACATCTGATACACCAAAATCCCTGATACCTGTTTCTTATAAGCGCCAAATAACTATCACTATTTCGATTTGTGTTTCATGAGAACAATTCAATATTGATACATTATAAGAAACATTTCCAGTGCTTTTCTCTTTTTAGCAATAGTTGGTTGATAATTAGAGGACACAACTAACCCTATACTATGCTTTACTTTGTTTTGTATATATATTTTGTATTGTGTGAAATTAACAAAGATTCATATGCAGGAATCGGTTGATACATTCCAAGAATCCCAATGCGACCAACAAACTTGAAAGACTACAATTTCTTTTTACTATGACCAATAAGAAAGCTCAAGGACTAAGTTGTTGGACTCATCCTGATCACCATTTTAAATTATTGTTAACAGTAAGTTTAACATTTTAAGTACAGAATAATATTCCTTTTGATATTTATAAATTACTATTTTCTGTGACAGATGTTACTTTTTCAATATTGATTGCACCCTCTTTTGTGTTTTTACATTTTGCATACAATAATATTAAGCACACCATACCAAGACCACTATTTGAGCATCTAATAAACTGCCTACCAAGACCAATGTTTTCAAGTGACAATGGAGAGTATTCATGTTATGTTTCACATTTTTATGTTTTGAAATATTTTGCTGCTTAATATCAAATTCAGCAGATGTTTACTTTGTTTTGTGTATATACTTTATATTAGGTAGAATAAACAAAACTTAATTTCGCTACCATCATTATTTGTAGTGACATGCACTGTTAACATAAATAAAATCAATGATACCTGTTTCGTATAAGCACCAAATAACTATGATAATGTGTTATTGTTGATACATTATAATAAACATTTCCATTGACTGGTCGTTTGCTTAGCTTAGGTTTACATCATTTTTTCACAATGTTTCTCTACTTGCTTTCAGCATGAGAGCAGATCATATTCTGCACATGTTTCATGCATATCACAAAAACTTATAATATTTGATCAACATTTGACTAACAATTTTACAAAAAAGACCTACCACCTTAAGGGGGGTAAAGGTAAGGCTCCCCACATAACCATAAAAGAAAGCCTCCCCCCCCATACAGTGGGAAAGAGCTCCCTTCCCATTCTGGGGCAGAGAAGGGGCAAGGAAAACTCTTAAACATAAATGGTCAACGGAGGGTATACACCCTGGGAAACTAAAAGTCTATATGGAATCTGCATAAATTAAAATATCCTGTTTAAGCGTATTGTATGACAGGGAGGGAAGGTCAACAGGTGGAAGAAAAATGGTCTACGCAGAGCATACCGCCTGACAAGCTAAAATCGCCTTTTTATATACGGCAGACAATCAGACTCTGATTGCCTGGACGGCGGGCTGAGCAATGAATGTGGAAGCCGGGGAACTTCTCTCAGAAGGAGGATGGGAGGCCCAGGGAGCCTTCGGTCTCCTCCTAAGAGAGGGATATCCTCTTACTCCCTTTGGAAAGAGATCAACCTTACACAAAACAAAAAATATGGGAAGAGAAGCCTTCCCGGGCCCCCCTCCCCCTTCTGGGAGGAGAAGTTCCCTGGCTCCAACCTTTTTTTGGGGGGGGGGCCTAAGCCTGTCCTCCAGGCAACCAAATGAAAAAGAAATTTACCCATCCCACCTTTGTAGGAAGTGTGCTCAGCCCACCTTCTGAGCCACTGTGAAAGTTTCCGTCCACCAAAAGGGAAGGGAACGAGGAAGGAAAAGTCTCTGAGAATCTTCATGCAATTTCTTTGACAAAGAAACTGTTTTCACTTGATTCCACACAAAATTTTTATTGCTTTTTCATCTATTGTCTTATATTAGGATTTCTTTATGCATGTTATTTTATTTAAGAGTACTAAATAGCTTTTCAGTTTCTTGAGACTCTTTCAACTGTCTGGATTCTGCAGCAACGTTGTGGAGTGATATGTAAAACATAAATTGGTACTTTATAACAATAGGTATGTAGAATTCTAACTCGCCAGTGTTGATCGTTTCAATTATTTACAAATTCACCAGGTCCTGGATATGACCATAAACTGTATCCAAACATGGGGCTTTGTGAAGTGTGAAGCCACCATTTAATTGCTATTGCTACCAGGTCCACTCTGATCTGGAGTAGTAGTACCTGTTAGGGTCCCAATTATGAGTTAAATAGAAACCAACATTAAATAAACAAATATATTCTAGGAAAAAAAAATGTCACTAGATTGGGCATGAAATAACCTGATATAGTGTTGATATGTCATAAAACAAAATGAACCAACAAATTCACCAATCGACACAATATCAACAAATGTATCTTTCTTTTCCTTATTCTGTGCTTATTTCTTGGTACTAAGCTTATCATTAACTAACCCTGACATTTCTTTTACTTTGTTTTGTGTATATATTTTATTTTGTGTAGAATAACCAAAAAGACATTTAGCTACCACATTTGCAGCGAAATGTTAGCATACATAAAATCACTGGTGACAACCCATGATGTTTTTTCTTATGAACACGAAATAACCAACACGCTTTCCATTGGTTTTTCATGATAACAATTTAATATTGATAAATTATAATAAACATGTCCATTACTTTTCTTTTTTTATCAATAAATATACTTGGTTGATAATTAGAGAACACAATGTTTATTGTAATAAAACTTGTGATCTATAACATCCAATTCTAAAAATTAAACTTTCCTTTCTCAATTGAAACAAACAACATACCCCACACTATGTTCCTAAAAATGAGGATTTTACTATTGCGTTTACATAATTTTTTAGCTATGTTTCTCTTACTTTCAGCATGAGATCATTTTCTACACGTGTTTCATGCATACCACACAAACATTTTACCTCTGACATTTTTAATTTTTTTCCAATTTCCTTTCACCATGAACATTATCATTAGTACAGTTTTCATTTAAAATGAAGCTGTACATGGTTACTATTACTTGGAAAGCAGATCTAAAAAAAAAAAAAAAAACTGTTTTCACTTTGAAAATTTACGATTTATAGATCTCGGATTTGGCCCTTCTTCACCTTTTATCTTACATTTGTAAATATTGTATATATAAACTTTTTTCTTATTTCTCCAATGTTATTTCATTCATGCAATTTCATAATCCACCAACATTGTATAAGATTCAATTCCATTTGACACTTGAAAACAACTTTTTATATAGTAAACAGCATTTATTTCTTTTCAGACATATTCTTATTTTATTTTATTTCCAGTACTATGTTTTATTTCATTTTGTGGACACTCATTTAACTCTCTGGGATGCTGCAGGGAACATGTAAAGTGATATATCAAACAAGAAGTGGTACTTTATGACAATAGGTATCTAGGATTTACACATACCAGTGTTGATAGTTTGAAATATTTACAGACTAACATTTTACACAATATAAACACATGTACCTTTTTCTTCTTTTCCTTTGCTTATTTCTCGAACCTAAACTTATCATTAACTAACCCGTAACTTTGTTTACTTTGTTTTGCGTATATATTTTATATTGGGTAGAATTAACAAAACTTAATTTCGCTACCATCATTATTTTTAGTGACATGCACTGTTAACATCAATAAAATCACTGGTGACAATACTTGATACCTGTTTCGTATAAGCACCAAATAACTATCACTATTTCGATTTGCTTTTTCATGATAATATGTTCATCTTGATACATTATAATAAACATTTCCATTCACTGGTCGTTTGCTTAGCTTAGCTTTACATCATTTTTTCACAATGTTTCTCTACTTGCTTTCAGCATGAGAGCAGATCATATTCTAAACGTTTCATGCATATCACACAAACTTATAATATTTGATCAACATTTGACTAACAATTTTTTGCCAATTTCCTTCAACATTCTCATTACCATTACTACAGTTTACATTTTGTCGTTAAAATGAAGCTGTACATGTTTCCTATTACTTGGAAACCAGATTTGTAAAAATCCCATTTTTTTTTCACTCTGAGAATTTTCATTATATTTCTTTGACAAACGATTTATTTTCAATGAACTTCAGCACATGATTGTTACTGCTTTTTCCCCTTTTGTCTTATATTTGTTTTTCTTCATGCCAAATATTTTATATATCAATTTTTTGCTAATTTCTTAAATTTTATTTCTTTAATTCTTAGTCCACCAATATAGTATAAGTTTCAATTGCATTGAACGCAATGTTTTAGATAGTAAACATCAGCATATTTCACTTTTCAAGCACTTTTTCATTTTATTTCAAATACTATGTTTTATTTCATTTTGTTGACACTCATTTACCCCTCTGGGGTGCTACAAGGAACATGTAGATTGATATACCAAACATGAATTGGTGCTTTATAACAATAGGTATCTATAATTTTGCTTAATTCTCTAACCTAAACTTATCATTAACTAACCGTAAATTATGTTTTAGTTTTGTGTATATATTTTATATTGTGAAGAATAAACAAAAATTCATTTCACCACCACATTTGCACTGTTAGCATACACAAATATCACTGGTTACAATCATTGGTAGCTGTTTTTTAAAAACACCAAATAACATTCACGCTTTCCATTGGTTTTTCATGATAACAATTTAATATTGATAAATTATAATAAACATGTCCATTACATTCTCTTTTTATCAATAAATATACTTGGTTGATAATTAAAGAACACAATGTTTATTGTGATAAAACTTGTGATCTATAACATCAAATTGTATAAATTAAAGTTTCCTTTCTCAATTGAAACAAACAACATATCCCACACTAAAAATGAGGATTTTACTATTGCCTTTTAGATCATTTTTTAACAATGTTTCTCTTCTTACTTTCAGCATCAGAAAATATAATTTTCTACACGTGTTTCATGCATACCACACAAACGTATATGTGACCAACATTTTACCTCTGATACATTTTTTTCCAATTTCCTTTCACCATTGTCATTATCATTAGTACAGTTTTCGTTTTGTCTTTAAAATGAAGTTGTACATGTTTCTTAATACTTCGAAACCAAATATATCAAAAAATAATTTTTTTCACTTACAAAATTTTCATGATATTTCTTTGACAATCATATTTGTTTTTAATTGAATTCAGCATATGATTCTTACTGCTTTATCACCTTTTATCTTATATTTCTTTTTCTTCATGCCAAATATTTTAAATATCAAATTTTTGCTCATTTCTTAAATTGAATTAAAAAAATGGATTTTTTTATTCCACCAATATTGTATAAGGCTCAATTCCATTGAACACAGTGTTTTATATAGTAAACATCAGCATTTGTTTCTATTTTATTTCAAATACTGTTTCATTTCACTTTCTCGATAATCATTTACATCTTTGGGGTGCAACAGGGAACATGTAGAGTGATATATCAAACATGAATTGGAACTTTATAACAATAGGTATCTAGAATTTCCACATACCAGTGTGGATAGTTTTAAATATTTACAAACTTACAATTTACACACTATAAACAAATGTATCTTTTTTTCTTTTCTTTGCTTATTTCTCGAACCTAAACTTATCATTAACTAAACCTAAACTTTGTTTACTGCATTTTGTGTATATATTTTATAATGGGTGAAATAAACAAAACTTAATTTGGCTAATATCATTTGTAGTGGCATGCACTATTGACATATATAAAATCACAGGTGACAATCCTTGATTCCAGTTTCGTATAAGCACAAAATATCTATCATTATTTCGATTTGTTGTTCATGATAAAAATTTAATATTGATACATTGTAATAAACATTTCAATTGCTTTTATCTTTTTATCAATACATATACTTGGTTGATAATTAGAGGACACAACTAACCCTATACTTTGCTTTACTTTGTTTTGTATATATATTTTGTATTGTGTGGAATTAACAAAGATTCATATGCAGGAATCTGTTGATACATTCCAAGAATCCCAATGCGACCAACAAACTTGAAAGACTACAATTTCTTTTTACTATGACCAATAAGAAAGCTCAAGGACTAAGTTGTTGGACTCATCCTGATCACCATTTTAAATTATTGTTAACAGTAAGTTTAACATTTTAAGTACAGAATAATATTTCTTTTGACATTTATAAATTACTATTTTCTGTGACAGATGTTACTTTTTCAATATTGATTGTACCCTCTTTTGTGTTTTTAAATTTTGCATACAATAATATTAAGCACACCATACCAAGACCACAATTTCAGTATCTAATAAACTTCCTACCAAGGTCAATGTTTTCCAGTGACAACGGAGAGTATTCATGTTATGTTTCACATTTTTATGTTTTGAAATATTTTGCTGCTTAATATCAAATTCAGCAGATGAGTTCTTTCTTATGCATCAAACAATTACATTTTCTGATATTCATTCAAACTAATTATTGAAAATCAATTTCATATTTTCTTTACTAAAATATTATTATGCTTGATTTCATCAAGTGGTGCGAATCTGTTTTTTACACTAACAATGTGCACATTTTTTGAAGAATAAAGTTTTTTTTTTTTAAGGTGGTGAAGGTGATCCGGGGAGTGTTTTTTTTTTTTTTTTTTTCCAAAAAAGGTACTTTTTACGAATGGGTATCCAAGAAACATTCAGTATTTTGTCAGAAATTAAGATTTTCATTGACGACTCTCAATACTATCAGAAATGACCAATCTACACAATACAAACTAACTGTTTTGTTGGCTTTTTATTCTAACTCCAAACTAACCCATAACTACATATTGCTTTTATTTTGCAAATTTGATTTCCTTTAGTTTATATTGTGTAGCTGAATCAGAAATTGATTTAACTTTTGTCATTTGTAATTAACATGCTTTCAGCGCAATTACTACAGTGTAATCACACATGATATACCAAAATAAAAACACTTCAGATAAAGTCTTCTTACATAGAATTCAGTTTCTTACATGACATCTGATGAAGTCAGTACAAACGTTACAAACTAATACTTGAAAAACAATTTGACATTTACTGTACTACAATATCATATTTGTATAGAAGTAGAAATCTGGATACCTATTCTGATACCTAATAAAAGAAAGGACACTCTTTGGGGCGGATTTTGATGATAACAAGTCACTAATAAGAAATTATAATAAACATTGAAATAATTTAAGAATTTTACCAAAATAAAATTGCATGGTAATCACCCAATTTCTGCCACAAAATTTTAATTGGCAAAACTCATAAACAGAAAATATATATTTTCTAATTTCATCTTTTTTTTTTACATAATCTGATTTGATGTTTTCCTAAATATTCAAATCACTATTTTTTTGCTGCTTAATATCAAATACAGCAAATGAGTTATTTTTTATGCATCAAACAATTACATTTTCTCATTCATCCAAACTAATCACTGAACATCAATTTCATATTTTCTTCACTAAAATATTACTGTGCTTGATGTCATCAAGTAGAGCGGATCATTTTTTTTTCATTTGTTCACACATTTTTCCAATTTATATATATTTTGTCTAAGATTCCTAGCCTATGTCATTGCATACCAATCTGTTTATTAAAAGTTAAGGTTCACTGTAAACACATACGTTACACCAAAATAAAAACGCTTCAGATAATGTCTTGATATTCAATTAAGTTTCTCACATGACATCTTATGAAGTTAGTAGAAATGTTACAGACTTTTGAATCTCAAACACTTTCAATACTGTGCACTGATATTTTCTTTTTTGGAATATAAGCACATTCATGATTTTTTTTACAAACGCCAACAAATGTCACATTTTGTAGCAATGTACTGAAACAATTATAAAAATAGGTATCTAGGAAAAGGCCACTACATATGTTATAAATTCCAAATTTCCACAACCTGGCAAATACTGGTACACGCTAGCAAATTTAGATTTGTAATTACAGAATATGATTCTAATTTTTTCCTTTGCTCTTTATTCTAACACTACACTAAGTTTACTGTTTTATTTCGCTACAGTTGATATTGTGTAGAACAATAAGAAAATCATAGTGAACAATGCATTCAACAAAATTTCACACACATTTCTAGATACCTATATCTAATAAGTTCAAAAGAAAGGACACACTTAGGGAGGTATTTTGGTGGTCAAGTCACTAAATAGAGATTAGCTGGTTTCCCGGCATAGCCCAAGATGTAATAAAGATTGACTGAAATACATGTTCTAGCTGGTTTCTAGGCGTTGCCAGGGATGTAATATAGACACATTATGTTGTATATTACCTGTTCTCTTCTCCCTAAGGTAAAACAATTTCATGTACATGCTGTAAATTACCTACACTAGGGATAAAACATGAACAATACCAGTCCTAGGGTAGATAAAACAAATAATACATAGAGATGAAAGATTCCTCTCCCCTAAGAATAAAACATATATTCAATATCTGCTTTTGTTTTTTCATTGTTTATACGGTCCCGAGCAACGCCGGGTAGCCCTGCTAGTCTATTATATAAATCGCACCTGTCTGTTCAAATGTATGTATGTATGTATGTATGTATGTATGCCTAAAACGTTCGACAAAAGCAACAGATTTTTATGAGATCGGTATATTTTGAAGCTCGACACTTCGGACGACAAATATTGAAAAATTAGCTAAACACATTAATTCCTTCACCCTCAACTGGGCAGTGTTGTAAAAGGAGGGTCGTTTTCTTTTGCGTCGCCATTTTTGCAAGTCATCGTATCGGTTGGAATAACTTTACTATTTTCAACGTTCCGAACTTCCGGTCGCGTCATAGAGTAGGGGTAAGACATATTTTTTTTTTCATTTTCTTTTCCATCTTCGTGTCACGGGTTCGAGCCTGCCTGCCTGCCTACTACCAATTTTTTTTTTTGCTCAACACACACCTCCAAACACACGGGCAACACCACCGGGCATCCAGGCTAGTGCTTGTATAAAAATACTAGATTATCGTGTAAAATGGTTACTAGATCCGCATACTGATAGTCAATATAAAATGATTAATAAATTCTCGAATAAAAATACCTCATTTGAAAAATACTCGTGTAAAATGCTTAATGGAGTCACGTTCTAAAATGCTTAATGGATTCTCATATTTCTTTAATTAAATTATGTTAAAACTTTCTTTTATGTTTAAAAAATTTCTTTAATTAAATTATGTTTAAAAAATTTTCGTATAAAATGTTAAATAGATTCTCGTAAAATCTTTAATAATTTCTCGTATTAAATATTTTATAAATTCTCGCATAAAATGCTTAACAGATTATAATATAACATGTTTAATAGATTCTCGCATAAAATGCTTAACAGATTCTCGTATAAAATATTTAATAGATTCTCGCATAAAATGTTTCATTTGAAAAATTATCGTATAAAATGCTTAAAAGATACGCGTTCTCAAAGCTTAATAGATTAATGATAATAATAGAACAGATTCTAATGATTAATAGATTCTCGCATAAAAAGCTTATGAGATCCTCGTATAAAATACTTACTTTGAAAAATTACTTGTATAAGATGCATAATAGATGCGTGTTAAAACATGAAAATGCCATATATCAATATACTTTATTGATAGTGACCTTCCAATGAGTTCTTTAAGTTTAGGTTTTACTGTATTTAAAAATCGACTTGATATTTTTTATTATTTACCCACTTGGAAAAAATCACAACGACCATTATATTTATAAATTACACAGAATCTATATAATATTCTGCTTGTTCTTTCCTTAGTCTGTAGTTTACACTTGGAAAAAGGCCAAATACAATTTTTGAACTGCTTCAAAAAAAAAAAAAAGAAGGAAAGTTCGCGAAATCTGATTTTAAGAAATGAGAGTGATCTCCCTTTGATGCAGCCTCGTCTTCAAATATTATTATAAGAAATATGAACATTGTTTTAATGGTATGAGAAAGTACTTTCGACGTGAAGCAGTTCTTCACCAAAGAAAGACATCAGCGAAAAGTTACATAAAATTGGAACATTCGAAAGAAACAACAAAAACAGCAGAACATTGTCTTCTAAGAGGTTCTGGACTGAAGGAGTAAATTAAAAATTATCTCTTACAATCTGATTGTATTATTTGTATTGAAGTATATAGCACAATATTAAGTTCTAAGTGTTTATTAGTACTAGTTTAATTATTTCATTTAAGTTAGTTCTATATTTTAAATACAATCGACCCTATTTTCATAGAAATCTTAATAAACTCATATTTACTTTTTTTGTTAAAAAACCCCCTAATTTTTTGCACTATCCAGAAAAATCAGTTTATCAAAATATATTTGTTGATTAAATATATTTCTCATTCCGCGGATTTTCTACGAATCCTGCTCGTAATAATTTACTAACTTGGAAAATTGGCCCACTACACTCTTCCTTCCCTTAACCTCATCATCCAGCAAGATATTGATTTTATTTGATGTTAAAAACACATCGATTAAGTAAAATCGTTATTATACATTTGATTTCGCTTATTTAATGTTTCACCTCCGGCATGCAAGAATTTTGGAATGCTGTGAACTGCGAAGAGTAAACAACATTGGTTAAAGCTTTGATGTTGCCGACTGAGATTAAATGGAGGATTTCCTGTCCGATATTTCGATATCGAATTCGGTGATGGATTGAAAGATCAACAAGAAATCAGATGGGATGAAAATAAAGATGTAGAGAGGATGTGGTGAAATGCGAACGTATACTAGATGGGTAGAAAAATAGAAATTTAAAAAGACAAAGAGAAACTGAGAAACTCACGCACACCAAATTCATAATGGCTTCCTTCAGTCTTGACAGACTATGGATACACATAGGATGTCTGTGCGTGAAATTCTTGTAGCAAGAGTTGCACAATCTCTAATCACACCTCTCCTGAGTCGACATTGTTGAATACTAGTGGCAAGTGGAGGTTCAGGACAACTGGAAACAATGCCGAGATAAGCGGAAAGCACATACAGCGCCGAGAATTCCCAAATAGCCACCCATCTAGTACAAGCCGGTGTGTCAACGTAATTATGTCGTACATACTAAATACATGCATATATACATGATGATTGCAACGTCTTGTCAGACGAGTGCCACTCCCTCAGACACTTAAAGACCATGAACCCAAAAATGCCACTTTTTTTAGTCCTAGCTGTGAATTCACACGCTCAATCAGGCATGACATTAAAGACGGTCATTGAGATCAATTATTACATGCTTTCAACATTTCAAACCTCCACGCGTCACAACTTTTCCATCGGCGCAGGACCATTTTTATAGACAAATACCCGAGCGAGTATCTATACACAGATGATGTTACATAGTCTTAGCTTTGTACGACAGCTAAGTCTCTCTCTCGGTTCAAAATGTTGAGATCCAGCAACAAGCAAGAGCAAGATAGCCAGCAACAAGTTAAACTGCAGACCAGCTTAATGTGGGTACTGGTCTCCAGCTTTATGGTTTTTTAAATCAGAGATTTGCTTATCCTAGAAAGGTTGCCTTACCACGGCTTACGGGAGCCCTCTTCACCCCAACACACACACACATATATACACACAAACACATATGCTGCTAGTTGGCCATTGACCCCGAAAAAGGTTCATTCGTCCTTTGGAAGGTCTTGTTTTTAATCCTTCAGGGAGACTAGCCACCCTCCTCACAAAAAAGTCTGGTGGGGGGGACCATTTTAGTCCCCGGTGACCCGACCATGAAGCAGGTAGTACTGGGTTACATGGTACCAGTAGTATACATACATACATATATACATACATACATACATACATACATACATACATACATACATACAAACATGTATATAGTCATCAACGGACGACTGTTTCGCTATATAGCAATTCGTCAATGCCTCTAGACTATCACCCATCCATAGTTAGGGAATCCACAACCATCTAGTAAATAATATCTACATATTTAAACTGCTCCATTTGTTTATGTTAATTAAGCAGCAAGTGACATCATTTAACGACAGGACTTTAGCCAAGAAAGGGATATATATAGTTATATACAGACACACTGGTTCGCTGTCTCACATCTCTTCAGTGGGACTAGGAAACTTATAGCCATCTAGTAATTGATATCTACATGTCTCGTCTTTATAAACAACGGCCATCATATTTAAATTGCGTCATTTGTTTACTTTCAAACATGTAGTTGATATTTGATATGCAAGAGGCTTATATAGCCATCCACAGATGGAGTGTTTCGTTGTATCAGAGCTCTTCAGTGCGACTAGACTAGCATCAATCTCAAGCCAGGGATCAAAACTATAATCGTCAGTCGGAAATTTCATTAATTGATCCATAGGATCGGCGCTTGTAAATGATATCTACAAGTATTTATATAAACATTACCCCCCACCCACCGACACACACTTTTAAAATGCTTCATTTGTTTGTCTATTAAATAAATCTCAAACGCCTGTGTGATTGTGTTTTTCGCATATCTGTTAAAAACTCTTCTCATCCACGCGATACGGGCACCAACACTTCGTTAGAAAGAACGATCTCTCGGACAAAAATATCGAAACATTGGAAAAAATAGTCAATTATTTCGTGTAGAAATGTCGTTTGTTTGAAGATGGAGGAAAATAAAAACCTTACTTTTGATGCTGTTTGCAAACCGCGCATGCGTGAATCGTCGTAATGTTCTTTCGTTTTGAAAAGCTAAATTAGCAACGTAATAACACTTGTGTCCTAGTGTGTATATGCTTAGATATGTGTATGTAGATGATTCAATTTTAAATTACCGATCATTATGAACTATAAAAAGAAAACAGCTGCAAATTGTAAGAGATGGTACTGTGTTTTCCATATAGTTTTAGCTTTATGCAAAGAAGGAAAAAATGTTGAAACCTTCAATATTCGGGAAATTTTAACAATGGGTAATAAGCATCAATTAATAGATATTTTCCGAATTTCAGTTTCTTTGCGATATTTTAAAAGACTTTAGGACGCATAATAAAGACACGCCATTTAAAAATTCAAACATTTGAAGTTTGCGTTGAATAAAATCCATGATCTTTACCCATCAAGAGTCCACGAATTTACATTAAAAAAACAAAAAACATCAAATTTAAGTCTTAAATTTTAGACATTTTCTAGAATCAAAGTCGAGTAAAGGATTTCGATTAAACTTTGAATAAGGATTCTAAACATAAGGATTAATAGAATTAGATCGTGATTTTAATCCTAGTAAGAATGCTTAAGAGTACTGTAATATTGTTATATTCATATATATATATATATATATATATATATATATATATATATATATATATATATATATATATACTCACACACACACACGCACACACACACACACACACACACACACACACACACACACACACACACACATATATATATATATTAAACAATGGTCCGCAAAATATGCAAGCATTTGATTCGTCTCGAGCTGCTCTGCGACCCTGTGTCGCCTTATATTAATATCATAAATAAAAAAACAAATTAAATAAAATTAATTAAGGAAATTATATATATATATATATATATATATATATATATATATATATATATATATAGAGAGAGAGAGAGAGAGAGAGAGAGAGGGTGACCCCCCAAAAAAAACTACATGAAGGTCATCTAGAACATATGCTGTAGAACGGAGAAAAAAAAGGCCAAACACCCTAGTGTTTTGATGTGATGTTTTGAATATAATAGACTAGTTATGACCAAAGTTTCATTTCATTCGGACAAAACACTAAGAAACGGGGCCTTATTAGAGATGGGGCCCGTATTCTTTGGGTCAACCTGCATATGCATATCAGTGCAATAAAACCAGATTTGACACATTAATAATTTCTTAATAAAAATGTCAAAATAAATTTAATATTAAATTTCGAACAGTACAGTATTTCCCGCTTAGCGCCATTACTACGACAATACATAGGTTGATTTAACGAGCGCCATTGCGCACTGTTACTTCCGGCCCTAATAAAATTACCTACTGATTTTCTTATTCGCTAAAATTAAACGAAATAATAAATTAATAAACAAAGCAAATAAGGGTGAAAATGACAGCAATAATAATAATAATAATAATAATAATAATAATAATAATAATAATAATAATTAGCCGGACCTGTGGAAATTCCACAGCGGCATTTTTCATTTGCAATATATTGTGTCTGGGAATTCTGTGGGCGCTCTGTTCAGCATGAATGAAGACACAATCATATTATTCGAGCCCTTTTATTAAAACTGTATCGCTTCCTTACTAAAGTAATAACTTTGATATATTTCGTGGAATGAGTATTTTATTACAAACACACTAGTCAATTGAATCACATTTCATCATTTTTCATAATTGTTGAATATGCTACTATGTTCGACAATAATTTTTCATAATTTTAAGCCACATTATCGTCCCTCCCCTTACTAAAATAATAACTTTGATATATTGTATGGGCTGATTATTTCATAAAAAAACAACACAACTATCAATTAACTCACATTTCATCATTTTTTATAATTCTTGGATATGGCACGAATTTCGATAATAATTTTTCATCATTTAAACTCACCATATCGCACACTTTACTAAAATAATAACTTTGATATATTGTCTTAGCTGATTATTTCATTACAAACACACCAATCAATTAACTCACATTTCATCATTTTTCATTACGCTTGAATATGTTACTAATTTCGACATTATTTTTTAATATTTTTAAACAACCTTTTCGTCCAAACTTACTAAAATAATAACTTTGATATATTTGCTCGACTGCTTATTTCATTACAAAAACACCAATCAATTAACCTCCATTTCATAATTTTTCATAATTTTGGGTATGTTACTAATTTGGGCAATCATTTTCCATAATTTGTACCCACATTATCGCCCCCTCCTTAATAAAATAATAACTTTGATACATGATCTTGGCTAATTATTTCATTACAAACACACTAATGCATAAAATCACATTTCATCATTTTTCATAATTCTTAGCTATGTTACTTATTTCGCATATAATTTTTCATAATTTTAACCTACATTTTCGCATCTCCCCTTTACTGAATAATAACATTGATTTATTGTCTAGGCTAATTATTTCATTACGAACACACCAATCAATTAACTCACATTTCATAACTTTTCATAATTCTTGGATATGCTACTAATTTGGACAATCATTTTTCATAAGTTAAACACACATTAAAGCTTCCCACCTTACTAAAAACTTTGATATATTGTCTGGTCTGATTATTTCATTGTAAACACACTAATGCATTAAATCACATATTATCATTTTTCATGATTCTTGGATATGCTACTAATTTCGACAATCATTTTTCATAATTAAAACCATCCTTATCGCCCTCTCTTACTAACATAATAACTTTGATATATTGTCTGGACTGATTATTTTATTATAAACACACCAATCAATAAAGTCACATTGCATAATTTTTCATAATTCTTGGATATGATACTTATTTCGACCATAATTCTTTTTAAATTAAGACCACCCCCATCGCCTTCTATTACTAAAAATAACTTTGATATATTGTCTGTGCTAATTATTTTATAACAAACACGCCAATCAATTAACTAACCTTTCCTCATTTTTCGTAATTCTTGGATATGTTACTAATTTCGACAATCATTTTTTTATAATTTAAGCCATCCTATTCGCCTTCCCTCTTACTAAAATAATAACTTTGATATGTGGTATGGACTGATTATTTTATTATAAACACACCAATCAGTAAGGACACATTTCATAATTTTTCGTAAATCTTACTAATTTTGAAAATAATTTTTTATAATTTAAATAATCCTCATCGTCCTCTTTTACTAAAACATAACATTGATATATCGTCTGGGCTGATTATTCTATAAAAAACACAACTGTTTAACTCACATTTTATCATTTTTCATAATTCTCGGATATGTTACTAATTTGGACAATCACTTTTTATGTTTTTACCCACATTAATAACCCCACACTACTAAAATAATAACTTTGATATATTATCTGGGCTGATTATTTCATTTTAAACACACCTACCAATTAACTCATATTTCGTCATTTTCATAATTCTTGTATATGTTACTAATTTCGACAATCATTTTTCATCATGTTAACCCACATCATAGCCCCTTACTAAAATAATAACTATGATATATTGTCTGGTCTGATAATTTCAATGCAAACACTAATGCATTAAATCGCATATCATTTTTTCATAATTAAAAGCATATTTATCGCCCTCTCTTACTAGCACAATAACTTTGATATATTGTCTTGCACTCCTAAAAATATACATGAAATAAAGTAATGTTTAAATCATAAACTGTTTCAGCCGTTTCCGGGACTGATTTTATATCCCTAACCCACTGCTAAAAATATACATGAAATAATGTAATGTCTAAATAGTAAACTGTTTCAGCCATTTCCGGGACTGACTTCATATCCCCCACCCCACTGTTAAAAATATGCATGAAATAAAATAATGTCTTAAACGTAAATGGTTTCAGCCATTTCCGGGACTGACTTCTTATCTCCCATCCTACTGTTAAAAATATATATTAAATAAACTAATATCTAAAACGTAAATGGTTGCAGCTATTTCCGGTACCGACTTCATATCCCCCACCCCACTGTTAAAAATATACATGGAATAAAGTAATGTTTAATGCGTAAATGGTTTCAGCAATTTCTGGGACTAATTTCATATCCCCCACCCCACTATTTAAAATATACATGAAACAAAGTAATGTTTAAATCATAAACTGTTTCAGCAGTTTTTTTCGAAATTAATACATAAAAACATTAACACGCTTAGTGATTAGGCAACCATTGCTTCAACATGAATTTCTGAGTGTAGTATCAGTCTCAGCATTCCAGTGACTTAAATCCTCCCCTTTTTTAATATTGGTTAATGGAGGAGAAATCCTTCATTACTGATACAATTTTTTATTTTTGTTACTGATCAGAGTGCCACTTTTCTGGAGCTGGTTTTCCTCCAAATTTTTAAACGACTTCATGTCCAACTCTGCTCTTCGGGGAGGCAAGTAAACGAAAACATAATCAGAAGGAACATTTTCCAGGGCATCTTATAATTTATCAGAAGAGACATTTCCAGTACATTTTATAATTAATCAGAAGGCACATTTCAAGAGCATTATGTAATAAAATCAGGAATTACTTTTCCCAGTTACTTTTGTAATATTAAAACTTTGTTATATTAAATATAGTACCTATTTACAATGACTCCCCACGGGACAGATTTAGACACGGGGTCGTTTTTGAATGTGGAGAAAAGGAACAAAAAATGGTCTTAGTCGTAAAGAATTTCTCCTTAAATGAGAGATAGGAAGAAATTGAAATGTAACATTTGAAGAACAGATACTACACTTTGATCTTGGTCAAACGGCCAAGAAGAACAAATCATTTTTATTAGCTTTGCCTCAACAGCGACATCGTTTTTTGTTTTGTTATTGGGATATTCCACTTTCCTTTTAAGGGATAACATGATAACGGCCAGATCGAATTACGATATTAATATAAAGAGAAGAAATGGAAATTCATAACAATTAAAGGACCCGGATGTAAGCGTGGCACACAAAAGAACACACACGCTATCGTATAAGTATATAGATGATGATGATGATGATGATGATGATGATGATGATGGTGATGATGATGATGATGATGATGATGATGATGATGATGATAATAATAATAATAATAATATTAATAATAATAATAATAATAATAATAATAATAATAAAAAAAAAAACCGACCACAGGGTGAATATCAAAGAAAAGGAGAAATAAATGGAAATACACAGAGCTAGCGAGAGAGCTGAAGGGATATGGAAGATGAAGAAAATCAAAATACTACCTATAATAGTAGGAGCACTAGAAAAAATACCGAAAAAATTTGAAAAAAAAGAATGGAAGAAATTGGACTCAAAGGAATGACTGGAAAAAATACAACGAACAGCAATAATGAAAACAGCTGAAATATTAGAGAAAAACCCTTGAACGTGGAGACTAACGCACATGAATGTGGAGACTAACACAGATGAACCACAAGCGCAGACTAGACAAACTGCTAGAGAGACAAAACATGAAGCGCTACATGGAACCAAGAACATTAAAGCTGCATACCTGTAAGTTCTCTAATCCCACTCTAGCCCCCATTACCACATCACTGTAATCCCCACTTCACCAAAAAAGAGTGAGACTGAATAGCCAAGTAGTCAAGGTGGAAGGAAAGCCCGAGGAGTGAGCACTGACCAGACCTCCACTGTATAAGTGCGAAGAGATCGTGGGGAGGCTTATTGCCATTTCAATTCCAGTAAAGACCAATGGCCACTGATTAGACTAACAAATAAGTCCTGTTCTCTGTTTGACAGTTCAACTAAAAATACTTCTAGTTCTGTTTTTACGATATTTTTCATTTCATAAATAAATGTATGATGATATAAAATACGAGATCTTCGTTCTCTTATCTATTTGTATTCATACGTCACATCACGTCATCACCCGGTTTCCTGTACTGCTATAGTCTTCTTACACTTTACATTTTATTTACTAGCTTCAAGTAAACTGCATTTTCCTTATACATATTAACTGTATATCATATCGATATTATGTAATCACGTTCAAAAATTATTAAGCATAAAATATAATTTATGCGCTCATAGGTTTCAGAATATATATATATATATATATATATATATATATATATATATATATATATATATAAATAAGTACATGGGTTTAATAAAATATGTTGAGAAAGACTTGAGCAATAGTTAAAGACATTTATTTATCGGAATGAAAACACGTATAAAGGTGAAATTCCTTAATTCGCTGAGTTTCGGAGAAATATTTTCCTTCTCGTCAGAGGGGAGGCATTAGCAAAATGCATGAAGAAATTTTGCCTGTAAAGTATTTAAAGAAACTAAGTATGAAAAGGATCGTACTAACGTGAAAGTGCGATGGAGAATAATGAAACAAATAAGATGGGGTAAAAAAAAAGAAATTGATTTCGCGTGAGAGTGTGTTCGATGGTGGTAGAGTTAAAAAATCAGATATATCCGAGAAAGTGATAGAAATAAAATATCCATATTTGTAGTATTCCGAGAGCATGTTGTTGGTTCAAAAAATAAATATCTTAGTGGATAGGCACAAATGAATGGGTCCAGTCTGTGAATTTAACTTACCCTATATGTGCTTTCGAATTGCACTTACTCACACAACCGCGTTTATATTTGCACAGCAGTGGAGTTACTATCTTTAAAAGCATATCTGAGAAAATTGAACACGTCCCGTCTGTATACCCTTCAGCAAACATTCATGTCTGTAGAGACTTCAATGTTCACAATATGGAATGATTAACTTACTCAAAAAGGACTGATGACGAGGGGAGGTTCTGCCACGATTTCTCCATTACTTTTGACCTCACTCAGAGTGTTAATGAACCCATCCGTGTCCCCGACACAGATGGCCAGTATGCAAGTCTCCTAGACCTTTTTCTCACAACTTGCCCTGAACTATGTTCATCTTCCGTTTTGTCTCCATTGGGATCTTCCGACCACTCTGTTGTATCAGTTAAGATAAAAATGAATTGTAATAGGTCCTCAGATGTACCTCTCCATTGTACAGAATATCGATACTCTATGGCTGACTGGGATAATTTCCGTACATTTATATCCGATCTACCTCTGCGTTTCATGTTAAAAAGGATGTGTCCTCTATAGTACCAGACCTGCCGGAATGGTTAATTGTAGGTATAGACCGGTTCATACCCTCGAAAAGTTCCAGCAAAAACCTAACAGCCAACCGTGGTTCTTTCCAGAATGTGCTGCCGCCATTGCGCACAGAAATCACTTTTTCCATTGCTTCCAAGTAATAGGTGTACTGAGACTAAAGCCGCTTTTAGGACCTCCAGCAACCACTGTAAAAAAAGTATAAAGAACGCGAGAGAGTTGTGAGCAGCGGCTTGGTTCCCACTAGTTTTGGCAAATAGCAAACAGAATCCTTAACAAAACTGTGTGCGCCATCCCAACTATCATCAATGGACCTGAGGTAATCTCGTCAGTATAAGACAAAGCTAAACGCTTTGCCAAGAACTTTGCAGCTAATTCTACCCTTTACGACCAAGGCCGCTAACTCCCAGTATTTCCTCGTGTATCTGAAAACATGCTATACGATATAAACAAATATCTGTACGTAATATTGCCAAGTTAATCAAAAACGTTGATTCCAATAAAGCAACTGTCCCTGACAGCATCCCAATTATAGTGCTCAAAAAGCTTCAACCAGAACTAGTGCTTATACTTACAGAGTTATTTAAGCGTTGTCCTTAGGAGAAATACCTCCCAACACCTTGGAAAATCTCATCAGTTTGCCCTGTATTTAAGAATTCAGGTAGTCGCTCATCTCCCTCTCAGTGTAGATCAATAAGTCTCCTGTGCGTCATGAGCAAGCTGCTGAAATCTGTGTTAAATAGAGAAGTAATCAACCATCTCAATTAAAATAACTCCTTAGTGACATGCAATATGGTTTCCGTTCTGCTAGATCTACAGCAGACGTGCTTACAGTTATATCTCATAGGATTAGCGAATCTCTTGTTCTTTACATATCAAAGGCCTTTGATAAGGTTTGGCATAACAGCCTACTTCACAAGATCTCCAGCTATGGTATAGTTGGAAATGTCTTCTCAATTATTAAATCATTTCTCTCTGATAGGTTCATAAGAGTAGTCGTTCATGGGCAGAAATCAGAAGCTCTCAGTATTAATCCTGGAGTGCCACAGGGGTCTATCCTGGACCCAACCATCTTCCTGATCTACATTAATGATCTTCCAAATAACATCCTTACATCATTCGTAGACATTTATGCTGGCGACACTATAATCTATGGTAGCACATCAAACACCGTAGACGACCAAAGTCTCTCTAATTCTCTCTCCTCTGATCTTGAGCACGTGGTAAAATGGGGAAGAAGGTGGCTGGTTAATTTTAATTCATCTAAAACCAAGCTTCTATCTTTACATCATCAACACTCTGATCCCCATCTGGCATTACTTGAAATGAACGGCTCTCCTCTTGGGGAGGCTTCATGTTTTGACAAGCTTCTGGGCTTGAGCTTTACTCCAGATTTGAAATGGAACACGTATATCAAACCCATTGCCAAGGTCGCTGGAAAATGGCGGGATCATTCTACCGCTCCAATAGATATCTTACTCCTGATGCAATTCTCTACCTATATAAAATCCAGGTACGTCCAAGGATGGAATACTGTTGCCACATCTGGGCAGGAGCTGCTAGAAACAGTTTATCCTGCCTTGACAGAGTTCAAAATAGATTCGTAGCTTAGTGGGGATGCCCTTTTCTCTTCATTGCAACGTTTTTTCCACAGAAGAGACGTTGCGAGCCTGTCTCTGCGTTATCGTTAGTTTCATAGCAAGTGCTCAGCTGAGCTTCAATCTATGGCCCCTCTTCGCCAAACTTTCACGAAAAATACTCATCTAGCCAAAACCAATATCAATAATTTCCCACGCTCTTTATCTGTAGATTCCATGAACAAAGCTTCTTAGAACTGCACGCCTGTGAAACTCTTTTTCGATTGATTGCTTTCCAGCTGACTACAATGTCTTCCAGTCCAACGTAAACAGGTTCTTGATGAACCGTCACCCTAAGTAATCCAATTTACAAAATTTCCACTACTTATGGTTACTACGCTATAATCGCATTGACTAATGTATACCCATTAACCCTTATCCTCGAGTGGCTACCGGGCCCTGATAAGTGATGATTTATGTGTAAAAAAGTGATTTAAAGAATAAATGTGGAATATTATCACATGGTGGATTGAGTTCATTCAAAAGTGGGGGAGGGTATTGGCCTAATGTCAAGGCAGTTCACACGCAAAGAAAAGTAAAACTCCCTATTATTACGTTATTTGTCCAAGTAAATAATGGAATTGCCAAATGACTACAAACACGTAACAAAATTGCTCACCAAAATGAAAAAACAGTATTTTCTTATTTTATACTTTTCTATTCTTTTATGACTGCTTATACAAATTGGATGTCAGTCAAATGTAAATATTTAAAAATAATAACAATAAACAGTAGATTAGCTACTCAGAACATACATATAACTCAGTTTATCATGTTCTACCAAATATTTTGTTCTAATAAACAAGGCATAACTGTATTTGCAAAAAATGTGGGAAATATAATCAATGAGAAATTATTAATTAAAAAAAAAGTTGTAGAAATTATAGACAACGCATTCCTTCATATTTTAGGAGAATCGAAAATCATCTTCCCATGATTTCAAAACAACAAAAAAGGAAAGATAATTTATAACCGAGCACTATTGAACCTTAAAATCTTAATCATTGAGCTAAATTTACACCTACGCTATTAACTATTATCTTAGAGTTTTGGATAGCTTTACGTTTTATTTTGTAGAATTTAGCTGAGATATTTTTATCTCACAAAGTTACAAATAAAGTGAAAACATTTGACTTTCTTTAATACACACGCACAAATATATTATTATTTCATATAGCAATGTAAAGTTTTATAAAGAAATATATTTTATAAATCGAGTGTCAATATTCACTTCAGTGCTCAACATGTGAGTAAAACCAAGAATATGAATAAATAAATAATGAAAATATATGATACAGCAGTGTGTAGTTTCACTCCCCCCGTAAAGAATACATTTTAGTCTGACAATTCCCAACAAGAACAAACATGGAAGATTGTGTAGCTTACTTATCATATATACATATTATTATTATTATTATTATTATTATTATTTACTACAATAATTATTAAATACCTATAGACACTAGTGTGTCATCCTTTCGGGAATCAGTGCAGAGTGTCACGATCAACGCCAGTCGAGAGATTCGAACCCCGGAACAAAAGTCATGTCTGGCTTCAATAGCAAGGACCCGAACCATTCGGCTACCGTCAACCGCGAGAGCTACAGTTGACATTTAAACATTTATTCTTATTAAATGCTTTTAACGCCAGTCAAAGTGATCTAATCATCATATGACGATCTGCGCATATGAGCTAAGTTTACCGACTTATTACAACTGAAGGTGCTCAACGATAAGAAATACGTTTCTTAAAGGCCGTACATTAATATTTACTATAATTATTATTAAATAGCTATATATGATAAAAGAATATTCGTCTCGGCTCGAATAAACTTAATTTTCCGAACAGAACAGCTTAACAGTCACATATTTGGCCATTTATTCGGTTCACAATATCTCAAGAAATAGCGAGATTCCAAACCCAGACTCCGGTTGTTCACATCCCATTGCTAAGCCATTGAAATTTTTGTTTAAGTTATGAGAAATTGTATCTAAATGGAAATATTCGTTTATTTAAATTTTATAATACTGATAACCGAAAGTCCTCGATTCTTTCATGACTAAATAAAGCTTTATCATGATAAAAATAACAACTGGGACTTCAAAGAGGACATGGACAGCACATTTTATTAATATACCAAAAGCTTTAAATTAGATGTAATGCTAATAAAATATTATTCGTCGACGCAAGAAATGTTGAGATGAAAGAGATTATATTAAATTTATTACCAAAAATCAAAGCTAATCGTTTTGTGTATAAAAATAAGATCGTTCAAAGGTTTGATCCATTATATAAGATTGCTTTGCTATATGGATCCGTTTCCCAATGAGAGATTGCACATCTGCAAATCATAATAAATCATAGGTTATACAATGTAAAATCGGTTGAAAACAATCACATTTCACAGACAAGATATATATATATATATATATATATATATATATATATATATATATATATATATATATATATATTATCATTTCCACAGCCAAACAACGTCGCAGTCTACGAGAGCCATGATCGCCAAAGAACCGAAAGTCCAAGACTCGAATTTCGTCCTCATATGGACTCATCTCATCAGTAGGACACATCCGAGCGCGAGATTCGGAACCCGAGCCTCTTGCATGCGAAGCAATCACTCTGCAAACTGAGCAAACGCTCCACACACAAGAAATTCTATTTATTTTTAACCTGGAATCTACTAAAGCTAGAAAACCACAGAAATATATATTATAATGTATTCAAATTGTCAGTTGGGGAGAGGAACATTATGTTCCTTACTTCTTTACAAACTCAGTACTTGAGATGTAAAAGAAATGGATATTCGAATACCTATGTATCTCATATAGAGGTGAAGTCTAAACTCGAGGAAGTTCCTTCTTGATTTCTGAGAACTAGATATATATATATATATATATACTAGCTGTACCCTGCCACGCGTTGCTGTGGCTTAATTTCGTGTAATGGAAAATTCTAATAAAAAGAGATAATGCATGTTTCTTATATTCTTAGTAAAGCAATCTACTCCAAAAAGTAAAAAAAAAAAAAGGCGAAAATGAAAAAAAAAAAAAATGGTACTCTTGCAGAATTGGATCTGGATCCTCGGGAGTTACCATCAATCATGGCTTGGGCTCGACCAACATTCAGTGGATTAAGCCGAAAGTTGCTTAAACGTTGAAACGCTAAATAGTTTTCTTTTTTTATTGTATTAAAAAATGTGAGTTTTTAATTAATATTTGGGTAAGGGGGGTGTTACTATACACAGATTCGAAAAAGTTGCCCCAAAACGAATAAATGAAAGCAAAGGTAAGGTAAATTACGTTTCTATCTAACTGGATAATTTTTTAGTGTTTTTATTTAATGTAAAATGTTTAATCGGCTAAAAAACTCAGTGTCTATCTATGTATTTGAAAAAGATGAATGGTCGCGGACTCTGTTGAATACGTTAAGTTTGGGAAAATCAGTTAAAAACTATACAAAACAGTGTCAGACACCTACTGATTATATGTTATTGTGACATAGGCTGACATATTCGGTGGGTTTCTGATAGTATTTTGTATATTTTTTTAGTTTTAAATCATTTTCTCAAACTTAACATCATCAACAGTGTCCATCACCGTTTGTATTTTTCAAATACACTGATAAACACTATTTTTCGAGCCGACTAAGCGTTATAGTAAATAAAACGGGTTTGTATTACTAAACACAGAAACGAAAAAGTTCTTGAAAAATAAATATAACAAATAAATGTTATCAAAGGCAAGATAAGTTACTTTTCTACCTAACTGGATAAGATTTTAGTGTTTTTATTTAGTGTAAAATGTTTAATCGGTTCGAAAACATGTAGTGTTTATCTGTATATTTGAAAAATACAAATGGCGGCAGTTGAAGATGTTAAGTTTGGGAAAATGAGTTAAAACTAAAAAACTATACAAAATACTGTTAATAACTCATTTAATATATGTTACCGTGACATAGGCAGACATGTATTCGGTGGTTTTTAACAGTATTTTGTATAGTTTTTTAGTTTTAACTCATTTTCCCAAACCTAATGTGTTTAACACAGTCTGCCGCCATTTGTAATTTTCAAATATCGCAGTAAACGCTGTGTTTCTTGAGCCGAATAAACATTTTACATTAAAAAAAAAATTATCCATTTTGGTAATAAAGTAACATATCTATCCTTTGATAATATTTGTTATACATTTATTTTTTGACAACTTTTTCGAATCTATATGTACAGTAGTACAAACCCAATAAAAACACTAAACATTATCCAATTAGGTAGAAAAGTAACTTATCTTGCCTTTGAAAATATTTACTTGTTATATATTTGTTTTTGTTGACAACTTTTTCAAGTCTTTGTGCCAGTACAAACCCAAAGGTGTATTTTTCTGTCTAATTTTATTTTTAGTACCGCGCTTAAATTTAAATTTCACAATATCTTTTTTGGGGGAGGGTATTTTTTTTTTACATTAGGTTCACGTCCACAATTTTCGACTATGCTGAATAAGAAAATCTCATTTAAAATTTGCAGAGGCAATTAGTTTTCGAGATATAAAGACCTGTACTATGCACTATAATTCACTGACGGCCATGAATAAACACTCCCAACCTCCCCATATTAAGAACGGCTTTCGGAATAAACAACACCCATGCCTAACCTCATGTTTTAACCTTTTACCTGTCTTTCGTCTTTTAAAAACGGCTTTTGGAATAAATACCACCATTCTTCCCATGTTAAGAACGGCTTTCAGAATAAACACCCCCAACCTTCCCATGTTAAAAATTGTGGAGGTGGACCTAATGTGAAAATTTACCTTTTGTTTTTTTAATAAATTGTTAGTTGAAGGCACAGAATAGTGACAAAACACCATCCCCTCCCCTTGGTAAGAATAGCAAAAAAAAAAAAAAAAAAAAAAATAATGGTTTTCTTTCTGTATTTCACTTAATAATATCTGGTGCTAATGAACTTATTGATCCGCGCTATTTTTTTAAATCGTATTTCCACGTTTAATTAAAGTTTTATAATATGTTTTTTCATTCAATTGTAAGGTTAAAGTACAGAATAGATACAAAACACCCTCCCCTCCTCATATTAAGAATGGCTTTTTAAATAATAACGTTATTATTTCAGCACGGATGACTCTCTACATGAGTACCTAATGTTTTTTCAGCCATTCTTACCATAGAGAGAGGATGGTGTTTTGTAACTATTCTGTGCTTTTTTAATTTTGTGCTTTTTTAATTTATTATTAAAAAAAGATATCGTGAAATTATAAAAAAATAAAAAAATATTGTGAAAGTTGAATTTAACTTGAAAAAAAAAAACAATGTGAACGGCGCGTTCCACATTGTAGCCGGACGTTATTTGACAATAAGGTCACGTTAGTCGATTAATGGGTGCTAATGCACTTACTGATCCGCGCTATTTTTTTTTTAAATCGTATTTCCAAGTTTAATTAAAGTTTTATGTTTTTTTGGTATTTTTTTTAGATTAGATCCACCTCCACAATTTTCTTTTAAATGACGACTTCTCAAGGTTTCCGACTATGCTGAATACAGAAATCGCATTGAAATTTTGCAGAAATAAGTAGTTATCGAGATATAAATAGTTGTTTTATGCATTGCATTCTTTGGCGGCTATCTTTGTTACGCGCGTAGATTTGTTTATCACGCGCGCAAGCGTGTGAAAAAGATGGCTACCAGAGATTACAATGCATTATACAAATTTTAATATCTCGATAACTATTTATTTCTGCAAAATTTCAATGCGATTTCCGTCTTCAGCATAGTCGAAAACCTCCAAAAGGCGTCATTTAAAAGAAAATTGTGAAGGTGGACCTAATCTAAAAAATTACCTTTTTTTTATTCAATTGTAAAGTTAAAGTACAGAATAGGTACAAAACACCCTCTTCTCCCCATGTTAAGAATGGCTTTTTAAATAATAACGTTATTATTTCAGCACGGATCAATAAGTGCATGAGTACCCAATTTCTTTAAAAACATTCACATTTTCTTATATAAAAACAACTTCTGTAAAAAAAAAAGAAAAGAAAAAACGTGCACTTTCAATTTTTGTTAAAAAAGTTTTCTTAAAAAAAAATACGGTAAGAACAAAACTTTAATCGGTATTCATGCAAAGAGTGATGCATGCTGAAATAATAACGTTATTATTTAAAAAGCCATTCTTAACATGGGGAGGGGAGGGGGTTTGTACCTAATCTGTACTTTAACCTTACAATTGAATAAAAAACATATCATAAAACTTTCATTCAACGTGGAAATACGATTTAAAAAATAGCGCGGATCGCTCTCTGCATTACCACCGAAAGTACAGAATAGTTAGAAAAAAATCCTCCCTCCCCATGTTAAGAATGGCTTTCTAAATAATGTTAATGCTTCAGTACTGTTCCTTGTCTGCTTAAGTTTAATTTTTGTTTATTAAATTGTTAGGTGAAAGTCCAGAATAGTTACAAAACACCCTTTTCTCGCCATGTTAAGAATGGCTTTTCAAATAATAACGTTATTATTTCAACACAGCTCAATAGCTGCACGAGTACCCAATTTTTTTAATAAAGAAAAAGCATTCATATTTTCTAATATAAAAACAACTTTTGTAAAAACAAAAAAAGAAAAGAAAAACGTGTACTTTCAATTTTTGTTAAAAAGGTTTTCTTAAAAAAAAAAAAAATACAGTAAAAAAAGCAAAGAACAAAACATTACTCGGTATTCATGCAGAGAGTGATCCGTGCTGAAATAATAACGTTATTATTTAAAAAGCCATTCTAAACATGGGGAGGGGGTTTTGTACCTATTCTGTACATTAACCTTACAATTGAATAAAAACATATAAAACTTTCATTAAACGTGGAAATACGATTTAAAAAAATAGCGCGGATCACTCTCTGCATTAGCACCGAAAGTACAGAATAATTAGAAAAAATCCTCCCTCCCCATGTTAAGAATGGCTTTCTAAATAATATTAATGCTTCAGTACTGTTCATTGTCTGCTTAAGTTTAACTTTTGTTTATTAAATTGTTAGGTGAAAGTCTAGAATAGTTACAAAACACCCCTATTCTTATGTTAAGAATGGCTTTCTAAATAATAACGTCATTATTTCAGCAGGGTAGCTTCTCTGCATAAGTACCATGTTTTGTTTTTAAATTGTTAGGTGAAAGGACAGAATAGTTACAAAATACCATCCCCATGTTAAGAATGTCTTTCTAAATAACATTATTTAAGCACGGTATTTTCTATGCATACGTACTATCTATTTTTGTTTATTAAACTGTTAGGTGAAAGTATAGAATAGATGCAAAACACCCTCCTCATGTTAAGAATAGCTTTCTAAATAACGATAGTACTATTTTTTGTTTATTAAATTGTTAGATGAATGTATAAAATAGTTACAGAACACCCTTCCTTTCCCATGTTAAGAATGGCTTTCTTAATAGCATTATTTCAGCATGGTACCTTCTCTGCATAAGTACCATCTTTTGCTTATTAAATTGTTAGGTGAAAGTATAGAATAGTTACAAAACGCCCTCCCCATGTTAAGAATGGCTTTCTAAATAACGTTATTATTTTAGCACGGTACTTTCTCTGTATAAGTACCATGTTTTGTTTATTAAATTGTTAGGTGAAGTACGGTACTCATGCAGAGAGTGATACGTGCTGAAATAATAACGTTATTATTTAAAAAGCCATTCTTAACATGGAGAGGGGAGGGTGTTTTGTACCTAATCCGTATTTTAACCTTACAATTGAATAAAAAAAAAACATATAATAAAACTTTAATTAAACCTGGAAATACGATTTAAAAAATACCGCGGACCACTCTCTGCATTAGCACCAAATATTATTTAAGCAAGTTACCAATCCGTAAAATTTATTCGAAAAAAAAAAATGTACTTTTACCAAACAATAGTGTTAATAATAATAAAAAGTTCATATTTTCTTATATCGAAAAATAAAATAAAAAAACAAAACCAAAAAAAAAACGACTTCGACTCAAAAAGCAAGCGACAAACCTTTTATTTTTTTGCCTGATATAATAAAGAAAAAATGTTTAAATTAAAACATTTGGAAGATAAACAAATGAATTATGTTTTTTTTACTTATCGAGTAAACAGAAAATGAAATCTAGTTAGTTTCGTCCATTCGTGGGTGTGAAATGAATCGAACTGGAAGTTCAGTTTTATCAACAAAACAGGTTCACACTAACGGATTACGAAAATATATTTATTTTATTTAATATTTTTATAATTGGCGATGTCAATTTATTTTAATAACATAAAAACATCCCTCGACTCTAAAGATGGGTTGTCTGAAAATTTCAAATAAATTGTTAATGTAGAAATATAGTTGCATAAACTTTGAACGAACTAAAAATTACATTTATATATATATATATATATATATATATATATATATATATGTGTGTGTGTATGTGTGTGTGTGCACGTGCGTGTGTGTGTGTACCGCGCCAAGTCGTAGAAATTTCTAGGTTTGTATCTGGAAGTACATTAATTCACTGAGAGAGATGCAATCCAATCTTCGTTAAGACATGTATTTAGGAAAATTAAAACTCTGATATAAAAACCTGCCGTCAACTGTATGCTTTGTTTTGTGGTAGTCATCTGCACCGACAAAGAATAGCAGTAATACAAAAAGTGTGGTTGGTTCTACACAAAACCTTCACCCCTATAAACCAATTATCTGTGTGAATTTCCGAATAACTTAGAAATGAAAATCTACCTTTTTTTTGGCTAATAAGTTTCAAGAAAAAATTTATTTTTAAAATAATAAAAATTTTACATTTTGGAGTGGAGAATCACTTTCCTATATAAAGTTTACGTAAAATAAGCATCTACCTATTTACGTAAATAAGCACCTACTTGGCCACGTAGCGGTAACAAGACATGTACCCATTAGCATTCTTTTCAAATTTGGTTGCGGATGGTGAGGGACAAAAAAAAGAACGGGCGAGTCATCAGTTTCAAACATTTTAAAAATACGTAGAAACACTTCAAAACGTGTGGGGTGGACTTTTCTTTTATTTTAAGATTTGCTTTGAAAAGGTTTCACCGTTAAATATTACTTAATTATTTAATCTTTTCCGATATTTTAAAGACTGGTAAGAGAGAGAGAGAGAGAGAGAGAGAGAGAGAGAGAGAGAGAGAGAGAGAGAGAGAGAGAGAGAAGAACTAGAGTGACCCTCACACTCACTCGTATTTTTTTCGTCTTTTTGCATTTTTTTCAACAGCTTACACCCCTCTTATATAAAGGATTTTTCATTTAATCAAAGGACAATGATATTGAGACCTTTTTTATCCAATGTATTCGTATTGTTTTTATTAGTCGTCATGTTTGTTTTCGCGCCCACGTGCATTCAATTTTTGCACGTTTATACATTAACCCTGTATGGTAACTTGCACTCGTATACATTAATTCTGTATACTTACTATTCCATAGCTAACTAACTATAACATATACTAACTCAACGTGTCACAGGTAGTCTAGTATATATATATATATATATATATATATATATATATATATATATATATATATATATATATATATATATATACACGCAATTTTGGCATGCGATGATCTAACATCAGTTGACACCTCATAAAAATCTAAAAAACTAAAATATACATTTCAACCGAAATCAATTTGAAACGTAAGGCCTATCGAATGGAAGTTTGTATTACGACTTCGGTAAAAAAAAAAAAATGTATTACGACATCGGTAAAAAAAAAGCGGTACATTTTATAAAAGTGAGGATGACACCGCGACACTGCTGACGTCATTGGCTTATCATTTGCTAATAGCGACGTCAAGAATACGTTGCATTACTTTGTTTTTTTTATTAGTGTAACAGTTACATTTTTATTTTTTGGATGTTAAGAGATTATACTGTTTTTTGTTGTTGTTTTAATGAGTATTTTCAATTTTTTTTATTATCGATTTTCTTAAAGTAACGGCTGCGCATTCTGTAGATAATGTGAGCATTTTCAGATAATGGCGGACGTACTAGAAAGTTAATCTAATTAAGGAAACGGAGCTTTGTCTTTGCTTTTCACTTCATATGATCCTTTTTGCTATTTGTATGTATAGCTTAGGAACATGTTCATTGCTCGAATTAAAGCTTAACGTTTCATTTTCTTTATTTCATATTATATTCTTTTAATTATCAATTACACCGATATATATTTTTTGCATTCGGATGGTCTGTCTTGTTTTTTCCTGCTTTCCTTTTTCTTCCGTTTATCCCCTTTTTCGTTTTTTGCTCGTCTTGATAATTTCCCTTATTCCCTTGTTTGGATTCTCTTTTACTTATTTTATATCCATCTAGATATCCTTTTCTAAAACTGTTATATAAACGACCTTGATTAACGTGTAGACGGAAGTGACGTCATTACATTTCCATGCATATGCATCTTTTTCTTCTTTCTTTTGTTTTTTGTAATAGACGTATAAACAGAAGTGACATCTTGCTATTTCTTTCTCTACAGGCTCTTTTTTCACATTATATTATTCTTTCCGCTTGTTTCTTATGTTGCATTGTCACTGTCTTTCTTTCTCGTTTTCCTTCTTTTTCTTTCAATTACATTGTAATTCTCTTCTTCCTTTTCTTATCCTCCCTTTTTTATAATGTTTTTTTTCTATATTCATCTCATTATTTCCCTATTTCTTTCTATTACATCACTGTCTTCCTAGTCGTTCTAATAGAATACTGTTAATATTGTCATCTATTATATATAGAGCAAAATGGACATGAGCGTTTGTGTATGTCCACGAAAGGCTTTTTGTCTTTCGTGGGCATACACAAACACTCGCGTCCAAGCTTTTCGTGGACATATACAAACACTCACACCCATTTCACGTCGGTTAGATTCCGCGAGAATTTTTCGCATACTTCCCTGATCGTAATATCTCGCATTCGCAAACGGATATTGTCTCTATCTTTTGTTTTGATCAAATTCAACAAACTTCACACCGTACCGTCGTCTCCAGTGTTTGTTTGTCTTTGTCGTGTAAATAAAGCGAAACTATTGGAACGCAACCGTCTGGCCTTCAGGCCAAGTAGTATCAGTCCTGTAATTGGTCCTTGGTAAATGTAGATGGAAACCCTTCATACTGAGGCAATTACTATTTATTTGGATACTGCACGAGTGCCCCTTTATGGGGGAGCTGGTTTTCCCCCACATTAAAAACGACCTTATGTCTAATTTGCTTTCGTGGGAGGTTTAAAAGCAATGCTATTTCTGCAAGCCATGTTTTGTTTTTCATTAACTACGTTAAATTTGAACGCTTTAGACATCCGGTCACGTCATGGAGTAGCGGTAAGACGTCTTTCGCTTTCTTTTCCGCCTTCACGTCACGGGTTCGAGCCTCTCTGCCTATTTTTATTTTGCTCAACACACACCTCCAAACATCCCGGCAACGCAGGGCATATATATATATATATATATATATATATATATATATATATATATATATATATATATATAAAATAACTTTTTGCTATAATAATCAAATACCTACAGACACTAGTATTTCATCCTTTCCGGATTCTTCAGTGAAGGGTGTCACGATTAACACCAGCCGAACGATTCGAACCCCGCACCACGAGACATCTCTGGCTCGATTAGCGGAGACTGTATCCATTCGGCTACCATTAACCGCGTGAAATAGCGTTGAATTTAAACATTTTAAATTTAAATGTTCATTTACGTCAGTCAGAGCTAATATACCAAGAGAACTTGAATGCTTACTAGACACTACCCTCAAGTGGCTAAGATCTATTTGTACAGGGGTTTTGTCAGGGTAGCTTTTCCCTACAAATAACCTCTGACTAATTATTAAAAATGACATAGTAACTGCGCCTCAGATAAGATCTCCTCGATATGGCTAGCCATCACTAACTTTTACAAGGAATGGTAAAATCAATATGCCGATGCCGATAGACAGAAATTAAAAACAAGTTCAGTTTGTGTGCCAGTAAGGAGTTTGATATTTGTTCTGAGTGACGGGAGTTAGTAAGGCCTCATGGCTCTTTGGCGCTAACTGATTAAAAAGCGCGGAGGCACTTGATTAAATAGCATTACGAAACCAGTTGCCAGCTTCAGGAGAGATTGTTTCTGATTCATTATATGCTAATATAGGGAACCGATGAAAATTGAGTATTTTCACCACGCAGTATCAAGCATTCAAGTTAACAAATATCGAATGATTTTAGAAATACTTATTTTGTGATTGTTAATGTTCTTATTGCTGTTGTTGTTGTTGCTGCAAACGCCGCCGTAAATCATTTTCACGCGGAAGTGGTATTACATCACTTCCGCCTGTACATAAGTAAAGTCCATTAATATATTAGTGAGATAAATGACTCTGCCAGAAATTTATTCGATTTATTGTTCAGTAATGATGGAAGTTCAATTAGAAATAATAGAAATTCTCAACCATATATATTTTAAACTTTTCCTTTTAATTATTATCAGCAAAAGTATTTCGTTTTTTAATATTCATTGCCAAAGTACTATAGTAAATGACATATATCTACTATCCATTTGTCATTTCGCAGGCATAACATAAGCAGTTCATTCATTCATTCATTATAAACTGAAAATTAAATTATAAAAGAAATAGAGCATGGATCGAGAACAAAGTGGGAAAACCGCTTGCAACTTGATAATTTAACTGATTGAAGGCGCTAAAATGGCGCAGCTCATAGCTTATTTTTCTTAGACACTTACAAGTGAAAAATTCACCTATCTGTGGCGAGGAAAATATAAGCTATTTACTATCCAGCAAAAGAAACGAAATGATAAAAAAAGAAAAAAAAATCACTTTTTCTTTATCCGTTAGCGTGTTGACGCAAATCGGCTATATGCGCAAAGACAAGGTGGTATGTAGTTCTATCCCACTGCAGGAACTGTGACACAAGGGTTGTAAACTCGGGTTGAGAAGTTAGCGCCCCCGAGGAGGGGAATTTAGACTTGCAAAAATGTGCCTGGTCAACCCCGTCGGCATTCCCCGATAAGGGCGTATCAGGGTTAGGGTTAGGGTTACCCCTTCTCAAAAAGAGAAGGCAACGCCTTGAAGGCTGGACCTCCTAGAACTGCACAGAAAAAGTATTACACTATTATCAATAGGGGCCAGATCACTGCAGGAATGCTCTAATCTCTGATGATTTTGTGGGCCGATGATAAAAAAATCATAGGGGGACTAGCTAGGTAAAGAATATAAAAAGGGTAAGAGTAATGCGAATGGGAGATAGCTAGATGAATAGAAAAGGATAACAGAAAGATATATATATATATATATATATATATATATATATATATATATATATATATATATAGAGAGAGAGAGAGAGAGAGAGAGAGCGAGAAAGAGAGAGATAGAGAAAGAGAGAGAGATGGCCTTTTCACTTTGTTGTTTGATTTTATATCGCTTCACTTCTAACTATTGGACATTTTCATTCAGACAATGTAAATAAAAACAACAACATTGACATAAAGAAATATAATGCGAGTTATGGTAATCTCATTTGTTTGATTTAATTAATCATAAGTAAATCTAATTATCTGTTCATAAATAGCAACATAGATTTAATAATTTACAAATATTTGATATTTAGGTGTTTCCTCTTGATTTTTTAGTGATTTCACTCGCTATTAAATTAAAAATTACTTGGACAGAGAATTATTGGTAAAAGAGATATTTATTGTTTTATATCAGTTTTGCATATATAGATTTTCGGCAGCCATATAACTCTCGCCCCCCCCACTTATTTTGTTTCCGAGTATTCATCTCTCATGAGCGATGTTTCTGACAAAGGAGAGGGGAGGAAAATGTTGATCCCCTCCAGGTGGTAGTTTTGTATGAGTAGTGATTGGATGGGGCATTCTGAATTATTCTTTCTATTTATCTTTAGTCCTACTCCTGTTACCATGTCACTAACAAGGGTGCTGGAGATAAACGTTTTTTAACTGTGCTGATGTTATCTGCCTGATAGTCAGAGACTCGGACCTTAGTGTAATTCCCAGGGAGGCTGTCCTATCAGCAGGTGCAAAATACCGGCGCTGCGTCATTGCCATTTCGTGATTGGAGTCTGAATTGTGCAGTAGCTTCTGGTATGGCCTCTCGATGCTCTTGATTTCCCCCACATCCTTGTCTAATCAAATCTTTTCACAAAACTTCCTAACCTTACCATTAACAATAAAAACAATTAAAAGCATTTAAACTCAGAACCTCAACCGCTAACATAGACCCCCTACTACCAGGTCTCCTTCTCCAACATGAGGGATGTACGTTCCAACCTTTCAGAGGCTGAAACTCAATTACAGGAAACCAACCATTACTTATTTGTCTTATATTAAACTAGTTAATGCTAAACTTGGTTCGACTACTTTATTAATCGATTTCTTAATTAAAGGTTATTCTAACTTAACCTCCAAACCTGACCCTCATAATCGCCTAGATTAGGGATATCTTCCACTACGTCAGGGATATCTCCAAATAAGATCCAAAGTTACCCTACATGTACTTCCGAGTATTACTTACACATTACACCGCGTTCCTATTTGTTCTATACCGTCACCATAACAATGGTGTCACCATCTTTGAGAGTATCGCGAATCAAATTGACCACATCATGACTGCCCATCTCCATTTACGTCTACGATGAATTCAACATCCACAACATCCACAACATCCACAACCAAACAGATTATGAAGGGACGCTCTGACATGATTTCTCTCTTGCCTATGATTTAATCCATTGTTAACGAACCAACTCACATTCTCTATACTAACTACCAATTTACAAGCCCGCTGGATCTTTTTCTGACCTCCTATCCTGAACTGTGCTCATCCTCCGTTACGTCTTTGCTAGGATCTTCCGATCACTCAGTTGTCTCAATTAAGATTAAAACTAACAACACAAAGCCCTCAGATGTCCCTCTCCACATCATTACACTATGGCTGACTGGTATGTTTTCCGCGCGTACATATTATATATACGCCTAAGATCTATGGATATATCCTCTATAGTATCCGACTTGAGAGATTGGATAATTATTGGCATTGATAATTATATAACCTCTAAAAAACAAATTAAATCAAATAGCCAACCGTCGTACAACCCTACAATTGCACATTTAAATCACTATTTTAATTGCTTTAAACGAAACAGATGTTCAAAAACTAAAACCCCCTATAAGTATACTAGCAATCATTGCCAAAAGGTCGAAAACGCGAGAGCGTCTTTCGCACTAACTGTAAAGTCTAAAGTAGCGGAACAGAAGTTTGTTTGGTGCATAATAAACAAGGTTCTGAACAGGTGCATAACTTCCATTTCAACCAGCATCAATGGTCCTAAGATTAATTCAGCATCCGACAAAGCTAAACTCTTCACCAAGAAATTCGTATTAAATTCCAGCTTGTCTGATAATGGCTGCCTACCCACTGAATTTCATCACAGAACTGACAGTACTCTGAGCGACATCCGTATATCTGCCCGAGATGCTTTCATTTTTATCAAGAACCTTGATCCCAACAAAGCAACTGGCCCTGACAACATTCCAATAATTGTGCTCAAAAAGCTGCAACCGAAACAAACTTCAATGCTAACAAAGTTGTTCAATCGCTGCCTCAAGGAAAGATACTTCTCTACACCTTTGAAAACCCAGACAGTCTGTCCAGTATTTGAAAATACGGGAGGGGGGGGTCGGTATTCTTCATTCCAGTACAGGCCAATCAGCCTCATTTGTGTCATGAGTAAATTGCTTGAGTACGTGATAAATAAAGAAGCTGTCGACCATCGCAATAAAAATAACCTATTCAGCAATATGTAATATGGTTTCCGTTCCGAGAGATCAACTGCTGATGTGCTGACGGTAATATTATACAGCATTAGTGAATCTATAGACCAAGGCTTCCTTTCTAGAGCAATAGTTCTTGACATAGCTAAGACACTTGATAGGGTCTGTCACAAAGGTCTACTTCATAAGATTTCCAAATACAGAATAACTGGAAATGTCATGTCAACCATCAAATCCTTTCTCTCTGAAATCTATCCACGTGGTCATTAATGGGTAGAACTACGAAGCTTATAGCATTTATGCTGGGGCGCCTCAGGGATCCATCTTGAGCACAACTCTCTTCCTGATCTTCATAAACGACCCTTCAAATCACATTCTAAGATTATTCGTCGACATCTATGCAGACGATACTACCATCTACAGCAACACTTCAAAAGTCGATAAAGATCTGTATCTTGCAGATTCTCTCTCCTCCGACATGGATGGTGTGATACAATGGGATAAAAATGGTTAATTACATTTAATACGTCCAAAACCAAACTTTTATCTTTTTACCATCAACACTCAGGTCCTCGCTTTGCTTCAGTTAAAATGGATTGCAATCGGCTCAATGAAGAACCTGGCTTCAACAAACTTCTGGAACTAATCTTTACCCCTGACCTGAAATAGAAGATCTACATCAGATCCGTTACCTAAATCACTGGAAAAATGGTGGGATTGTTCCACCGATCCAGAAAATATCTCACACCCGACGCAATCTTCTATCTGCATTAGAGTCAAATATGGGCTAAAATAGAGCACTGTTGCCAAATCTGGGGTGGAGTTCCTAAAAGCACACTTTTCTGCCTTGGCAGGGTACAAAATCGTCTTTGAAATTTAGTGGGCGATGACCTTTTCGCCTCACTACTCCCCCTTTCTTACAGAAAAGACCCTGCGGATCTGTCTCTGCTCTAGCGATACTTTTATGGTAGGTGTACGACTGAACTCCAATCTATGATCCCTCTCCGTAAAACGTTAACAACTAATACTCTCCCGGCGTAAACAACGGTTTACAACTTTATTTACTCCTTATCTGTACCCAAAACTAAACGATAATTCCACGAGTAGAGTTTATTTCCTAGAACTGCCCGTCTGTAGAACGCAACACCGTTTGTCTGCTTCCCGGTTGCATATAACATTGTTGTCTTCAAGTCTAATGGGAATAAATTCCCTATTGAGTCGCCATTTTGATAATCTAGCCCGTGACTGATATTGTCTCACGATCTACCTATCACTTAACATTAATAAATCCAGAGAAGAAATACATGGCTACTATTCGATGATTAACTGTATGGTAGGTAAATAAAAACATATCCTACCTTTGCGTTTACGATCGAGCATGTTAGTGTATTTTTTCTGCAGACACGAGATATGTTTTCTCTCTCTTTCTTTTTCTCTTTCTTTCTCTCTGCACACACACACGCATATATATATATATATATATAATATATATATATATATATATATATATATATATATATATATATATATATATATATATATACATGTTTGTATGTGTGTGAGGTTGGATTTTAAAAAAGATTGTGACTTTTATTAAAGACTAGCGGTCCAAAAATACGGTTAAATATGCTATTTTAATTCATGCAGATTACTTGTTCATTATTATAGTGACAATACTCTATCGATTATTATATTGAACCTAATATATAGAAGTGAGATCAAAACTAAAACAATATATATATATATGCACACACACACACATTATTTCGGTGTCATCAGCTAGAATCGAAACCAAAACATACAACTTTCCACCCTCATTCCAAGATTCAAACGAATACGCAAGAAATGTCGCCCTGACGTTCCACAGACTTTTACAATTATATAGATTCCATGGGGTGATGATATAATTTTTAGATAGCAGTTACGATGGTGCAGTGGTCTCAGCGTCCCATCTTCGACTTATGTCGTGTCAGTTGCATAACGTTCGGTCATTTCATCTCTAATAGTAGAGTTATCAAGCCTCTCAATCCTGGACATGGCAACTATTTTAAAATCTGAAAAAAAGATTTAGTTCTTAATTAACTGAAGCCAATCAATCGCTTACTTTATTTGATGATCATTCTTCCATTTCCTGTACCGTAAGAGAGTGGGAGGGCTCCGATCAGACTGAAGTTTATTTTTAGCAAATATAGTTGCATTGCAGAAAGGATTGTTAGTTTTTTTTAATTAACCCACGTGTATCAATTTTAAAGGGTCACCCTGTACGATTAACTAGTTGATTTTCTGGAAACATACAACAAAAACAAAATAAATAAATAAACAAAAACCTCGACATGCTACAAGAAATAACTGTTAATTTTATTAACGATTATAATTTTAGGTTATCCTATAGCTTAGAAATTTCTATGTAAAATTTTAATTTCTAAGTATCTCTCAATACAACCATTCTTTCTTTAAAGCATGTGGTTTTACCAAAATTTCCTATCTTCAGAGTCCGTTGCCTTATTGTTGAACTTTGCGTGATCTTTTAAGCTGAACTAGTTGAATTGTAGAGGGCGGACCAAGCACATCAATGCACAGTTCAAGGTCACTTACAGCAAAATGTAGTATCTGCTAGTCTCTCTCTATCCCCCCCTCTCTCTCTGTCTCTTTATTTTGAACGGTAACCATACAGGGGGTAGATCGAATTCCTGGTGAAGGTAACAGATCTCATAAAGTTAAACAATAAGGCAACAAACTCTGAAGAAAATTGGGATACTTTCGTAAAATCACATGCAAAGACACGTAAAATCACATGCAAAGACACGTAAAGAAAAAATGGTTATACTGGAGGATACTTAGAAATACTAGGGAAGAGTTAGAGCTGATTTAATTGAAAATTTCAAAACAGTCAATTTTTGATAACTATGTATAACAGATTACACCAGGTACACTGAACCGATTATACCGATTCGACAATATTGATCCGACTATATCGATCTGAATATATTGATTCAACTGTATCGATAGAAATCTGATTTTTATGAATAAATGCTTGTAGGACTATCAAATTATCGTTGTCTTTCTGTGTTTTGCTTGTTTTCACTTTTTATATCCGCCTGTTTGGGATGGCATTGTTTGATCTTGGACAATCTTTCTTTCAAAAGTAGCTATAAAAGGGACTTGACTCTAGGTTATTCTTACGGATGAAATTACGACTGCAAAGCTAACGTCAAAAATTATCGGCCAGCCAATGGCCAAACGAGGATGAAAAGATATTAGACATTTTACCCTTCAGAGAGAGAGAGAGAGAGAGAGAGAGAGAGAGAGAGAGAGAGAGAGAGAGAGAACGTTTGTAGTTGGAGCTGGATTCACATACCACTTTCTACTTCTTTCGTTTTTATTTACGTTCTTTTCCTTTTTATTTATTGGCGTTTATTTATTTCCCTTTAACGGCAGAAGATGTAACACAAGGTCGGGAAGTAGGATGTGAAATTGGTGCTGTAGAAGTAGAGCACTCTGGCCGAAGAAAAATTGTCTAGGAAAACATGTCGGCATTTCCTGGTAGAGGAGTCTCGGGCAGTTGGCAATACACTAACCCCTTCTCAAAGGGAGAGAAAGCAAAGCCTAGAGAAGGTGAACCTTCTAGAACTAATTAGAAGCATGACACACAGCGACACCAGACCATATGATTTTCGTATGAAATTAATTTCAAATTGTAGTTGATGATCCATGCTGAACTTGGCATTTTCTGTCAGTTTATGTAAACAGCCGGGACAACCCGAATAAAAACTTCGTGGTATCATAATCATAACGAGGTAACGCTAACAAACAGGAAAAGTAATGGAAAATATTTATTCCACAGTAGCATACCTCACGCCGACAGAAAACTAGGATGCCCAATACTCTGCCCGTTTGATTTTGTGTAACAGTGTGCAGACGCCACAATAGCAGCTGTATGCAAATCACTGAGCCATGTGTGAGGTGACGTCACGGCAAAGAAGAAAAAAAGATGATAAAAAGAACGAAACGTGTGCGCAGACCGATGATCACGTTAAGAAAGACAGGGAATTACACGTGTTACACAGGTGGCCCGAGAGCGATAGGGAAAGACGCGTGCTAAATATGGCAGGATAAGGACGGAGTACCATATGTACAACACGATAGAGTCTTGTGAAGCACATTGGAGCGCGAAAGAACTTCTGAACAAGAGACAAGGCGTTATTCTGGAAAGTACCTGTAAATAAATGTTTGCTGTTTCACTTAAAAAAGAGTGGGTCGAATTCTTTCCTTGTCTTCCTTTCCGTGTTATAAACTCTACATGCTAACACGTGTATAACATTACATTTGGTATGAAACCACCACTCTGAAGAACTACTAAATAGTATAATATTTTATTTCCTGTCTTCCAAATAGTATTTTATGTCTTCTATCCTCCTTTCATTATCTATATTCTCTCTCATAGTTCTTTAGCTATATTCTGTTCTTTTATATCACACTTCATGTTAAATATTTGGCGAGCAAATTCACAAATTTGTCTAGTTGCAAATAACATAGGAACTGAAGTTCACTTAGTGATCTCGAAGGTGAGAAAGTATATATAGACAGGAATGATATCAGATGACTCAAAGAGAGAGTGCTTGAAAAATAGTCAGTTCGTTTGGAAGCTGAGAAGTGCGAACATATTTTACAATGTCTTCACAAGTGTTGTGATCGTGAAGAGCTGACAATAATTTACGCAAAACGGTGGTTTACACGGTGCCTTCAATAAGTTTCTAAACGTTTTGTACAGGCATTTAAAATTGTCGTAGACTTTTGAAAATGCAGTATGTTATTGCGATACTTTGTTATATACATATTGTTATATGAGATGACTGACTAATATTTATGATTTCAGGTTCAAATGAAAAGTTACAGCAGGAATTGAAATACACCCTACTAAAGCCTGATTCTCACAGCTGGTGAATTTCAAAAATGCAATCTAAACGTGAGAACGGTCTAGAAAACAATATGCAATAAAATTCTGTTCAAAAATTGGAAAAATGCCACAGAAACGTTTAGGCTATATTGCATAAATCGAGTTTTTGAGTGGCATAATAGATTCAAGGAAGGCAGGGAGTCTGTGAAGGATCATGAGAGCTGTGGGAGGAGTAAGAAAGACAGAGCACCAGAGTTGATTGACCAAAATAAAATTTCATGGATAAGTACCGTCGTGTGTCTATAGAGACAGTAAGTGTACAGTTTGTGTCAGTGCCACAAGGAATTAAATATGCAAGAGATTTGCACAAAGTTTGTCCCAAGAGTGTTCAAATAATATCAGAAAAATAGACGTAATCATGACCAAGATGGGTTTCAAGACAGTTCCTCACCCGCACTCTTATAGTCCAAACTTTTCTCCCTGTGACTTTCAGTTATTCCATAAGCTCAAGGAAAACCTTAGAGGCTGTCGTTATGAGACAAAGAGATAAATGAGGCTGTGACTAGGGTCATTGACACACTCATACAGGAGGATTTCCATGGGGACTTTCAGAAGTTGTTGGAACGGTAAAACAAGTGCATTGCAGCCGGATGAGATTACTTCGAAGAGGGGCTTTCAATAAATATGTCTATACGAAAAAGTTTGGAAACTTATTTAATGCACCTCGTATTTATAAGAGTGTATTCATTGAAGTATAAAATAGTATGTTATAGAAAGTCTGCGTTCGACACTGCGAACGTTTAAATTCGTGTTCCTCCTTTGTCTTTTTCTTCCTTCTTTTTTTGTTATTTTAAAAATTCGTGTTCGCCATTTGTTTTTTCCTTTCGTATTTGCTTTGTGTTTTCTTTGTTTACATTTCCCTTCTTTCTTTCGTTTCCCTACATTCATTCTTTCATCTCTTCTTTCTTTCTAGGCTATCTTTATTTTTTATTCTCTCTATATATATTCTTTCGATATTCATTCATTCCTTTCATTTCTTTCATTTTTTATATTTTCCTTCCTCTTCCTTTAATTAATACTTTTCTTCAATATCTTCTTTTCTCCTTTCATGACCTTCATTCATACATTTAAAAAAACTTTCCTTCTTTCTTTCTTTTCAAAATTTTCTTTACTCATTTTTTTATTCCTTTCCTTCCCGAATTCATCCATTTTTCTTTTCTATGTCCACTTATCTTTCACTCTTTATTTGCTTCTTGTTCTTTTCCTCTTTTCTTTCTTTTTTCTTTTCTCTTTCGTTCACTGTATCTTTTTTTTTAAATCTTTATTCTAATGACCCCCTCTATTCTCTCCTCTGTTGTACTTTGTTCTTTCTTTCTTTCTTTCTTTCTTTCAATCTTTGATTCTCCTTTTTTTACCTTTCTTAAATTCCTTTTCTATGTTTTCCTTCATAATTCCACTTCTTTTTTTCGGTCTATCTTTCTACTTCTACCATTCTTCCATCTATTTCTTTCTATACTTCTTCCCCCTCTTTTTATTACGTCCCTTTTTAAATATTTATTTCATTTCTTCTCTCAGTCATCCGTCATTATCGTTTCTCTCTTATTTCTTTGTTTTTATTTACATCTTATTGTATTTCTTTCTATTTTCATTCCTACTTTCTTTTATTATTTTCCTTTTCTTCTTTCCCTTATTTTCTCCTTGCAATATTGTGGGTCTGCATAATATAGGAGGGATGTATATATAAAATATTCTACAGTGACTTTACATACATGCGTAACAAAACGTTCGGTGTATATAATGTCTCATTTGTGTCCCTTTGTGTATGGGCGTGGCTGTTTTACATATACAACAAGCAACATAACCTTTTATCGTCGTGTTATCTTTTTTTTAACAACGCCGAACACAGTTAGTGATTTCTAGGGCTATGACAACAGCATATTCTTTTCATTGTTTTGAGTATATATCTGACACATTTAGACACAAGAACCACATCACTCTACATAAAAACATATAAGATATCAATGGATATATACCTGAGAATCAAAACAAGGAAAATAATACGCTATTGTCATAGCCCTAGTGATTTCATAATCTTTTATTCTTAAATTATTCTGCAATTACACCGTTGTCTACATTCCCCCCCCCCAACTCGTATCGAATGGATTTACTCATTCCATGTCCAGCCCGGCCAAATACCGCTACTCGATTGATCAACTTAACTAACTAAAACTCCAAGACTATATCTAAAACTATATTTCTAATTCATTACGTCATCACCTGATGGTTTTCATATAATCCATTTGTTATTATCCCCATGTTCAAAACTGTCTTCTTGATTCACGATTCCTATTCCTATTGAAAACATAATTGTCAGATTAAAATTTTATTCTATCAAGTTTATATGCCTAAGTTATTCTGATGAATATTTAATTCTATAAACCTTTTTTGGTGACACTCTACTTAGACTTACGAAGCACAATCATAATAGTAATCGACTACTTTATTTTCTGGCGTTGCCCGGAACCAACAACATAACACCCTATTCTTCATTCATTGTACTCGCTTCTTTCTATCCACTTAAAGCCCCAAACAATATATATATATATATATATATATATATATATATATATAAACACAAAAACACCTTTTCTCTACACAACAACTAAACAGAACCAAATACCCCGAATAAATATTTGATAACATCAAAACTTAAATCATGAAAAACGTTTACGAAGGTATTAAATAACCCGAAAATGGTTGATATGCTGTAAAACAAATTAACCAAACCATCTATCTATCTATCTATCTATCTATCTATCTATCTATCTATCTATCTATCTATCTAGTCCAAGTAAGACGTTCCAGTCTCAATTCACATCTCTCTCAATAAAAGATCATCAGGATGGTCAGTATCTTTCATATTTCTATCAATGGCGACTCTCATGATGGCAACGAAACAATCAGATAGATAAGGCTGAGTGATACGGTAATTAGTCGGAGTTAAAAAAAAAGAAACATATCGAAATGCTGATTGATACTAACGACGAAGAAAATCACCAATTTAATCTAAAAGTCACATTAAAATAAAATAAGACATATCTTGTAAACAATCTATTAAGAATACATTTAATTCTGTAGGTAAATGCCATATTCTCTTATTTTTTAGACGTTTCTTAAAAGGCATATATACACATTTTATATATGAGATGTTAGCTGATACCGCAATGGACATGAATTCAGGCTCCCAGCCCTGAACCCTATATTACCATTTTCTCATATTTTTTTTTTAATTCCTTAAATAATTTTCTGAGGCTATCTCCTATATCATGAAGTTCCCTGTACGTCTAAAATATTCGGCTCGAATGCGATATTATTGTAAAATGCGTCGTTGTTGTCGTCATAATCAACCACCACCACCAAAAGCGATTTTCTTTTACCGCGTTGCCATCTAATTTACATATTACTCGGATTGCTATTTATTTTCTTTTAGTTGCATAATATACTCACCTAGATGATATACTTATCTTTGCAGGTGCGCACAGCTTTGCATATGTAATGACCTTGGGAGTTAATAATTGATAAGCAGAGGAGACACCTACTTTGTTCAACCTGTTAAAAGTGTCAAGGAAGCATATTCCCATACGAAACAAAATGATGGGTGTTTTTTTTTATCTCGTTTCTTTTTGAACATATTCTTTAGGGAGAAACAGTATTTGGCATTACGATCACATGTTAGTCATAATCACTTATCCATATTGCGCACTGCATTTTTTCACCGCACAACGATTATCAGGTTGAAGAATGTATAGCGTCGCTGCTTGTTGTGGAAGTTGCCATTAAAGGCGTTGGAGCACTTTCATGGAAGAGAAAGATTGTTTCCCCACACATACAGCTGCAACAAACCCTTAGAGTCTGAATCGTTAAACGATGGTTCCTCAACCTGTTTATTTGCGTCCTCAAAGGTGTACGATTTCAACTCTTGGGAGGTCGTTTGGTAAGCGTGCAAAAATGGTGGTGATGATGGTTGGGGGAATTTCTGATGAGCAGTCAAGGAGTTTGTGTCAACACACTTTAATAATAACAATAACAAAGTAACAAGAAAAGTTTATATTAAAAAATTACACTGTCAACAAAAGAAATATCGAATATAGTCAAGATTGTCAGAGCTTTTGAACTTCCGGTTTCTGGTCAAGTGAACAAATAAGCCATTCTTAACATGATAAAGAAAAAAGTTTCACTTAATCTAAAAGGAAGGTACTCTTTAATTATAAGAGACAATATTTTGCTCGTCACCGTTGTTACGTTGTCGGACCAGAAACAGGAAGTAAAAAAACAGCAGAGAATTTTGACTAAAACCGAAATATCCATTTCACTCTCTTATAATTTAGTTTGATTAAAAGATCATCTAAATATGACAGCGGGTTTATTTGCCTTTTCAATTAGGAGCTAAGTGAAGTGCCTGTTCTAATACTACACATCATGTTTTTCTCTTCTCGATAAGTGGAGACTTTTAGATAGAAGCTATTTTTATTTTTGTCCAAATTCCAAGTTTTCCTTTTCGAGGAACTGGATTTTCCCCACATTAAAAACCACTCTTGTGTCTAACCTGGCTACTGCGGGTAGACAAATAAATAAGGATTATCATGAGTTTTCGCCTAGTGGTCATTATTTGATCCAGAGTTTTGGAGCTTAGCTTATGCTCCCTGAATGGTGTTTATTCTGGCAGATAGTTCTCTTAAGCTGACCATCCCCTCTTGACATGCACCTAAGTTATTTACAAGGCGCAACGATAAATGTTTGTCGTAGAAAAGACGGCATGATTCGATTTCCGTTTAATGAAAATCAGTTTTCTGTTTTTTGTTTTTGTTGCAGACCATCTACTAACTGGCCAGTTTTGTAAAAATCTCAAAAGCGATAGGCGCCTTCTACCATGTCTGAAAGTGACACAATGTTCGACGAGCGACATCGAAGATGCGCCGCTGTACAGCTCATGCTCTTTACCGATTCAAGTTATGACAACGGGACCATTATCAGCATCCTCAAAATGAATCGCTGGATGAATAATCACGAATAACAGGGACGTTCCCACAGTGATGAAAACGAAGTTTCCGGACACGATTATAGTCTTTGGTGCGGTTTCAAGTATAGGTCACGTGATGCCACATCATATTTTCGAAGTTGGCTTGAAAGTCAACATCAAAATGTACCTGGATGTGTGTTGTGTGTGTTGTGTGTGTGGTGATGTCCTGGTGAAATCAGGTGGCCGCCGGTTTCAGAAAGCGTACTACGACTTTGTACCCTTCTCTCACTGGCCCTCATCCTCCCTCGATCTGAACCCAGTGGACTACTTCGTTTGGTCATACGTTGAGATCATAACCGACATGACTTCCCACAAAATCAAAGCTAGCCTGATCGCTGTCATCGGCTAAGTATTCGCCGAGATCCCACTGGTGCTTGTGGAAAAGGCATGCCCCCAGTTCCAGATACGCATCGAGGCGGTGATTGAGGCTGAAACCGATTACATTGAATACATGTCAGATCTACTACATAATCAAATTACCTGAATTGATTTTTTCAATAAAAGTTTTAAAATAAAGCTGTCGTATTATTTTCTTTGGGCGACAATTTTATCGTTTCACCCTGTACATATTGGCCTACTTTCTATTGATTGATAAAGACGCACTGCTTTTTCGGACCATCACTTGCCTTACGTGACTTCGTGTACCCTGATCGGGGGTCTAAGTGGGTACTCGATATGCTCCTTATGGTGGAAGTCCTTCTACCTCGCTACGTTTTTAATAAACATCTCCTATTATGCGGCAATCCTTGGTTCGTTAGTTATACCTTCTTCATGTATCAGGTTCATTTTCACATACAAGATGATCATGGTCTATAAGTCCCTCCTGCATTTGAACCGGTTCAACATGGTGTTCTTTGCAGGATAGTACTCATAGCAGGTTGCAATTACTTGCAATACCGTACTTGTTTTTACTCACATTCGCCACTAAGAATGCATATCGCCACTTGGACGTAGGGGCTACTATTTGGGACCATGCCTAGGAAAGATTAACAAGATGTTGGTTTACGTTACATTTAAACTTCTGCATATTAGTACAGTCAGGGAAATAGGTAGCAGGAAGGGAAGTCTAAAGTCTAGCTGTTCAAGGAAAGAAACTATTAGAGTAGAAAGCTTTCTGACTTTCAGGGATCTCAACAGTAAAATGGTTAGATTTTCGTGCTAAGCCGGTGTGTCGGGGATATGTACGTTGAGGTGACACAAGTGCAACGAGTTCATTAGAGCACATTTCATTCAAATATTTTTAAAACAGACACAGAAACGCAACATTGCGGCGATGGGACAGAGGTTGGAGCTTAATTGACAAAGTGGGACCTATTAGATTGGGAAATTTTTGGACCCTATCGAGGAGGAAGAGGCTAGTGGTAGATGCACCAGCCCAGATGTGGCAACAATACTCCATACATAGGCGAATGGTGACTGTATAGCGGTATAGGATACACTCAGATGTGAGTAGTCTTCTAGCACGATGGAGGGAACTCACCTTCTTCTAATTTTTGAGGAAACTATCAGACTGCTGAATGAATCCATCAGACTGATGGATGAACTGTTAGTTAATCTATCACTTACCTTACGTGACTTCACGTAATCTGATCGGAGGTCTAAGTGATTAAGGGTATTCCACTAGCTAGAGAAGGAAGGAGGCGCCTTACTGCCCCTGATGGCGGAAGTGCTTCCACCTCGCTACCTTTTTTAATAAACGCCTCTTAATATGTGGCAATGCCGGCGAGATTTTACAGTTATCTGTGTACTGGAGAGTTCTAGTCAGAGGTGATGATCTTAAACAAAGTTGTGTGCATCTTGCTTCCACCACAGGAGATGTGACACAATGCCTGGATGAAAGGTATTGACAAGCCAATATAGTTACCATCAAAATTCTTCTTTCTTTATAGGTTCTTTCTACGGATTGGAAGCCTCGCCGGCGTATTGCATTACAGATCACTTCTGAATTAAATTTGCGTAATGTTTGCCATTTTTTGTAACTAAAAATTTTGCAAATTTAAAAAAAAAAAAAAAATTGTTTAGGAAAATAATCAAACGGATTTGATTGCCAGAATTGTTTATTTTTGAATAAACGATGCTATAATAAAACTATATTTTATCAGTAGTTTATATATAATGGAATGTATTTTTAGAATTAAAAATATGAGAACAGTCAAATTATTTTCTTCAACATATTATTATTATTATTATTATTATTATTATTATTATTATTATTATTATTTTATCATTATTATTAGTATCATTATTATTATTATTGTTATTATTATTATCATTATTATTTTTATCATTATTTTTATTATTATTATTTTTATTATTATTATTGTTATCATTATCATCCTTGTTATTATTATCATTATTATTATCATTATTATTATTATTATCATTATTATTATTATTATTATTTTTATTATTATTATTTTATTATTATTATTATTGTTATTATTATTATTATCATTATCATTATCATCATTAGTATTATTATTGTTATCATTATCATTATTGTTATTATCATTATTATTCTCATTATTATTCTCATTATTATTATCATTATTATTATTATTATTATTATTATTGGCTCACATGGAGCTTTCATAAAAGTCAACAAACGATCTGATTGGAAACCTGTGAGGTTCTCTGGAGGCTGAGTGACAACAAGTCTCCCTAGACGTCCATTCTCTCCATCTCCTTCGATAGCATTTGCAAATGAATTTGCATCATCGCAACAGCCACTTACTATTGATTTCTCGCCGGCAGTGGCCATTGGTTTATACTGGAATTTGAGTGGCACTAAGCCTCTCCAAAGTCCCAGTTCTATTTGCGCTTGTCCAACCGAGGTGTGGCTGGCGCTCTCTCCTCTGTCTTTCAGTCCTTCTTGACCCTTCTCAGCTCTTTGGTGTTACTTTTTGATTGGGAAGAGCGTTGGTGAAACTATGGGGGGGATGCTTGATCGGGGTGTAGAACTTGTAGATATGCAGCTTCGGTGTTCTTCATTACCTGTAATGCTTATTCATTATATTCTCTTGTATTATTCTCCGCATTCAAGGGGGTTCCTTAATATTTCAGTCGTTTTCATTATCGTTAGTCGTTGTATTTTTGCAGTTATTCGTCTGATTCCAATTTCTGACATTCTTTTTTCGAAGTTTTTCGGAATTGTTCCTAGTGCTCCTACTATTATCGGTACTATTTTTATTTTCTTCATCATCCAAATCCCTTTAAACTCTCTGGCTAGCTCTGTGTATTTGCTTCATTTCTCCTTTTCTTTCATACTCACCCTGTGATCAGCTGGGACAGCAAAGTCATCGATTTGACACGATTTTTCTTTCTTGTTAATCATTACGACGTCTGGTCTTCTTGCTTGGATGGGTTTGTCCGTCTGTATGCACATGTCCCATAGGATTTTGTGGTTCTCGTTTTCGAGTGCTGTTGCGGGTTTATGCTTGTACCATTTGTCTATACGCTCAAAATGCAGTCGTTTGCACAATTCCCAGTGCACCGCTCTCCCCATTTGGTCATGCCTGTTTTTGTATTACTTTTGGGCCAGTTTGCTGCATTCACTTACTATATGGTTTATCATTTCGTCTCCTTGGCCACAGAGTCTGCATTTGCTGTTTTCTTGTGTTTTATCGATTCTTGCTTTGATATGGTTGGTTCTTATCGAGTTATCTTGTGATGCAGTTATTAGAGATTAAGTTTCTCGGTTTATATGTCATTTTCGCATCCATATCCAGGTGTTTTCGTTATTCTCATCTTTTGTCATTCTTATGAATCTTCCGTGTAGTTGTTTCTCTTCCCACTTCTATTTTCTCGTTTTGTCATTTGTCTCTCTCTGTTTTCTGCTTTGTTGTTTTTTTCTGTGTCTCTCGCTGCCATAATTATCCTTTCAGTGTTTTGCATTATGTATTTTTCTAGTTCTTTTTTAGTGTCCTTCACACAGTCTTCTATACATATCAGTCCTCTTCCGCCGTCTTTCCTTTTCACGTAGAGCCTGTCAATATCGTCTTTTGGGTGTAGTGTATTATGTATAGTCATGAGTTTCCTGTTTTTCTGGTCGAATTGTCTCAGTTCTTCTTTTGTCCACCCTATAAACGGTCCAGAGTATTTTACTAGTCATACTGCCCATGTATTTATACCTTTTATTAGGTTTCTGCTATATAATTTCGTTTCCAGGAGTTTTCTTGTTCTCCTGAGGTATCCTTTCCAATTTTCTCTTTCATTTCTGTTGCTTTGATGGTGTCCGCTTCCAGAATTCTCAAGTATTTATAGTCGTCTTGTTCCCCTAGTGCCCTCATTTCTGTTTGGTTGGGTAGTTCCATGCCTTCTGTCGTTTCCAGTTTTCCCTTTCTTATAACTAGTTGTGCGCACTTTTCCATTCCAAATTCAATTTGGATATCTTGGCTGAAGATCCTGGTAGTGTTAATTAGTGTCGGTCCTTGCAAAAAGTTTCAGATCTTCCATGTACATCAGGTGGTTCATTTTTTCCTCTCTATTGGAGAACTTCTATCCCGCTTGGCACTTTCTCAGAATACTGTTCAAGGGCATCATGGCTATGATGAATAGTAGTGGTGATAGTGAGTCTCTTTGGAAGATGCCTCTTTGTATGTTAATTTCTGCTATGTGTTGTCCATCAGCTGTCAATTCCATTTTATACATTTTTAGGCATTCTATTATCCATGGTTGGGGGATCCTGTCGTACGCTTTTTTGTAGTCGATCCATGCCATGGCTAAATTCTTTCTCCTCCTTTTTACCTCCTTTAGGATCTTTTGATCTATATATAGCAGGTCATGTGTTCCTCTTTTTCCTTTTTGGCATCCTTTCTGCTCCTCGGGGATGAGTCCATGGTTATTCAGGGAGTAGTAGATTTGTTCCCTCAATGGTGCTGTTAGTATCTTCCACATAGTTGGTAAGCACATGATTGGCCTATAGTTGCTAGGGACGGTTCCTTTCTCCGTGTCCTTCTGTAGCAGTGTAACTCTACCTTTTGTCATCCAGTCTGGTACGCTTGCTTCCTGTGTATCTCAGGGTTTGGGCTAGTCTTTCGTGTAAGATTGTGAATTTTTTGAACCAGTATGCATGTATCCCGTCGTGCCCTGGTGCTCTCCAGTTTGCTATTTTTCCTATGGTTTTCTTTAGGGTTTCCTTGCTGATTTCATTCGCTGTTCCTTCTTCTATTTGTTGTAACTCTTATTTCATGTCTTTCAGATATTCGGCATTTCTATTGTGATCTTGTCGCTCTTCCCATATATTACTTCAGTAGAGTTTTGTTTCTGTCGGATTTGGTTGTTCTGTTTTTGTTTTTTCTCCGTTCACATTTTGGTAGAACTGGCTTTCATTAGTTTCAAATGTTCTGTTTTGTTTGTATTATTCAGATTTATATCTATATCGTCTCAATCTCGCTTCTTTTGCTTTTATTTTTTGGTGCAGTTCTACATGTTTTTTGTTTAGCCTCTCCCTGCCCGTTACATTTTCAATATTCCGTTTTCTCTACATTGCTCTCTTCCTGTTGTTGTTTGGTTTCTTTTTTATGTTTGTGTATTTGAGTTTCTAGTCTTATTTCCCATCCAGGTTTTATCTGTCCGCTTGTTCCCGGTTGTTTTTCTGATTTGAGATTCATACTTACCATTTTGGCGCCTTCGTAAATGAGGTTGTTTAAGTCTGTGATTGTATTTGTTGGGATGTGTGGGAGGAGCTTATTAACCTTCGCTGTTTCTGTTATTAATTTCTTTTGCTCTTAGTTCCTTAACGATAGGAGCTTTGTTTTTTCCTCATTCATCAGCTGCATTATTTTATTCATTTTATTTGCTTCATTCTCTGTTAGTTCTGCTCCATTGTTCTCGGTTTCCACGTTTGTAGACTTCGTTCTTTGTTGGTCCTCGGACTTTGGTGTTTTTACTTGTGAGGCTTCAACTTGCGGGGTTTCTCTACGTGCGGTTTCGTTGGGGGATGCTTCTTGTTCAGTTTCATCATTTATTTTTCGCTGAATTTCTATTACTTCTAGTTTAGATCGCCAATCTTTCTTGAGTATCAGTCTTGCTTGGTCCACAATTCTTTGTTCTGTCGTATGGTAGTCACTGGATAGGTCCCATAGTTCTTTCATTCGTTTCCGATAACCTCCATATCTATATTTAGGATGGCTTTATAATAGCATTCCATTACAAGCCTATTCTCTTTTGTTGTCCATTTCTTTCTTCTTTTTTTTATTTTGATGGTTATCATGGCTATGCTGTGTTTGTTCGGTATCATTATATTCCCTGAAATTATTATTATTATTATTATTATTATTATTATTATTATTATTATTATTATTATTATTATTATTATTATTATTATTATTATATTCTATGTAATAAAATGGTTGCAGAAATTCCCCTTCTAGATTAAAGTATTGTAGGTTTTCAGCAACAGACGCTGCATACAAATTGATTACATGTAAGCCATTAACCACTATCTTATATAGCTTTCAGCACCATTGCAGACACATTCAGTTGTGATAATAAATTGTTACATTGCATCCGACGAGCAACACCATCACAATCGCAACATCTTCAGGAGAAAGTGTTTCTATATTTCTTTCTCACCGCTACCAATTGACACCAGGACCAATTCTAAATTTTTCTACTATACTTGGATTGCACCGCAATTAACTGGTTATTAGATACATAGTCATAACCTATTCTTTGCCTTTACCTATTCATAAATAATAATAATATCTCCTTTGTCGAAGCCCACCCTTCTTATTGGTTGAGCTCTAGAAGTTTTCAAATTCCATTATTCGATTATTCACTACATAAACGAACAGTTACTGAATTTTAAACATGGCGTCACTGATATACATATTATTTCATTTCTTTGACAACTATTTTTTTCTATATTATTTAATTTACAACTTTCTGTTTTTCGTTGCATTACTGCAACTCGGAAATTCATTAGATTCTACGTTATCAACCCTACGTAAAATGTTTTCCTTCACTCACTCACTATATTCATCCCTCCCATCTCGCTCGAGTTTTTCTATTGCATGTGATTTGTGTTCATTTGCTCGTTTCTCTATTTGACTCACTAAAATAGATTGCTAAAAATAAAAGAAAATATTCAGTTACCCTTTTTACATTTCGCATTTACTTACGTATTCACAGTTTAAACGAAACAATGATATCGCCTACGTTTGTTTCGATCACCTGACATGTGATGTTATCTCTCTGTCATTTAATTACGTATTGACAGATTAAACGAACAAATAATATCGACTACTTTTGTTTTGATCACGTGACATGTGCCGTAAAATCTCTCTCTATTTCTATTTACGTTTGATATGTTCGAATTCTTGCACTGAATAATTTTTAACTTATTTATTTATTTATTTACTTAGTTATTTCCGGACTGTTATTCTCACAACTATTTTCTTAGCTTTTATGATCACGTGACATTTGTCATCAAATCTCTCTCTCACTCTCTTTCTGTCTCTCGTTCTATCTCTCTCGCTCTGTCTCTATCGACCACGTTTGAATTACTCGAATTCTTGAACTGATTAAGTTTTTACTTTTTATTTATTTATTTATTTATTTACTTTTTAATTTCCGGACTGTTATCCTCACAACTATCTTTTAGCTTCTTTATTTACTGGAATTCTTGAGATTAGTAATTTGTATATTTTTTTATTTATTGATTGATTTATTTTCCAACTGTTATCCTCATCGATGTCGTGAAACAACAAGTATAAAATATGAGCATAACAGTCCACAAATAAACTATTTTCTGTATTTATTAACTATTATTAATACTTTTTATAACTATTATTAATACTTTATAGTTTTTGCGTGAATGCGACATGGCTATTCAAAATATACTATTACTTACATTTGAACATTTTTTTCGATTTCCGAGGAGAAACCAAAATGTTTACGAATATTATCATTATTTAAATTTGAATACAAGACAGGTGCGAAAACAAGGATATTTTTATAATGAAATCAACCCCAGTTTACCACACTACTTCCTTCTAATAAAAAAACGTACATTTTGTTTTTTTTGTGGGGGTGTGTGTTTTACATTTAAACGAACTGGGCCACTGCAACGCGTGGCCGGGTACAGCTAGTTAATAATAATAATAATAATAATAATAATAATAATAATAATAATAATAATAATAATAATAATAATAATAACAAAATAGAAACGTTGTTCGAAACGTTGTTCGAGGTCTTTTTTCCTGAAAAAAATAAGCATCAAAGGTATTTATTTTACAAAAAAAATCGTAAAAAGTAAAACAATTCGGTTGATTAGATGAATAAAAAAAATTATTTTTATTATCAAATGTTTTTATGAGAAAAACAAAGAAACTAATTGAAAACGAAATGGAAACAACAAAAACATTATGAAAAACAGCCAAAACTGTTTGTCTATTTACTTAACCAAACAAACAAACAAAAAATAAAACACGTTATTAAAGTTTCAATTATAACAAAACTGAAAAACTATGCATGGATATTAATCAGAAGGAGCTTTTATGGTATACAGCGGCGAGAATTACGCCTCGCAGAAAGCATAAATAAAAAGAGAGAACAATATTGATATCCGCCAGCACTCTGACCCACAAAAGTACCTGAGCTGCTTTCTTGGCATCCCCCGATATGTGCGCCTCAGGCATACCAGAATCATACTTCACTCTGATGAAGTAAGATCAGCCGTCATAGCGTTCTACACTTTTCTGGGTTCATTGTCGAGGATATATCCTCGGCTTGCATGCTTACCGGTTAAACGGACTAAACATGATGACGTAGATAACATCCCATTACAACCTTTCCTGGCAATATCTATCAACTTTTATTTGGCAATGACTATACACTTTTGTATGTGGTCTCTTCAGGTTCATTATTTACATCTGCCTCACTCGATAAGCCGTTCCAATTCTGCTGCGATTAAGGTTCTTGATTGTTCAAGAAAATTGGCGATAAAAATACTTGACTTTTTTGATAGGTCATTACGGAGCTTGAAGAGAATTTGGATAGACATTGGTGCTTGCAATCGATGCCTAATTGGACATACACGAGAAAACACATGTTCTTCTGTTGGTTCATTTTAGATATCAACTCAGAGGCCAGGAACGGTCTAGGGGCAGAGGCATACAGAGATGTGGAGCGAAGGGTCGGTGTTTTTCGGCATTCAAATTAGCGGAGCGTGGCATCTGATTTTATAAAAAAAAAATATCTCTATTTCTCATAATATTTCTTAGTGTAATAATAAATACTCCAGTATTTAGGCATACAACAAAAAATTTGGTACAAGGAAACACCATGGCAACACCATGGGCATCTACAGGATATCACCAAATATTGCATGCCACTGTCTTGCAGATTTGGAAAGCCTATTTTCTAAATGCAAATATAGATGAGAATCCTTGTAAATGATTGAGACTAGTTTGATTATTTGGACTACCGATCCCGACTTGAGTGTAATCTGAACAACGTTTTGACTGATTTAATCTCTGAACTTCTTCAAATGCATTCTGTCGAACTCGGGAATCATTCAGGAATCTGAACAGAATTTTGAACGGAAACCTTTATTTAATACACGAGGGTAGCATGCTTTCGTTCGTCAGCCATGATCAGGTAGAAGTATTAATCGCATGCATCAGTGGTGTAACGGAGATACTATTATGTAATATTCATTTCTAAATGACATTATTCTAGAGATTAAAGGTTCAATTCTCAGTACAGGTGACAGAAAAAATACATTTGAGAATTATTCAAAATTACAATCCCTATAGATTAAAAATAGGTTTCCGTTCGAAATTCCATGGAGATTATCGAGTTTGACAAAGACTACATAGATTCGAAGATATACACTAGAAGAAATTTGGAGAGTAAATAGGCGGAAACGTGAAAATAAATCGGAATAATCCAAATAATCATTTAAAATAATGAAATATATTGATGAAGTTACATTTCTTAAAACTCTTCTTGTTACAATGTAGTCGGTAGAAGTCGAAATTTTGGAAAACTATCTGAATCAGTATCGTTAAAATCGGGTATACATATTTAAAGTTTCAAGAGAGCTATGTCCCTATGGGTCAATTAGAGGTGGTAACACGTATATATACGGCACATGTAGCGTACATATTTGGGATCACTTACGTTGTCTTCCTCTGCGAATTATATGTGATACAGATTTCATCAAAATAAGGTACGTGTGCAGTTTCAAAAAGTTTTGGATTCCATAGTTCCATTAGATTAATAGAGCACTTTGCGATTCAGAAGCACTTCCATTGTCTCCCTCAGAAAACTTTATACATATGATTTAAAGCTAATAAAATTAAGTATATATTTAAAACTTTAAAAATGATATGCTATCATAGCACCATTAGGAATGCACTTCATGGTCTTACCTGGTAAATTTTACATGAAAAAGACATTTAGATTTTATATAGATTTTCTAACATTTCATTCTACAAAAATCATCACACAAACACACGCAGATGCACATGACTGTTGAATATTACACATAGAGAGATTATACAACCCGTGCTCTCTGTATGTTAGTGTATACATTTGCAATCGGACTTGATTATGAAGGTTTTATATTTTAAAAGTAAATTCAGAAGATTAGAGAAATTATTTCAATTCAATTATCAGAATTTCTCGAATAAGATTGACGAATTTTGAATTACGACAAAAATATAAACACACTTTTTCATCTTTTGAAACACTACTGCTGCTGAATTAAACTATAATTGCGTCACCCAAACAAAACCATTGTTGCCATGGCGAGTGACTAGTTTATAGTTTAGTAGTTGACCAATTATTTATGACGTTTATTTATTTCTGTTATTCTCTTATTCTCTTATTAACAGGTCTCGCCACATTCAGTGCGCAGACAAATAAACAAGTAAGATTGTACTTGTCATCTAAATGACGTATAATCAGTATTCTTCTTGAATAAGTCGCTCTTTCGTTCCTCTCTGTGGCTATGTTTGATGTTTTTGGTTTTTGGAGGGAGATGAAAGTTAAAGTTACAGTTTTTCTTTATACAATTACTATTAAACTAATGACTGTCCGTCAAAAATAACGGAAAAATATATAATTTTTTAAGCGCTGACTTTTGTGCAACAAAACGGAAATATATTTATTTATATACACACTCATAGTCAATCGATGAAGACATGTTGAATATGATCCGTTGCGCTCGTTAATTTACCCAAGCATACCGAAGAGTTAACAATATTTCTTATGGACATGAGCAGTAACGAGAATGAAGCATTCCGATATTCACTTATTCTTGGAATACAATCAGGACGATCTTTGAATGCAAATGAAAATAGTAAGCGTTTATTGTTTTTCTTGTAAAATTTATTGTAGAATGCTGAAATTAATATCATTGAGTAAATGAGATATTAAACGGTGATCTAAAAATAGTCATCCGATTTAAGGAAGTTACACAGTTATGGGAGGGAAGTCTGAGGACCTAGTGGATAAAGAGTAAAATTATTTACTAACCTTTTGTAGGACTACGTATTTGTCATAAGTAGTTTAATCGGAATGAATGTAATTATTTTTAAATAGGGTCAAAATGTAGGCATATATTCTGGAGGTACGCTTTATGAATTGCTGTAAGTTGTGAGTTTGAAAGATTAATTTAAGAAGTGTTTGGTTGTTTTCTTATTAACGCCGGAGATAAACGCTAAAAATTGAGATCATTTTATTATATACAAGATAATGACACAGTGAGTTTTATTATAGAATGGATGATCTGGGACGCAACCGTTAAAAATTTAAACGACACGCGAAACGTTAAGCTGTTAGTCGAAACAAGAGATGCTAAATTATTAAACGTTGAATTTTTATTGTGTTGAGCAATTCATTTTAATGCAATTCAAATTATGGAACCTCATTTCAATGGTGGATCGACACGCCAAAAAGAATTGAAAAAAAAAAGGCCGTGAAACAGTGAGTATTCTCTCCTGATAACACATTATCCGGAGACCGAAATGAAATACTCAAAGTGAATACAGACGATATTAAACATGATTATATACAATTCTACAAGTGAAATATCTAAAAATATGAAGGCCCTGAAACGGTTCCTAATCTCTCCTGATGACTCGACATGAACTGGAAGTCAAAATGAAATACTTCACCCGTGAAAACACCTGAAAAAAAAACATGATCATATACAAGTCTACAAGGTAAGCTGTTTATTTAAAAAAAAAACAATATCTTCTTTTGTCTGCTTGCTGGATGGCGAGTTTATACTATTGTTCCGTCAGCAAATTTCATTCTAGTAGTAGTAGTAGTAGTAGTAGTAGTAGTAGTAGGGTTGAAACAAATAGTGAGTAAATTATAATTTTGACTAAACTATGGCCAGCTTGACAAATTAAACATTATTCTGCCTTGTCGACAGAGAGAGAGAGAGAGAGAGAGAGAGAGAGAGAGAGAGAGAGAGAGAGAGAGAGAGAGAGAGAGAGAGAGAGAGAGAAGGGAAGCAGGAGAGGTAATTTTAAAATTCATAATAAAAAAAAATTCCTCGTAGTGTTTATCATTTTATATTATTAGAAACATCCAATTTGTCGTAAGAAGGGAACATGAAGGCATATGTTTGCCCGGGAGAAAGATGGGTACTCAGATAAAAATTTTTAGGTGGTTTCTATCAGGATTTGTTTCTCCCACTCGCCTTGAAAAATTATTTGCATATTTAAGGCCATCACTGAGAAATACAACATTCTAAGATTACTGATTAAGAAAACAATGTAAATCTTAATACCCGCCAGGAGGTGTTAAAGTAGTATATGTTCTATTGGCATGATACTATCGTCCCAAGCACTACCTCCTTCCTTCTTTGCAGATGCAGTGCAGTATCACGTCTGTGGTTATGATTTCCTTCCAGGCATTATCGGCTTTTTATGGGTAAGGGGTAGTCTAGAACCTCCTCTTTTGTTATGATAATATCTCTCCAGGTATTACCTCCTTTTTGAGCTAGTGGAGTATCTGTTATGTTGTTAGAATACTAGCCTTCCAGGGAATACCTTCTCCTTTATTTATTTATTTATTTATTGTTTTTGGCGAATAAGGTTATGTATCTTTTTTGTCGTCATCAGAACATCCTCTCAGGAATTACCGTCTCTTTAGGAGGTAGTGTAGTATATGTTCTTTCATCGTGATATCATGCTCCCAGACATCTGTTAGTTTAGAAAGAGAAAGTGTAGTATATGTCAGTTCATCATATATATATATATATATATATATATATATATATATATATATATATATATATCCTAGCGAAAACATTCGAACGGAAGGTGCATATTGTTGCTATTAGGAATAATATAAAGGGTGGGTCGACTCAGTGCCCACTCTCCTCACAGATTCGCCTCTGTGGTGAATACGTTAAAAATACATTTTTTTCAACACCCATTATTTAATGGCTCGTCGCTGAGTCACAACAAAGCCATTGTCTCAGCACTGAAAGCGTTCAATATTCCGGAGAGAAAGTTTGAGAAAAGCAAGAAACGAATTATGGCTGAGACTCGTTTGTTTCTTGGGTTTAAATTGGATATTTAGGTGAGGCACGTGTGGTGCGGAGTGAGCTTCGTGTTTGGTTCGTGTTTGTGGTTATGGAGTGGGTGAGGAGCGAGGTCAGTCAATACAAGGGGTCGATATATTCGTCTGCCGAAATAAGCAGTCCAAGCGGACACAAATAGAACTGAATTCAAGGTAGTCTACGATTTACACACGTTCATTTTTTTTCTTTTTATAGAGTGGGTTTATCTGATCCAGATACCTTGTATACGTAGTATACATTAAGTCACAAGAAACCATAGTTTTGTGCCAAAATCTTGATAGAAGCCACCAGCACCACCACCATCACATCATCATCATGATCATCACCATCATCATCCTCTTGTAGTGATAATAATAATAATAATAATAATAATAATAATAATAATAATAATAATAAAACAACAGCAACAAAAAGGCAGATTCTTCGAACGAATAAACGTACTAAGAAATACTATAATAAAAAAAATGCAGCAGTCTAGACCCAAATGAGATAAATTAATAAGTGCTGATAAATACCCAGAAAGCAATATTGTGCTCCATAGTTCAATATAAATTATAAAATCACATTTTAAAAGACAATCTTTAATTTACCCCTTAAGTCCAACACCTCTTGGCAGAGAATGTTCTTTTTTTACCCTATTTGTTCCAAATGTTTTCTTTTTTACGTAACGTTTCGTTGATCCTTTCTTTCGGTAAAGAATCGTTGAGGTCGAAATTACTACCACTTTCTTTCTTATACCATTCTAAAAATAATCATATATTCATATGATATTCGAAAAAGATGCTACATCAAAGGGAGGTCACTCGTATATTCTTGTCCAGGGCTGCAAAATAGGCCTATTAAAGCTAATTTTCGCAAATATGGTCTTTATAAAAGCATTTTGGTCTTCAATAACTGTATTTGGCTTTTTTCAAAGTGTATCGTATTGACTAACTAAAAAAGTAACAAGCAGAATATTATATAGATTAGTGGTTCTCATATTATATTAAATTCTATTGTAGGTGATCGTAACCTAATATATGATTTTCTTTCTTTGAGTCAGCTTACTCTCCAGCTTTCTCCTTGATCTATAATTTTCTTACTTCATCCCATAAGGGCAGATGTTTCCCTTTTTACTCTATATGTGGTCAGTCATTCTCGACTTTTCCATATCTTCACACATCACGGTTTTCCGATAATATCTCATCTTTGTATATTTAAATAATAAAGTCATCAATAATATATATATATATATATATATATATATATATATATATATATATATATAAATAAAAGAAACTCATTTCTTATCGTTGAGTACTTTCAGTTGAATTAAGTCGGCCAGTTTAGCTCTTATGCATAAATCATCGTATAACGATTAGATCACTCTGACTGAAGTAAAAACATTTAAAAATAAAATGTTTAAATTCAACGTAATTTCACGCGGTTAATGGTAGCCGAATGGATACGGTCTTTGTTAATCAAGCCAGAGACGGCTTGTGTTGCCGGGTTCGAATCTATCAACTGGTGTTAATCGTGACACCCTGCACTGAAGATTCCTGAAAGGATGAAACACTAGTGCCTGTAAGTATTTCATTATCATCGTAAATAATTATATATATATATATATATATATATATATATATATATATATATATATACGATTTATTTTTTTTTTGCGTTTTATTTTTATTACCGTATCTTTCTGTTAAGTTACATTATTGTTTCAGCTACTCGGCCGTTTTTTTGGCCGTCTGTAGCTTCCTCAGACTTTTACGGAAATGTTCGCTTAGAGATCATCTCACCAACGAGACACTAAAAACTTTAACATTAAGATCCGAATTTTAAAGTAACCCTCCTCCTCTCACCCCAACATATTCCCCTTCCTCTCATGTATCCCTATGCCCTCAGCCACACCAGAAATGAACTTCCCAGACCCTCCCTCACAAGTTCCTTAAACCCCAAAACTAAAACATTATCGACATGCCAAGCGCCCCCTCCCACCTTCCCCCTTGTTCTCTTCCTCTCTTTCTTCCGCCCTCCTCGCACCCCCGATCTCATTCACTCTTTCACTCTTTCATCCCAAAATAGCGAACATTTCTGTAAAAGTCTGAGGAAGCTACAGACGGCCAAAAAAACGGCCGAGTAGCTGAAACAATACTGTAACTTAACAGAAAGATACGGTAATAAAAAATAAAACGCACATTTGCTCTACAACAGTATTGAGCACTTTCTTCAGTTTTTATTAATTACCATCTCCACTATATATATATATATAAACTCAAGCAACTAATGAGGGACGTTTACTAGTCAAATGCCGTTGTAAGCTTTTTTTTTTACACAGTGATCACCGCTTATCAAGGCCCGGAAGCCACTCAGGGATAAGGGTTATTGCAAGTACATTACGTTAGTGTGGAGATTTGATGAAGTGTTTACTTAAGGGAACGGTTCATTAGGAATTTGTTAATGTTGGACTTGAACACATTCAAGTTGTAGTCCGGTGGGAAGCAAGCAGACGGAACAGATATCCACAGGCGTGCAGTTCTAAGAAAGAAGCTTTGTTCATGGAATCCGCGTTTTGATTTAGGCACAGATATAGAGTGGGGGGAATTTTTCATATTGGATTCAGCTAGACGGGCGTTTTTCGTGAAAGATTGGCGAGGGGGGACCAGAGATTGGAGTTCAGACGAGCACCTGCCATGGAAATAACGATAAAACAAGGATAGGCTCGCAACGTCTCTTCTGTGGGAGAGAGGTTGCAGAGTAGAGAAAAGGGCATCCCCCACTAAGCCACGAAGTCTATTTTGTACTCTGTCAAGGCAGGAGAGGCTGTTTTTAGCCACTCCTGCCCAGATATGGCAACAGTATTCCATCCTTGGACGTACTTGGCTTTTATATAGATACATCAGTAGTGAGATATCTTCTGGAGCGGTAGAAGGATCCCACCATCTTTACAGCGACCTTGGCAACAGACTTGATGTACGTGTTCCATTTCAGATCAGGAGTAAAGGGCAAACCCAGAAGCTTGTCAAAACACGGGGCCTCACCCAGACGAGAGCCATCCATCACAATTGATGCCAGATGGGGATCAGAGCGTTGATGATGTAAGGATAGGAGTTTGGTTTTGAATGTATTAAAGGTAACCAGCCACATCTTCCCGCACTGAACCACGCGCTCGAGATCAGAGGAGAGAGAATCAGAGAGAACTTTGTCATTTACATTTACAGCCTTTGATGTGTTGCCGTAGTTGGTCGTGTCATCAGCATAGATGTCAACGAATGATTCAAGTATGTGTTTAGGGAGGTCATTGATGTAGATCAGGAAGAGAGTTGGGCCCAGGATTGACCCTTGAGGGACTCCAGCATTTATATTGCAGGCCTCCGATTTTTGTCCATCGACCACTACTCTTATGAGCCTATCGGAGAGAAATGATTTAACGATTGATAAAACATTTCCAGTTTCAGTCCAATATATGTATTCAGTCCAATATATGTATAAATTATCCCACCCGAAAATAAAACAGCTCGTTAATAAAAAAATTAAAATCTAAGAACCTCCCCTTCTCAATTAAATGGACAATTATTAGTAACTCTAAATCCTATACCTCAGGTTCCAATCTCTGTCGTGTGTGCTTATCTGAGTCAGTTAAGATATACGCTTCCCTACAAAATATTAATTTACTTAACACTAGAAATGAATTGCTATCCCAAAGCAAACAGAACGCTAAATACAAATATAACAGTTTTGAAAACATCCTTGAGACACTATGTATTATCTAATAACTATCCCTAAATAGTCCCTTAATTATTCCATTCTTTTCTTGCTTTTAATTTATTTTTAAATAATATACTGGCCTTTTAATAGCTTTATTGCTCCAATAGCTTACTTCTCCACAACATAATTAATAATCTCCGCAGCTACCAATGAAACTATCTATCATGTTAATTTTTCCCTCTATAATTATATTTAAAATATTATAAATATATATTATATGTATATTATATTTTATAATATATTATTATAACTGCGACGTACTAATATTCTAAATCAATAACACAGAATCCCATTAGGCTTTAGCTGCATAGCCACTTCAAACCCATCACCAGATTGTTAATACTGCCACAAGGCAGGTTAACATAACTAGCATATTTGCATTTATTTATAGTATTAATATTATTATTGTTATTATCATTTTGCTACAGTCACTAAAATTATTATGAATAATAAAGCCTATAGTTACACTCACACAATTAACATCCGTATCTACCTCACGACTCTCATTATAAGGACTGATAAATTTGATGCAATTATTTTTAGATTAACTTCTGCATAAAGATAGTCATCAGGATATATCAAAATAACAACCATTCTACGAGTAGGATATTCACTCGTTAAATGCTATAAAATATTGACATTATCGATTAAAAAAATTATCATAGGATATTTCATATAATGCATTACCATGGTAGTAAATTCATTCCTTTAAAAAACACCTGCTTCATTCAAAATATTGACTGTAAATACACTGTAAAGGTAACAATTTAAAAATTATCCTCAAGTCTTGAAATAACTCTGGTATTATTAGTTTATATCCCGTCTAGTGACAATTAAGAAACTGCTGTGCTTTGCTAACCAATCTTCATCTTATTTTTTAAAAATCTACTCGTAGTAAATACCGTTGACTAATACTATTTGTATCATATTTCATTAGATTTAGTTAGGTTTATCAAATTGAGTGTCAAACTCTCTTTTTATGTTTCTCTTAGTTCTTAATATCTGCATTTGACATCCCTATATATCCTTTGTAATTATCACGGAAAAAATCCCCGCACATGAATGGCTTAGTCCTTTCTTTTCGCTCACCACCACCATTCTCTTTCTCTTTGGCCTAAATTGTCTCTTTTTGGCCTCTCCCTCCCACAAAACACTTTGACTTATACTGCTGACACAAGTTTTGAAGTAGGAAAAGCTATTTCGCTCAGTAGCCCGATGGAAGTTGAGAGGCAAACACTTTCATTTATAATTTAAAATTTTGGCAGTGAAACCCGTTCGTGTATTTGAATTTCTTCGACTAACAGGTTTTATCATCTCGGAACGGTTTTTTTTTAATATATTCATCGTAACCACACAGGATGTAATCTCATATCATCCTTCGTAACTGGATTTCAAACTTCGAACACTCCTGCATTGCAATTTCACTTTGGAACAGAGGATTATATCACAGTCTGGACTTACAAAATACGGTTTGATTTCTTTTTCTTCTTTTCCCCTTTCTTTATCCCCTTAAACAAAACTTTTGAAAGCATTAATTTAAAAACATTTCTCTACACAAACTGTATTTTACACCATATGATCAACATGATGGAGTGAACTTTCATGAAATGCTAAAACCAGCAAATCCTTAGCTTCGCTATCTTTATGATCTGCTCACTAGTTTCTTCCTCTGATGAAAAGTACCTTACATCTTTGAAACTCCACAGGATAAGGATATTTTACAACCCTTCTTTATTGGAGGAATTCTGTCGAAAAATAAATGTTTGCATGTACATCTTCGATTTGCAGTCTTAATTTATATATATATATATATATATATATATATATATATATATATATATATATATATATATATAATTAAAAAATCTAACGAATTTGATGTGTTGTAAAATTTTGCGGTGATAATTAGAGTTTTCTCCTTGCGTTGTGTTAAATTATTGTTTTTATTTTCCCCACTGTTCCTGTCTTAGTTTCAATACATTTTCTATGTTTATAAAAGTTACATTACCATGTGGAAGCTAGAAATACAAAAACTGACAGTTTCCTATGCGTATTGTAAACTTTGCGGGGGACTGTATATATATATATATATATATATATATATATATATATATATATATATATACACACACGCACATATATATATATATATGTATATATATATACATTGAAACTGCGGATTAAGGATTTCCTAGCACACCAGTTTTGGAGTATTCTGCCGAATAATAAAAACTATTTGTAAATGTTTACTTTACAGCTCTGTTCTTATTATATATATATATATATATATATATATATATATATATATATATATATATATATATATATATATAACAGGGAGACCCGACGTTGCTGAGGGTCAACGGATATTTCACACTTCCAATACTTTGATTGTCATCAAAATCGGTGAAATTACCAATTTTCAATCAAATCGATTGATTGCCAATTCTAGTCGGGGACTCGCCGCGTGCCTTTCTAACTGACTCAGTCCAGAATAGATTGCAGTCTACATTGCATTGTAGGGAACCTATTGTTGATTTTATGAAATTATTTTTATATAATGGCTGTAAATAAAAATTTTAAATGCAAAAGTAAAGTATCATGGTATAATTATGCTCTAAACAGAAACATTAATTTCGTAAACGCCACAAGCAACCTATAGTTGTAAGTGACACACTCTGGAGGATGAAAGTTCGATCAGAATACAATCGCGAATCACATAAGACCAATATCCGGTCATGAAGGGACAAAAGCATTCTAAACCCGTAAATTAAATATAGAGTTCCGTTCAAGATTCCGTGTAGATCCCCGAGCTTGGCAGAAATGTTCTAGAGTTCGACAAGAGACACCTGAAAAATGTCGAAGGTTACATCGATCGAAATGTTGTAAAAGTAACACTCAAAATAAGAACACCAGTCCAAATAATCGAAAATAATCTTTATTTAATCTTTCAGAATCATGTTAAAGGGAATTGGAACTTACCCAGAAGATCTTTTTCTGATTTAATTCCTCGACCTCATCCAAACTGGAGTACCAGAAATAATAATAGTCATCAAGTAGATATTGGTCTGTCAAATAATGAACTTTTCCCTCGGTTTAGTCGCAATACATTATGGGTACTTTGTATGGCAGTTTTAAGTTTATTACTATCCTTGTTTTAAAATAGAACATATAAAATCTAAAAGCTAAGGTAAGTGGCCCAATTTTGTTGAAGGCAACCCAAAGGTTTCCTTTTGACTAGCTGTTACACCGAGATGTAGGGGAGGGCATCACACTATTTACAGGATCATTCTAGTTGCCCTTGATCCCTCCTTATAATACTGAATATTTAATAAGGTGGCGCCAAGTATCATTTTTAAAAATTTTTGCTCTGACTTGACCGAGATTAAATCCCGGTCTCCTGGCCTATTAGCAAACACTCTTACCATTATGCCAAATAATAAGCGAAGCTGTCTTATTTAATACATATATACAGTCTTGAAAGTCTGATGATCGTGTTGTAACTTTGGAATTTATTATTCAGAAGAAGAAGAATTAACGCAGATATAACAACGCACTAACGACACATAAAGTCGTATTATTTATCTTCTTAACAGTTTCAAAGGTCGGTGTATTTGTTGCAGAATCAATATCTATGGACGTTTCTCGGATCATTTGCAAAGTAGCCAAGTTCTTCCATCTAAATACCACCAACCCCCTCTAAAACAATCAAAATGCAGAAAATAAGAAAACATTCAATTGCTTACCATTCATGACGTTGATTATTTACATGAAATATCTTCCCTCCCCTACTGCCTCCATAAAACTCACACGCAGAGTTGTCCACCATTCTTCATTCCGTTTCACAGTTGCATTTATTCTGGGTGGCGGGACTGTCAAAGGAGAAAGTTGGGCGCTTTCTTTTCTCCGTTAGTTTTTGGGAGACCCCTGGGCAAGGTTGAGAACCTACTTCAGCACCATCTCCCCCCGCCCCCGATCAGGGTAACGCGAGGTCATTGAAATCAGGTGACTGATGTAATTCGGAAGCAACGAGGAATAATTCTGTTCACGGGTTCGTATCTCGTTGTGCTGGGAAGAAGATCCCTTTGGATACAATTATCAGGACATTCGCTTAATATGGGCACTGCTCGGCTAGAAAGAAACTGCAACCTACTGTCTGTATAACTGCAAAGAAAGCTGTGGCAATACATCAAAAATACTTGCGAGAAAACAGCGTGAATAGTGTTGTGAATGATGAGCAACAATGAATTCACGAATGTCTCCAGGAAGAGAGACAGATGGAGAGTCATAGCCGACAGTCATTCAAGTGGTGTTCTGCCTGTACTAGACAAGACACCACTTGAATAAATGAATACAGTTTAAATCTATCCCTAATACAAATCTAAGTAGAACACTATCTTTAACCCTAAACCTTACTCTAACCCAACCATAATTGGACACACGTATATACAGAGCAAACAAGAAAAATAAAAGTCAGTGATGTGCGTGCTCATTGCACCGAACCGAGCAAAAGACCAAACTAAAATGAAACAGAAAAAAAAAAAAACGTAACAGAGGTACATGATTAAATATATTTAATCCATGAACGGATTTTGTGGAGAAATAAATGCTCATTTAAAAGAGGTTATAATTAGACAAACCCACTTTTCCCACTTTTCATATAATTAATTTCTCTGTTAATTTGCTCGTTATTTGATTATGTCTTTTTGAAAAATTTGAATACAATAGTTTATATTTTAAAAATAACTACTAATAACCGAAAATAATAATAATAATAATAATAATAATAATAATAAGAATATTATCATTAATTCGCAAGCCAACCAGCTTGGTCAAATGATGAGAACGTTGATCAACCTCAAGGAATAGTTTAGTCTAGTCTTCTCACAATGTTTCCGATTTTATTTGAAAAAAAATCTATTAAACTTCCTTGCTCCGGTTGCAACAACGTTTATTTTTGTAGCTGCTGTCTATCATTATATATATATATATATATATATATATATATATATATATATATATGTGTGTGTGTGTGTGTGTGTGTTTAGCAAGAGAAAATCGATTTTATTTCATTTGATCCGATTCGAGTGAGATTCGCATTTACATGAGTACGAATGAAACCTGAGTTAAAAAAATAAATAAATACAAAAGAAATAATGAAAGCCGACGTCGCTTCTTATTTGTAATTCAAAACGAGGCGTTGAATTTTCCAAGATAACAGTCGAAATGAACATTAGAAGATTCTATAATTAAATAAACGCAAAGGTTTATTTCAAAACTTATTTTCAAACTTAAGCATTGTTTTAGTCTACCACCTGCTATATTAAAATTAAGTGAGGCAGACCAAAGAAAATGTTTTTAACTTAATTGTAACAGGCCTATGAAAATACGATTAAAAACTTATTTTTGTAGTCTGTAAGATTTCAGTATAAACTTAAGTAAAGCCGATGAAAGAAAAATATTTTAAACACAAGCGAGGCAGATAACCGTAACTGCTATTTTAAACTTATGCATAATATACCAAATACATAGCTATATCAAACCTTAAGTGTTGTAGACCAAGGTATTAGCTATTTTATAATGAAGCATGACAGACCAAAGAAATAACTGCTTCATTCTGAAGAAATAGCTAGGTCATACTGAAGTTTGTCAGACGAAAAATTAATTAATTAATTGTAATTCTTATTGAGATGAGTAATTTGTATTGTTTATCCATTTATTTATTGCGGATTATTATCCTCATCTTCTGATTGCTGTTTCACGACGTTTCGGCCAAATATTCCTCTTACATGTCTGGTTAATCACCTGACGAAGCCCACAGGAATAGTTGGCTGAAGCGTCGTGAAACAACACCTAGAAGATGAGGATAGCAGTCTGCAATAAATAAATGGATAAACAAAAATAATTATTTAACACTTAATGTTGCAGATAAAGACAATAGCTATTTCCTAATAAAGTTGGGCAGACCAAGGAAATAGTTATTTTCATAGTTAACCCCGACAGACTAAAAACTATTATATTTGGCACTATTGTTTGAGAGACTCAAGATAATGCCATATTAAACTCAAACATGTCAGGCCAAAGAAAGCTGTATTTTTTGATAACCTCAAAACGTTGAAGAATGTAAGGCTATTCATCAAATCGATCAACGTCTAACCGATGTTAGGCATGAACGTGAGGAAGATCCACCTAAGCAGTACTGTTAGGGTACAAAAAACGTGTAAATCATTCAAGACACACTCTAAACCTTTTGCATCGGAGCAATGTGTAGTACCTGACCTGATATTACACTCCATTTTGTTGTTCTGAGTATGAAATCCTTATAGATTGAGGCAATTAGAATTTTTGCTCTAATTCAGAGTGCCATTTTTTAAGAGCTAGATTTACCCCACAGGAAAAATCGACCTTGTGTCTTACTCTTGTGGGAAGTAAGTAAATAAGGACTGACGCAATTTTTATTTTGTCCGACCCGCAGTGTCTCTTTTTAGGGGAGCAGAATTTACCCCCACTTGAAAAACTCACCTTGTGTCTTACTCTGTCCTCGTGTGAAGGCAAGGAAATAGGAACCGAAAAAAAAAAGAAGAACCGTTACAACCGAACCATAAATGTGACACACAAACAGACAGCGAAGAAGCCTCTCGTGGATATGTACGACTGCAAATAGAATAAGATAACGAATATTGGCGTTTGTTTTTTCTTGTGCAGAATTGAAAATAAAATTGGCAATTGTAAGGGAAACAAACAAAATAAACACGGCGAAGTAAAAGTTATTAGAATGTTGTGTGCAAAAAATATTGATCATCACAACGAGAATCTGCTTAGAAACAAATCAAACAATACAACGTGGATCGAAAGTATTGTCACCCAATGTAAGCATGCGTTTATTTACTTATTCTTTTTCCTTAGTAAAAAATTTTTTGCAGGAGGAGGGTTACTTACTGACTTGTTCGTTTATGTTGGCCGCGGTGTGTGTTTTGAAGGAGGGTTGTTTTTAACTTATGATGTAGAACTGAATCGCACCTCCCTAAACAGATTCGTTTGAAAAAAGTTGAAAGATTTTCCCCAGAAATGCAAAGTTGTAATTAATCAAAAAACAAAACAAAAAAAACAAAAAAACAAAAAAAAACAATAAATAAAAAAAACATACATACGAGGTGCCTTCAATAAGTTTCCAGACTTTTTTGTACAGGCATTTAAAATTATAATAGACTCTTGAAAATTCAGTATGTTATTGCTATACATCGTATGAGACGATTAAATATTTTTTTATGATTTCAGGCTCAAATGAACAGCTACAGCAGGAATTGAAATCTGAACATGAGGGTACTTTAGATGAACGATATGCAATAAAATTCTATTTTAAACTTAGAAAAAATGCCACAAAAACGTATGGAATGCTTCAAACTGCTTTTGGACCATCTTGCATAAATCAAGCATCAGTTATTAAATGGTATAAAAGATTTAAGGAAGGCAGGGAGTATGTGTGGGGTTATGAGCGGTGTGGTAGGAGTAAGGAAGTCAGAACACCAGAGTTGATTGGCCAAATAAAGGATTTTATGAATAAGAACCGCCGTGTGTCTATAGAGACAATAAGTGCACAGTTTGATGTGTGTGTGGGAACAGTATACCCTATTATTCGCGAGGAACTGAAGATCCGGAAGATTTGCGAAAAGTTTGTTCCAAAAATGCTAAGAAAAGATCACAGACTATTTGATTAAGATGGGAGTCGACATTTTCTCCCCATAATCTAGACCTTAGTCTCTGTGACTTTTGATTATTCCCTAAGCTCAAGGAAAACTTTAGAGGCTGTCCTTAGAAGATAATTGAGGAGATCAAAGAGGCTGCGATGAGAGTCATTGACATGCTCACACAAGAAAACTTCTATGGGACTTTCTAGATGTTATTTGAACGGTACAACAAGTATATTGTAACCGGAGGGGATTACTTCGAAGCCGATTACAGTTTCATGTATGTACAGACAATAAAAGTGCCCATACGAAAAAAGTCTGCCACCTTATTGAAGACACCTCGTAAAAAGTAACATCTAATTTATTACTGTTTTATTATGACTAGAAAGGAAAGGTGAGAAGGTTCAGAAAAAGGATGTAAACTAGAGCAATGATAGCGTGATGACATATGTTTGTGGAAATCAACTCGCTATCCAAAGGAACTGGCAAGAGACAGGGTGTGATGGTGACAGACCTGATGGATTGGATTCTGCAGCATGTCTAGAACGAATAGTGAAAGGGTACAGAAAAAGAGGTAAATCAGAGAGAAGATGGCTGATAACGTACATTCTTGAATGACGGTGGTTAAGTGATTAACGACATGAACTGAAAACTAGGGTGTTACACATTTAAATCCATCTCGTTCCACAGAAGCATCTAATCAAACCCACACGACCTTTTGTCTAACCATCAGAAGAGGAGGTAAGTAAAACAGCGTATGTTCAAAGGATTCCTGAACAATCAGTTGACTAAACAAAGTAGTGAGAGGCAAAACAAATCTTGGAGAGAGTTATTACATTGATAGATCATATTCAGCAGCATGTCTAAAAGGAATTATGGAACGGTGTAGATGAGATTGTATTTTCAGAATGTGTAGAAAATAGTTAATTATCGGTCTAAATTATTACCAATGATTTTTAAAAACTGAATGCAGGTCAGACTATTACGAATTTCTAGGGTTATATTTGGACCTCCTAAACTGTTACCAGTCAGAACCAGAGTGGATTGTTTGAACTACCAACGTCTCAATTTTTTTTAAAAGAAATTCTTGAATCGATTAAATCAATATTCTCATGCCATTATGAAAATGCTTTCCGAAGTTGTTAATGTGACCTGGTTGCTCACGGTTCCAACGATTTCAAATTTCTGCTCGAATAATTAGAGTGTAATAACAGATTGCTTAAAGCAATTTATTTTTTTTAATAAAAAAACATCAAAGAAAAACCAACTGTTTTTGTTTAGATACCTTTTCTTGCGTTACTTAAGCTGAGATTGCACAAAATATAAACAATTAAACGGAGGAGAAAAACCCCCAAACAATTTCAAATCAAAACGAATGAATTTGATACAGTTCATTGCTTCCCAATTTCACATTTTAAACAACAGTTCATTTTTTAGATGATAACAAATAAAATCAATGAAACATTTGAAATATGAATGGACGTTATTAGTGTGTAATTGTATTTATTCATGGAAATCGCCCTAGACAATGCGTGAGGCCACTTGATGTAAGAAGCGGAAAGAATGAAAGACGATCATTGCAAAGACAGGAAATGCTTGTTGGACTTTTGAAAAGACTAGAACTGTGGGTAGTAGGAAAGCAGTAATCAGGAATTCTACAAACCTTCAGTTCCTGTAAAAACAAAGCTACTGGATTAAGAAGCTCTATTAAAATGATGTATCCGAACAGCGATGTGATGAAGACTACTAGACTAATGAGTCAAACGAGCTGGAGTAAAGGCAGCAGGAAATAGATCAGGCAATTCTAAAGAACCCGTGTCATGAAAGAGTTAAAGTTATATCAAACTTTAGTGTTGTAGACCAAGGTATTAGCTATTTTATAATTAAGCATGACAGACCAAAGAAATAACTGCTTCATTCTGAAGAAATAGCTAGGTCATACTGAAGTTTGTCAGACGAAAAATTAATTAATTAATTGTAATTCTTATTGAGATGAGTAATTTGTATTGTTTATCCATTTATTTATTGCGGATTATTATCCTCATCTTCTGATTGTTGTTTCCTGACGTTTCGGCTAAATATTCCTCTTACATGTCTGGTTAATCACCTGACGAAACCCACAGGAATAGTTGACTGAAGCGTCGTGAAACAACACCTAAAAGATGAGGATAACAGTTTACAATAAATAAATGGATAAACAAAAATAATTATTTAACACTTAGTGTTGCAGATGAAGACAATAGCTATTTCATACTAAAAAAAACTATTATATTTTGCACTATTGTTTGATAGACTCATGATAATGCTATATTCAACTCAAACATGTCAGGCCAAAGAAAGCTGTATTTTTTAAGAACCTCTAAAATCTTAAGAATATAAGGCTATTTTTCAAAATCTATCAACGTCTAACCGATGTTAGGCATTACCATGAGGTGGCTGACAAAGCACCGCCTGGCTGATGAAACTCCGCCTAAGCGGCACCGGAAGGGTAGAAAAATAGACAAGAACAAATTTTTCGGCATTCCCTGGTAGAAGCATGGTTACATAGGACGCTCGGATTTCACAGTTGCAAATGTTTTTTGTATTCTATTGGAATACATTTTTTTTGTAAATTAATAACAAATAAATAAAAAGGTCTTTTTTTCATATTACTAACAAAAACTAAACTAATTTAAAACATGAAGAAACTGCAATTTCTTACATAAATAATAATATAAAATATAATATAAATATAAAATAATATAAAATATATGCATAAATAATAATATAAAATTAAATATAAAATTAATATTATAATATATACTAATATAAAATATATTATATAATATAAAATATTATGATATCTAATGATATAAAACTTTTACTATTAAAATACAATACATTTTTATTAGAAAATAGAAAACGCTCTTTTTAAGCGTTTCTGGAGAGTTCTAAAAACAGAACAGAATAGTGTTCTTTTTTCCGATGGCACTAGAAAGTTCCGAGTCGTAATGATCCATTTTGGGAATTTTAGAATGTTTCATCGTCAACGTCTACAAATAGACGCTAATAGCGTCATAACTTCAGCTATTAAATCAGCTCTGAGAAGGGACGCTAGTTTGTGGCGACCTTCCAACTATTTATGAATCCGGTCAATATTCCTGGGATAAAATCTGGTCATAAGGAATTCCCGAAACAAGCTTATTGCAAACACCTTCATAAAGAACTGGACTCTTGGTAAATATTGATTTTATGACCTTATATTCTGAGCAAAGTCAAATATTATTATTATTATTATTATTATTATTATTATTATTATTATTATTATTTCTCAAACTCGGTTATTATTTACACTGAGTAAAAGCTAGATTAACCAAAAACCGGTTTTATCTCTCTTGTACTATTTTTTGTAAATATGTTTTTTCACTGTTCAATACATTATTTTCTTTATTTTTAAACTACCTCTTTTAATTTTTTTTTATGTATGTTGCGTGTCTATCCCTAGATATTTTCTTTCACGTAACACAAGCCATAAGTATATATAAAAAAGACTGAGACGATCAATATCGCGTCTATGAGAGAGCGCATAGCAGAAGAACGTGTTGGAACCAATCACATTACAGATACGTTATTGCACCTTATGAAGAACCCTCAAATGTGACAGAGATTCACCAATCCAATATGATAAGATGAATCCATATATAATTTCTCTCATCATCTATGGATTAAATAGTAGTATTGATCAGACTATGAATTTTAACATAAAATAGATTTCATAAAAAGTATTTCTATTCTAATCACAGTGTTGTTTCCAGTTATTATTTATTCTCATTGCTATCATACTCTGCACTATCAGTTCAGGTAAAGTGCTGTTCGAAATTGCGCATCTCTTGCTTTATTATAACTCTTCTGGGCAAACACCATCATAAAGGGTATCAATTGTCTCTTGTGTCTGATAGATCTCACACTGTACAGATATTTTTTAATCTTCAAAAATATATGGGGGGGGAGGAAATAATACATCACCCGACATAGTTTACTTATCTTGTGCCAACTGATTACCATTTCTCTAAATGATGCCAAGATTATTTAATTGGATTAAAAAACAAGTGTCATGAAAAGATATTTTCCCCTTTAAAATATGAAGAAATTACAACTTCTTACGTAAATAATAATATAAAATATAATATAAATATAAAATAAATATAATATATATATATATATATATATATATATATAATAACACCAAATTAATGTTATTATATATACTAATATAAAATATATAATATAATTTAAAAATATTATATGATATGTAATGATACAAAACTTTCACTATTAGTATACATTACATTATTATTAGAAAATAAAAAAAATATTTTTAAGCGTTTCTGGAGAGTTCTAAAAATAGAACAGAAAAAATATAAGGGAGTCCGAAAATAATGAATTAACCGCCATAGATTTCCTACCTTGTGCCAACTGATTACCATTTCTCTAGATGATGCCAAGATTATTTAATTGGATTAGATTGATTTAGGTTTTCTTCACAAGTTTTGATAAATCCGATGAAACGAAGCGTTTAATAAATCCGATGAAACGAAGCGTTTAATAAATCCGATGAACGAAGGGTTTAAGAACTTACTGAGAGATGAAATAAAAAAGACATAAAAAAGAAAATTTTACATTACAGCGTCTTCTCACTTTCAACGCTTGTTACTCTTTCTATTTTTAAAAAATTTTTCCACTTTACACATATCCTATTGGAATACCTTTCTTTCTTTTACAGATTAATAACAAAAAATAAACTATTAGTGCTAAATAATTTTTTTTCTTTCTGAAGAAAGAACCCGTTTCTTTCCAAAACCTAGACCTAAAGGGTTTTTGCTATATTTTATATAATTCTTTATTGTACTGTTACCGGTCATTAAACAACGCTTAAATATGATACTTTAATTCATGCAGATTTCGTAATTATAATTGTAGAGCCAATTCTCCAGTGATTATTGTATTGTATCCAATATAATAAATGATTCCAAAAGGAAATCTTTGACTTACTTGTTGTTTCATCAAATACTTCTGCATGCAAAATCCTATCCCGCATTTTGCTAATTCCTACCCTCTGATGAGAAGGAAAGTATTTCTTCGAAACTCCGCGGATTAAGGACTATCCATTTATCTAGTGTTCCCTTTTCAGATTGAATATGTTTTTAACTCATTTCAAAGTGTTTTTAACATATTTTATTAACTGTTTGCTCGTATATATATATATATATATATATATATATATATATATATATATATATATATATATACATATATATATATATATATATATATATATATATATATATATATCGGTCGGTCGGTAGAACTGCTATATATATATATATATATATATATATATATATATATATATACTAGCAGAAGTACCCGTCGTTGACTGGGTTCAAAAACAGCTTACAGAAAATGGACTGTGATTGATGAAAGTGTGATAGGTTATGAAAAGGAGGGGGTTGTAAAGAGATAGGTTTTGATACTCAAAACTTTTACCCTAAGCAAAATATGATGAAAGTAAAGATAATTTTCGCGAAAATATACTTTTTTTATATGAACTTTGTTCCAAATCGTAGCCAAGAGTGATCAACAAAATGATGTTTCCTTCCAAAGAGAAAATGTTGTATATAAATTTACAAGAAATAAATGTTACCATAATCAATAAAAGTTACTTTTATGGTAGAAAAGTTCATTAGTTTGTATTTCTAAGTAGTTAGTAAAATTTTTTTTTTTTAATCATTAACCGGTTAAAAACAAATCAAAATGGCAGCGATTTTGAAATGCAGATCCCCGTTTTCAATTTGAAGGAGGGGCACCTGAGCATTCTGTGTTAACAATTTAAGAGACTTCCGTCAACGTAAGGAATATTTATAAACATATTTTAATGTTTTCCATGATTTTGTGATTGAGGAATATTCGATTATACCATGTGTAGTTTATATAAAAATTCATTTAAGTAGTTATCGCCTCAAATTTCGTTTTAATTTCGGTTCGCTGAAATTATTTCAAGTAAAGAGCATTAGAAACTATTTCAAAACATGAACTGAACTTTTATTGACTATGGTAACAATTATTTCTTGTATATTTATTTTTTCGGGTAGTCGTTTGTTGGCTTTTCTGTGAAACGCTCTTACTAAATAATATCGACAAAATATCGAAAAACAGAGAAACAAAAACAGTTTTGAAAAATAATGAAGCTTTATTTACTTTAGTAAAATAATCCGAAACAGCAAAATGGGATATTAAAAAAGTAAACCCGTAATTACTGGAGTTTTGAAAGGAAAGAATCCATATAAATATGACTAAGAAGAAAATAACGCCCTTTTCAAGCAGAACAACTTCCTTTCACTTCTACAGTATTGAACGGTGTATGCGCCGTAGGATTCAGGGTGATACTATTGTAATGCAAAGAGCACGAAGACAGGGTTGTAATCAACTGAATTCCTTCTAGTACACTGACAAAAAAGCTTAAACAGATATATAAATAAAAATTAAAAGGTTATGTAAATGTTTTTAAAAAGACACGTAATTACGTGAGCAGGAATTTTGCCTTCTTTTGACACGATAACAAGTAACGTTCTTATTTTTTATTATTTATCTATTTATCTATTTTCGAAAGAGTGCCACGTGCAAGTGGAGAAGGAAAAAAACAGAGTTATGTAAAATTTGTGTCGAGAATTGTCTAAAGTTCCGACTTTTTTTTTTTTGGCTTTCCCTTTAATAAGAACATGGATTTATGAGGTGCATTTATTCGACACAATATTATTCAACTCGAAAAAATTAATAAAAGCTAACGTGAATTAAGATTAAAGTTAAGGTATTATTGTGAACCCTCACACCTTTTAAAAAACCTTGTTAAACTTTGTGACATAGTTACATTCTATGGGAGTCAGGCGCGAACGAACACCCAATAATTTTATTATACCATATTTCTTCAGACTGAAACATAATTATAAAAGTATACTTACGCAAATAGATATGAAAAGGCTTCCTAAAGTTTGTGCCATATTTCCATGGAGTACAGGCGCGAACGCAGACCACACAATTTTATTATACCATGCCTATTTAAAGTATTCTTATGTACATCTATATCAAAAATGCCTGTAAACGTTTTTTTTTAATTTTTTATTTCCATATTGTGGGGCTAGGCGCGAACGCAGACCCAACAATTTTTATGAACCACCATTCTACCAGATCAAACATACCCATTCCTGCTTCTCGATACATCTTCTATCATAATATGTAATCAGTTTTTTAAAATAGTCAACTATATAGAAGCCTATTTGTGATCACACACACACACACACACACGCTTTCAGTTTTCTATTATAAAATATACATATATATATATATATATATATATATATATATATATATATATATATATATATCGGTCGAACGGTAGAACTGCTGAATATCAACGGGATTGTTCTAGGTTCAATCCACGGCTTGGGAGAGGTCTAGTGGCATTGATGAGTGGTGATACAACGAAACAGGACTCTGCCTCGATGACTACAAATATATTTTTAGCCCCCTCCCTTTGGGTAGAGCACTGTCGTAAATAATCTCACCCGCTACTTAATTGGCTGAAAAATGCGAGGCTCGCTGTTTGTTTATAAATAAGCGGTTTGAGCACTATAAAAGTGGTGGACGAATGTTTGTTTAAAATAAACATTTGTGGAGGTTATTTACGGGCGCTGCTTCCGTGGGTTAATCGCTAGAACTGCTGAATATCAACGCGATGGTTCTAGGTTCAAACCTCGGCTTGGGAGAGGTGCTAGCACTGATGAGTTGTGATACAACGAATCAGGACTGTATGTCGATGACTACAAATATATATGTATATATATATATATATATATATATATATGACTATTTTATTTAATAATTTACTCACATAAATTAATATAAGAAGATACGCGTAAATTTTCACTATTTACTTCAACAGTGCTATATACATAGGCAGGGCTAGGTAGTAAGTTATGAAAATATATATGACAATTTAGGCTACACAGAATATTCAGCCTCGTGAGAATTCGTCAGGCCTGTGCGAAAAGTTGTGGTTAGCGCACGTTTTTATATAAACTCATCGTATTGAATTTTCTACTTAGCTAATTAGCTTCTTAGTTGTAACCGCGCCCAACCTAATCAGCCAATGATCGGGCACTGTTCAGGTTCACCCTTTCCCTTTCTGTTTTTTATAGGAAGGGTAGATATCTTTTGTCTGTAAGAAGCTAATATACTTTCAACCTAGGTGTGGTTAGATATGTTATTTTGTGTTTTGGTTTATATTTCGGATATTATGTTAGTTTTATTTCTAAAATTATTCATAATATGAATATATGTTTATTTTATTTAATTTTCCATTTTATTAATTAATTAATTAATTTATTTTCTATTGTTATTGTCAATTTTAAAATTATTTATTTATAGCTACCCTAGCGTAAAGTTTATCCTGTGTAGACAGTTGTTCGCTATTTCTGTCCCACAGTTTAAAAGATGTTGGGGTTCTTTAAAGAAGAGAATAGCGACTTTTTCATTCAGGCATAATCTACATGGATCGTTTAGGTCCCTAAATGTATTTACTTGTCTTACTATTTTCCATTCGGTTATCGGCGAACGTCCACTTTCTTTGAGTTCCCAGTATTGGAGTGCTAGTGCTGTTTGCATTCGGTGTATTTTGCTATTGAACGTGCTTTTATGGTACTAATATCTGGTTTTGAAATATAAGGAAGGCATACCTACGTAATATTTCTTGTTATTTTGGTTATATATATATATATATATATATATATATATATATATATATATATATATATATATATATGAGGATAAGATACACTAAATATTATAAAAAATAAAAACAAATCATAAAAATACGAAAGCTTTACTGGTTTCGTTCGAATCAACGACTGCCTTCAAAAATATTTTACTGAAATCATTTAATATTATACCCTTTTCTTTTTATTAGATCATTTGCATTATATACTGTTAATATACAAAAAAATAGTTCATATATAAAGATTAGGACTATAAACATTACAAATGAATAACACAAAATAGAAATTTATTAGGAACTGTTTAAAAATGATTATGCAACTTAAGCATTTCTATTAGTTTTTATATATGTACTATATATATATATATATATATATATATATATATTACAAAAAAAGAATCAATTTTACAGTAAGTATCATGTAGAGGCATAGGATTGATAAGTGAGAAAACTCCTATTAATTTATATGTACATACAAAAAATGCACGCATATATATATATATATATATATATATATATATATATATATACAAGGTTAAAAGTATTTAAGAGTGATAACTAATAAATTTAACGAAGTTATTAAGAGTGCTCAATAAAAGAAGAGCAACATAGTTTTTAATTAATGTAAACAAATATACATGGTCGCGACACTGGACATGCTAATGTTTTGGACAAATTATTGATTGAAACCAGAAGTCCTCGTCAGCGATTTAATAAGTGGTTGCTTTCTACAGAAGAAACCATATATATATATATATATATATATATATATATATATATATATATATATATATATGATAAAATACATCATATTTGTAGTGTTATGTTATGCTGGCGTGGTTCTTGGTAAAATCCTAAAGCTATAACAATCGTGAAAAATTACTCTACCAATGCCAGGAGCCACAACAGATAAAAACTCACCCTGCTGTAACAGAGCGCGGACGTGCGTATGGTAGCAGTAGCAACAGCCAACTAATGCAAGTGACCAAGCCTTGTACAAAGTGATGTCACAGCGTGGTAGAAAGAAAAAAGATTATAAAAAAGAAAAATGTGGATCCTTTATGTTAGAGAGAACTGAGATTGACGTGTTACACACGTGGCCTAAGGGCGACAGTAAAAGACGCTAGCTAAACATGGTCGAACAAAGACAGAGTACCACGTGTGCAATAGGGCAGAGTTTTGTTAAGCACACTCGAGAAGCCTTTTGAACAAGAACCAAGGCGTTATTCTGGAAAGTACCTCTAAATAAATGTCTAGTTTAACTGAAAAAGAGCTTGTTGAACTCTTTTCTTGTTTTTTTTTTGTGAGTATCAGCATTACAACGTGTCCCAAGTGTTGACTTTAAACGACTAGGTTATACTGTTACTACAACGGAAAACCAAGTTAGTTTATACCTTCAAGCGCCTACGGTTCGGCGGAATTGTCATAGACAAAGTTTCACGGCTATAGCTTCCCGATTATGGAACTCATTGCCTCGGGACTATTTCTTTGTTGATTAAAAATGCAATTTCAACAAATTCTTGTCATAAGTTGCCACATAAGTAATAATATGCAACTCATACCTTTGATCAATGTGAATGCTCCCATAACGTTACTCATTAATCGACGGACAATTATTTCATAGTGTTAACCTTTTATGGTTAAGTTTTCATAGTTTAAGTCATGATAAGTGATGATTAAATATAAACAAAGTAGTGTTTGTTTGATTGTTTTCTATAGAAACTTTGAATACTCGTTCTCGTTTCAATAGTACTACTCCCATCTTCGTAGATCTACAACTTTCTTTTACTTAAAAAAATAGGATGCATTACTTTTGGAACTACACTCGTATGTTTATTATTTTGTACTGAATCTCCTTTCCCGAGTAACGCCGAGGTACGGGCAGCTAGTCCACAATATTTCTGCTGATGCGAAGCCAAACGGAAACTGGTATTCTTAAGATGTGTTCATTCAATCTGCAGTTATCAAATTCAAAAAGATTAAGTTTAACAGACGAAAGAACATTTTTGTTGTTGAACTTAAGCTTGACAAACAAAGAAACTTATTTCCTTTAATTTCCGTTTTATCTGAATAAATTGTTAGAGTATTTTTTTATTTTTGAAAGATGTTTGAATTGTCTAATTAAGTACGAAGGGAATCAAATCAAGTTCAGAAAAATACGTTTATATTTGTAATTCTTGTTTCGTTTTTCCTAACGAGCGCGTAAAATACTATTAGTTTTTTGGAACTAACATAATGATTTTATTTAGTGTAAGTTTGGCTGTTTTTGTTTTATGGCAGATCAATCAGTTTCGTGTTATTTAATGCCGAATTCAGTCATTTTGGTGAAATTTTTATTCTTGAAGTTCTTTATATTTTAATATATTTATTGACAATGTTTGGTTTCATTGTTTTATAGTATAAAATGTATTTAAAAAAAAAAATTCGTTCTGGCTTTGCAAAGGGAAAGGCAAAAAACAAACAAACATCAATATTTGCCCTATTTTCGCTCGGGAGTTGGTACCTTCAGACAGAATGATCTGATAGTACAATATATATCTCTGTCGCCCTCTCTCTCTCTATCTCTCTCTCTCTCTCTCTCTATATATATATATATATATATATATTATATATATATGAAAGGTGATGTACATACACATATATATATTATATATATATGAAAGGTGATCTACATATATATATATATATATATATATATATATATATATATATATATATATATAAAATTTAAAATGCTTAATTTATCATCTTAGGATTTTACTTCTTTAGATAAAATAATTTTATATACCGAGACGTAGAAATCTCCAGGTTGGTATCTGGGGGCGCGTTTAATACACTGAAAGAGATGCACCCCAACTCTTTAATAAGACATGCATCTAGAAGGAAAACTGATGTTAAACCTGAGGTCGACTGTCTGCTCTGTCTTGTGGCAGTCATTGCACCGACTGATATTAGCAGTTGTACGAAAAATAATTGGTTTTACACAAAGCTTTCACCACTATAAACAAATCATCTGTGTAGCTTTCTAAACAATTTAGCAGTTGTGGTGGACCTCATATGTTAAAATGACGGGACTATACATTATATACTTAATTACTTATACATGGAATTATTTCAGAGCTTCGTCACATTCTTGAAAACATAATTCCACCATTTATCATAGTCTTTAGCGAGTCTTCCAGTTGTCAATAGCGGCTTGCCAGTCTAAATCATTATATAATCGACCAAACTCTTTGGTGGTCGTCCTCTTGATCTTTAGTTAATAAATTCTTTTAGCTATTATTTCGTCACGTAGTTGGAGTCTGGTAGCCGGGAAACATATTCAAACCATGTTACTCCTGTTCGAATAACGTCGTTTATGGATCTTTTTTTTTTATTAAGTCTTTTACTGTATCTGCATTTCTTCTATCGTGCAAAGTTATCCAAAAAAACGGGTTCTTAAAATTATTATTTCAAAGAAATTTACCTTCTTCCTCTAATTCTTTGCTAAGTTACACCAAAACGAGTTCTTAAAATTATCATTTCAAAAAAATTTAACGTCTTCCTCTAATTGTTTGCAAGTTTTACTTGCATATGCGGCAATAAGACCTGTAAAGGCTTACAATCGGAGACGCTAGTATGTACTTCCTATATATTTTCTTTTAGACGTCCAAATGCGAAGGTTGATATTCATATACAGTGCTTGTCCAGAATTCACTCCCATAAAATAATAAAAATAAATAAAAATTTGTATAATATACGCATCTATGACAGAAAGAAAATATCGTATACACAATAACGACCTAAGTTAATCAAGTAGTTTATTTTTAAATAAGAAAATCAAATGATCAAATTATGACTATACGATAATCTCGCGATGATTGAGGAAACAAGGAAAATAGCGTCAAATAATTATAACTTTTGCGAGAATTTACAAAGTCATTTTTAATATGGAGAGGACGGCATGGGAAAAATCAAATTCGCTTAAAATTATTTTCTTTATAAAAATTAATCTAACTGATCAATTTACGTGATTTTTTTTTGTCTGCGGTATTTTTTTTCAGTCACGGTTACGTACATTTTACCAATGTTTCTTTATTTTGATCTTTTTTTCATAGGAGGCAGTTCTGGAGTGGCCATCTAATTCTTCCTCTAATGTCAGATGAGGATTCTGGAATAACTGAGACAGAGAATCCTCGTTTTGTTTTCACTCATTTTGTTTTCGATTAAAATTTTATCTGAAAAGGAAAACACTTAGCATTTGCCTCGGTTCACTTTCCTCGCTCGTTTCTTACAAGAGTTTTCAAATTCAAAATTAGAAAGCTTCAGTTTTTCAAAGGCAACAACAATGAGCGTTGTATAATCGGCAAAACGGACAATAGCCAAAAGTTCATTGCTAAGCACTAATGTTTCCAGTTCTTTCGTCATAAATTCCAAGAAAACTCTGAAACAAGAAGAGGATAAGAGAAAACCCTGGTGCACTTGAAACCAGTTTGTGATATATCCATGGATATTCACTTCACATTTTATATCTTAGTATGACTTTTCAACTTTTTACTAGAATATGTAGCCGGCGTTGCCCGGTATTAAACGTAACGTTAAATTCAATTAAAAAAAAATAAGTAAAAAAAAACGAAAAGCGACTGAGACATGCGTATGCGAATATTATATTTTTCTCTAAACAGTTCACTTCTGGTAAGTAAAAATCAAAACAAATACTACAATCTGAAAGCGAAACCAATACTTAAAGACTTAAACTTTGACTCCTTAGCAGCCCTTTTTCCGGGTGAAAACCGATTTCAAAGTTTTCCACATGTTTGAATACCCTATATACAAAATTCCAAGTCCGTAAATCAAAAATTCTTTGAGCGGGTAGGTTAAGAAATGTCCTTAAACACACATATTCTCACTTTTATGGATATGCTAGCAGGCTACCCGACGTTGCTCGGTCGTAAAATACGCAAAATTATATTTTAGTTCATACAGAAACTGAATCATGTGCATGCGATTATTATGTTTTTTCTAGACAGTTAAATTCTTGTAAGTAAAAAAAAAAAAAGGAATTACTTGGGCTGAGAACGAAATCAAAACATAAAAACAGTGAAAATAAAGTATAATGATCATTAGGCCGATTTAACACGATTTTTAAAAAGTGTTTTCACACTTCTTATTTTTAGCATAATGAATTTATTATGTAAACCATTCATGCATACGCATTCGTGGAACAGTTAGCAAACAGATATCCGACGACCCTCATGTACCAATTGTTCAATTTTCCGGATGAAAACCGATCAGAAAGTTTTCCACATTTCTGGAAATGCTATATACCAAATTTCAAGTCTATAGATAAAAATCTTTCGGGTATATAGGTTGAGAAGTGTCCTCACACACACATTTTCACTTTTATAGATATATAGATAGATTGTGTCGTCAATTTCAATCGTACTAAAGATTTTTCTATAGGGCCTTTCACCACATGTGTGAAAAGTCGCCCTGAAATCCTTGAAGCTGAAGTGGAGTGTAACTTTGTTTCTTTGATTTTTTATATTTACTGCCGTAATATAAAAATGGTGATGGCGGCTAAGTGGTTAACGATACAGATTGAAAACCTGGATGTACCAAGCTTGAATTCAGTTTCATATTTAGATTGAAAATCATCATCATCATCGGCGGTCACTCGTGTCTGAGTAAGACTGTCCTCCGTTGTGGCTTCTGTGGGTCCTCAGGTGAGCATAGAGCCCAATCCTAGACCCAATTTGTATTGTGCAATTTGGGCAGATAAACGTAGTGGTGGTGGGGTGGGGTTGGGTGTGTCTGGTTGATAATCTGTCCTTTCTGTGCTTGCGTTTATCCTCAGCAGCTTGATTTAGGTCACTACTATAAAGCGCAGCACCTTCGTGGACAGCGCTCCTCCATGCCAACCTGCTCCCAGCCACGTCCTCCCATGTCTCAAGGTCCATGTAAAACCGCTTTAGATTTGCTTTGATGTTGTCCTTATACCTCATCTTTTGGCCACCCTGGGCACGCTTTCCCTCATCAAGCTGAGAGTAGAACATCTGTTTTGGGAGGCGGAGATCCGGCATTCGGACAACATGACCAGTCCATCTGAGCTGGCGTTGAGCAACAGTAGCGGTGATAGTGGGAATGTCAGCCTCACTCAGGACGCTGGTGTTGGTGCGTCGGTCCTTCCAACTAATTCTTAGGATTTTTCGGAGGCATCTTTGGTGGTACGTCTCCAGGGTTTTTACGTGCCTCCTGTATGTGGTCCAGGTCTCCGATTCATAGAGAAGAGTGGGCAGCAAGACAAGATTGAAAATATAAGGTAGCTAATAAACACGAACAAAATCACAAAATATTAAATTACGGTGATACGACGAAAAAGTTATCCTAGGAGTAAGACTTCTCGGTGTACATGGGTGGTTGTCGTAATAGATCTGAGTGGTAGAATGAAAATACCCCTTATTTCCTACATGTATGATTATGGTAAAAGAAGCCGAGAAGTCGAACTCCCCCCCCCCCGAAAATTATTGAAACTAAATGAAAGAAGCCCATATTTTCCGAAAATACCAATAAATAATTGGTCTAAATGATTGACGAAGCAGAATTGCATATATGTTAAAAATTATTATCTATTGTTTCTGAAAAAAAATCATATATTACAATTTCATATAATGACAATAAAACAGTAAATTTATTTTAATCTATATATCTATAAAAGTGGAAATGTCTGTGTGTGTGTGTGTGTACGTTTCCTTACCAAATAACTTTTCAGCCTACAGACTCGAGATTTGAGATTAGGGGTATCGAGATTTGGAAAAATCTTTTCAATCGGTTTTCGGCCAGAAATTTGGCTGTCAAGGGTCAAAGTGCAATGATTTGACGTTGAAAATTCTACCAAACTCCTCCATCAATTTTGGATCGAAAAACTTGAAATTTTAAATGTCGGTTACTTGGACATGGGTAAAATTTTTAATTTGATTTGAGCTCAAAACATAAATGTTAAGGGGTCAAAATTGGGGTCAAAGTTAAAAAAATTTACGTCTGCGGTCTCTACTAAATTACTCAGCCAATTTCTGGTCTAAACATTTGAAATTTTACATAAAGGGTATTCAGAGATAAGGAAAGATTTTAATTGGTTTCGCTCGCAAACTTTAGCTTCCAAGGGGTCAAAATTCAACAGATTTGACCTTTGCGGTGTCTAGCAAACTACTCAATTTTGGGTCTAAACGTTTGAAATTTATACATAAAGGGTATTCAGACATGTGGCAAACATTTTAATCAGTTTTGGGGCGAGAACTTAGCTGCAAAAAGGTAAATATTGAAAGAGTTGCCGTTTGGAAATTCTACCAAATCCCTCCGCCAATTTTGGGTCTAAACACTTGAAATTTTAGAAGTAGGTAAATTGGATATGGGTAAAACTTATTGTTTTAATTTGGCACCAAAATAATAAATGTTAAGGGGTTAAAATTGGGGTCAAAGTTAAAAAAAAATTATCTCTGCTGTCTCTACGAAATTACTCAGACAATTTTTGATATAAACATTTGAAATCTTACATAAAATATATTAATACGTAAGGCAAGTTATGAACAGTACATAGGACCCGAGCAAAGCCGGGTTGAACTACTAGTATTATCATAAAATATAGTTCCGAAATTTTGAAACAGGATTTCTGCCCCACCCTATATATATATATATATATATATATATATATATATATATATATAAAGTGATATTGTGTGTGTCTGCATGTGTACATTTCTCTACCGAATTATTTTGCCAATTTTCAGTCTACAGACTCGAGATCTGACATAATGTGTATTAAGATTTGGGAGAGCCTTTTTAATCGGTTTCAGCTAGAAATTTCGCTGTCAAGCCGTCAAAGTTCAACAATTTGACCTTTGAAAACACTACTAAACGCTACCACCAATTTAGGTGTAAACACTTGAAATTTTAAATAAATGTTGCTTGGACATAGATAAAACCTTTTAATTCGGTTTGAGCCTAAAACAATAAATGTTAAGGGTCACAATTGGGGTCAAAGTTAAAAAAAAACTTGACTTTTGCAGTCTGTACCAAATTACTCAGACAATTTTTGATCTAAGCATTTGAAATTTTACATAAAGTGTATTCAGTAGAAAAGGCAAGCTTTTTAATCCGTTTTTGGCTGAAAATTTGGCTGCCAAGGGGTCAAAGTCCAAAAGATTTGATCTTTGCGGTCTCTAGCAAAATATTCAGCCAATTTTGGGTCTAAGCATTTAAAATTTACGTAAAGGGTATAGCAAGCTTTTAAATCAGTTTTTGGGTGAATATTTGGCTGCCAAAAGGTAAAAGTTGAAAGAGTTGACTTTTACATACCCCTCCGCCAATTTTTGGTCTAAATGCTTGAAAATTTAAATATCGGTTACCTGGACATAAGTCCAACGTTTTAATATATATATATATATATATATATATATATATATATATATATATATATATATATATATATATATATATATATATATATATATATATTAAATAATGTGATTTATAATTTAAAAATTTAAAAAATTTTTAAAAATTTAAAAATCAAAATTTAATTAAATTAAAAATCAGTTTCATAAGAAGGAACAACAACAAAGTCAATTATCTGTACGATCGTTTCGGAAATCCGTGCTTTTTATTTGTGGTATACATGAAGTCACGTAGAACAATTATACATAGTTTTTTTGGTAAGCACGGTCTCCTCATCAGCAAATTTAGGAGGATTTCTATTGAATTGAAAAGACACCAAAAATAAACCTAGCATTAAAAGTAAGGCCTATGAATCTGAAAAATTGAAGTAAAAGGTTTGGATTTAAAATTTATAAGAAAATTAATAAGAAAATTGGTATAGGTTAGAGATAGAAATGAGTAGAAAAAATATATATTTTTTTTGAATTTACATAATAAATTTGATTTAAAAATATATAGATATATAATTACCTTTTGGTTTTTCTTTTTTTGAAATCAGGAACTGTATTTAAAGAAGTCATTTAGATGTTTGCTATAGCTTTTTATTTTATTGAATGATGAATTTTAAAAGGGCGACGCTCGTGCAGTAAATTGTTTCCGTTAGCGTATTTTAATTTAAAGACGTTACAGTTAATATCTATAGAGAGAGAGAGTATTCATTTTGCAAGTTATTAAGGGGGGATAATTGTCATGGCTTTATTTATTATTTGATTTACTAGTCTAAGGGCGGTAATTGGTTTAACTTAATTTATTTAAAAAAAAAAATCTATATTTACTAATGAGTAATTTTTAATGATTTAAGGTGGTTTGTATTTATTAAATTTAAACCAACGTTTATGATTACATGATAGAAGCTCATGTCTTGAATTTACTAGTTTGGTTGTGCTTTTTATATCTTCATATTTTAAAATTTTTAGGGTTTCTTTTGTACATAATGTACAAAATTTATCTCCTGGTTTATATGATTTGCAAGTCTCAATTATTTGCCATTTTAAGTTGAAAGAAATATTGCTATTTTTTAGTTGCCAAATATAGTTGGATAGAGTAGTTTGGTTTGATAGAGAGTTATTTTTAAAAGAATGTTTGTGCGTTGAAATTCTATGTTTTATTGGGCCAGATGTGGAACCAATATATATTACCTCTTGATTATTATGATTATTTTCCGTTAGGTCTATTGTTGGATTATAATGTGGTGGGTTGGTTAATAATTGATCGGTAGATTGATTTAAGTTGGTGTTATTATTTAATCTGGTAGTTGAGTTATGGCTGTTGATAGGTTCTTGTATATTTGGAGTTTTTGATACTGTGCAGCTATAGATAACATTTTTAATTTTACATGAGCCTTGTAGAGGACATTTATTTTTTCTTCTACAGTTACAGTCCGATGTATTTTGTATAGTTGCATTTTGTAGTTTATTAATTTTATTATTATTAGAGCTAATTATTTTCTGATGAAGGTTAGGCATAGTAGAGTAAGAGACTTTAATTGTGTTCTTATTGAAAATCTTATTATATCTATGGGGGGCTTTAAAGTTCTTATCTAATATTTTAAAAAATTCTCTAGCTATGTTTGTTTCTAGGTTTTTGGAATACGGGGGGTTGAACCATAGGATCTCCTTGTGTCTATTCTTACGTTTGCGGGTTTTAGTTTGTTGTTTATTTATATTATTATCTATTTGTAGTTTGGTTTTATCTTTTTTTGTCTCCTGGTTATTTTTCTTAACTAGTATACGGGAAGACATTGCCATATTATATGTTATTACGCTCTTAATAGGTTTATTTTTAATGCAGTTTATGTTTCTATCATTTTCATTTATGAATTTAATTTGTGAATTATATCCAGAGTTTTTAAGGGCTTCATTATAGTATTTTTCATTTTTGGTAAATATTGATTTAGTAGAAGACAGTCTAGAAATTCTTAGAGCGATATTGGGAACTATTGATTTTAATATTGATTTAGGGTGGTTTGATTGATTGTGGACATATAGAAGTGATTGGTTAGGTTTATGGTATGGTTCAAAGGTAGAATTTTCAAGATTTAAGGTTATGTCTAAGAAATTAACAATTTTTTTATTAGGGTCGATTTTTATACTAAGTCCATAATTTTTAAATAATTTATAATTGACTTTTTGTTTGTTGTTGTTCCTTCTTATGAAACTGATTTTTAATTTAATTAAATTTTGATTTTTAAATTTTTAAAATTTTTTAAAATTTTAAAATTTTAAATCACATTATTTAATATTGAATTAGCTCTAGGACATTTAACTATCGAGCTTATTATATATCTAAATTACAACGAGCATTTCCTGTATTTTAATTAAACTAGTAATTTCACTATTACATTAAAATACACTTAGCTCTTTAGACTATTATTCTAATCTCCTTTAAATTTATATATATATATATATAGATATAAATATTTTTGTACGTGTATATGTGTGTCTATAGATATATATGCATATGTATGCATTTATAATCGTCTGTGTGCATGCATTCACTTTTTATTTGCTACAATCTGCTAAGACCAAAGGTGTGGCATCACATTATATTCTATTTGGGACTAGTCTTAGTGCCCGGCGTTACCCTGGTGTTTGGAAGCGTGTATTGAGCAAAAAAAAAATGGTAGTAGGCAGGAAGGTTCGAACCTGTACCACCAAAAAAAATATAAGAACGTGAAAATAAAAAACATGACGTCTTTGATGTTGGACCCATCGCAAAACTGGAAGTGGCGAAGGATTAAATTAAGGCTAGTCAATCGAAAAGAGGGGATGACTTTCGAAAATATCGGCGAGAAAAGCGACCCCTCCTTGTAGGAAAGTGCCCAGTTTAGTGTGAAGAAATTAATGTTTTCAGCCAATTATACGATATTTGTCGTCCGAAAGGGTCGCGCTTCAAAATCATACCGATCTCGTAAAAATCTGTAGCTTCTGCCTAACGATTTAGGCATACATACATACATACATACATTACATTAGATACATACATACATACATAAATTACATTACATTACATTAAACAGACACGTGAGATTCATATTATAGACTAGCCTGTGCGCCCGGCATTGCCCGAGTGTTTGGAGGTATGTGTTGAGCAAAAAAAAAAAAAAAGTGGTAGTAGGCAGACGGGCTCGAACCCGTACCGCGAAGGAGGAAAAGAAAGTCAAAATGTTGGGCCAACGGCCAAACCGGAAGTAACGTAGGTTTAAATTAAGGCCAGACAATCGAAAAGAGGCGATGACTTTTGAAAATATCGGCGAATAAAGCGACCAGTCCCTGTATAAAAATGCCCAGTTGAGGGTAAAGAAATTAATGATTTTGGCAAATATGTCGATATTTACCGTCCGAAGCGTCGGTTTTCAAAATTATACCGATCTCGTGAAAATCCGTCGCCTCTGTCGAAAGTTTTTGCGAGACATACATACATACATACATACATACATAGCATTAAACAGACAGGTGAGATCTATATTATAGACTAGTCTGGATGCGCGGCGTTGCCCGGGTGTTTGGAGGTGTGTGTTGAGCAAAAAAAACAAAAAACAAAAACAAAAACAAAAAACAGAAGTGGTAGTAGACAGGCAGACTCGGACCCGTACTGTGCAGGAACAAAAGAACGTAAAAAAGTGACATCTTTGCCGTTGCGTCCATCGCCAAATCGGAGGTGGCGAAGATTTAAATTAAGGTTAGTCAAGGGCTAGTCAATCGAAAAGAGGGAAGCGATCTTTTCTTGTAGAAAAGTGCCCAGTTTAGTGTGAAGGAATTAATGCTTTTAGTCAATTTTTCAATATTTGTCGTCCGAAGCATCGAGCTTCAAAACGGTACCGATGTCGTGAAAAACGGTCGCCTCTGTTGAAAGTTTTAGGCAGACATACAAACATACATACATTTAAACAGGCAGGTGAGATTCATATTATAGAAGATGGTGAAATGAACGTGGCCTAAACTTTAAAAAAAGGAAGAGTAGGAAACGACCATTTGATGATCCTGATAAACTAACTTCAAAGCGACCAGCATATGAAATAGGATAAGGGTATTCTTGTTTTTATTTTTGTTTTCGATGGCCTTATGGGAAGATTTTATTTTGTTTTATCATTTTTTCGAACTGCGAAGTTCAATGGAGTTCTGACAAAATATAAAAATGTTGAAATGTTGATCGTTCCGCGTAGACTCTTTACAATGTTTACATAATTTTAATCATATAAAAACTCTACACGCACGCGTATTGAGCACTTTCGAAAGATATTGGTTATTACTTTATGTTAACAATATATCTGGACTTAATTAATCGGTCATGAAATTCGAACCTAGCCACGAAGCGACATTTTGCTTCATTTACTTCAAGGCCACCAAACAATTGCTACGGGAATGAATAGAATTACGAATTATTAAACGCCGATTTTGGGGCGAATAAATTAGACAATCTAAAGTGTTCGAACGAACGAAATCGTGAACCTTGCATAAATGCTAGTTGATTGCCTTTTAGTCATTGTTCCGCAGACAATGCCATCCTTAAGTATTCTTAAAGAGGCTTGATATTTATAATTAAACAATAATCATTCTTTATACCTACAGATACTACGCAATCATCGGTGTAGGGGTGACAATTCCTGAAAGTCATGAGGTTCAATCTCAGCCACAAAGCAACATTTTGCTCAATTTACTAAGCCTTTACTTCGGTGCCACCAAACAATTGATACGGGAATGGAGGGAATTAAGTACTGTTAAACGCCGAATTAGGGCGAATATATTAGCAAGTGAGAGTACTCGAACGAGCGAAAGTCATAAACCTATGTGTGTGTGTGTGTGTGTGCGCGCGTGTGTGTGTGTGTGTGCGTGCGTACGTGCGTGTATGTGTGTACTTGTATGTGTACAAACGTATATATGCATATGTATAGTGAAAGAGAGAGAAATTGAGTGTGCGAGTTAGTGGGTGAGAGAGAGAGAGAGAGAGAGAGAGAGAGAGAGAGAAATGGGGAGGAAAGAAGATGACATTAGTAACTATGTGCACCAAGGTTGTTCTTTGCCCAATCGCCGTTTTATTCGCCCTTATCGGACGGAAGAAGCAATGTAATCTAATATTAACAGCCCCGGAATTTACGAGCACGGATTGACTTCACGTTGTTGTTAGGAAGTTGGATGACTTCCAATACAATACAGATGTTATTTCTTTATCTTAATTTCACATCATACGTTTACAGTGGAACTCTTGAAATAGCCGAGTCGCAAACAGCGTTAATATGCAATCTACATCAAACTGTTTAGATAAGAATTCCCATTCAAAATTTGATTAGTCAAATTTCATGAAATCGAAGAATTAGACTTAAAAAAAAAGTTTATGTCAAATTTGTCTGCAAATCAGCGATCAGTATAAATTCTCGGTAAATATTAACATTTAACAACAGAGATTAAGTTGTTTTACTAACTGTAGATAATAGTAGTTTTAATTCCAACGACAAAAGGATTTAAAGATTTTTCTTGCTAAATTTCCACCGAATATATATATATACATATATATATATGTATGTGTGTGTGTGTTGCATTATTTTTTAGTGGTACAAAACTTTATTATAACTGTTAAAAAATTGTATAATTTTCATAACGATAGATTTATTTTAGTCGTTCACCCATTTTTTCCGATAGTTCCATTTTAATCTAGTCGTTTCTCCGTTTGAATTCGTTTCGCTACCCCCCCCATAAAAAACTCAATTCGTCTTTGAAAAGTGAGGGCAAAACGAAACGAAAACCGTATTTAGTTATTTTTTTTTTGCCACCCTCCATTAAATGTTTTTCCTCCATCCTTCTTTTTACCATGGATACAAAAAACTCAGTGTTCCTTTAACAGCATTAATATATATATATAACTACTTCATTTACTCACATAAAATTAATATACGAAAGTATAAATTTATGCGTAAACGTTAAGGCGCATAAGCCTGAAGATTCCTAGAGTGGATGAAACGCGGAATATTCAGTGTAGCTTAATCGCCATATATATTTTACAACTTACTATGTATATATATATATATATATATATATATATATATATATATATATATATATATATATATATAGATAGATAGATAGATAGATAGATAGAGAGAGAGAGATGGAGAGAGAGTGAGAAAGAGAGAGATAGAGATAGATAGATAGATAGATAGATAGATAGATGTGTGTGTGTATATTTACAGGCCGACTGGCGTTACCCAGTCGCTAAATACACTTAAATATATTTAAATTTATGCAAATTTCGTATTTATTATTATAGAATCAATTCTCAATTGACGAGTATATTTTACCCAATATATAGTAGTAACCATCTTTGAGTGGTTCAGTCGTCAAATGCGCTTAAATATAGTATTTCAGATCATGCAGATTCCGTGTTTATTATCATAGAGTCAATTCTCTATTGAGCATTATATTTTACACAATATATAGTAATGATCGCAAAAGTTTAAAAAAAAATGACATCATTTATTGAATTTATTGAAACTAAACTTCTTAGTACTCCAGCCTAAGTCGTTACCGTTTGAGCTATCGAAAGATGAATAAGAAAATGGAAAAAAATGCTTTAGCATATAACTGTATATTTTTGCATGCGCAGAGGTAACACGTTTAGTTGGTCAATGTTTTTTCTACTTTGACCCCTTAGCAACTATATAAACCAAATTGAATTTGTTCCCCAAATCCAAATCTCCTATATATCAAGTTTAAGTCTGTAAACCAGAAATTAAGAGAAAAGTTTGGTAGAGACCGTTCCGCACTCATAGAAGCAAGGTCATTTATATATATATATATATATATATATATATATATATATATATATATATATGTCCGTATGCTAGAACTTGATCATCCTAATTGCTATACAATTATGCACAATGTAGAAACTATGCACAAATAGAACTGAGAATAATAGTAAAATGAAACCAATCATCTAATAAAAATATAAGAAATGAATAATTAAGTTATAGTTCGTTTTTCAAAAAATATGCAAATTGGAGTCGCTCGAATGAGTATACGAAGATGCTAGTTTTAAAAATGTTTAAATAGAAAATGTATGTTTTAATACAAATGTGAGCGCGATGAAAAACTCAACTTTATATAGATATGGATAGGTATATGTTGACTGCCTTCTTGCAGTCATTAAAATGCACGCGTTTGCATGGTAGTCGACTCCGTAAATATTAGTTTTCAAAATTTTATTTCTTATGATGTAGTGTTAAACGTTCTTTTTTAGACGTTACGATTATTATTGCATAAAAAATGATTAGTTTCAGCATCATTTCCAGAGGATGGAATTAACCTTCTCGTAGAGAACACAAAACGCACATTTGAAGTAAAATAAAAATTTTGCACTATTGAGCTGATTTGCTTTGCAAATTACTCACTTACTGTCCCCAGCCACGGTAAACGGAGATATACTGGACATTTATTAACTGTTTGAATTTTAGTTACAGAGGACTCCGTCCACTATTTTCCTTTGCATAACTGACCTACTCACATCCAGAGGGTACCCAATTTTGAATAAGGTATCAGTAATTATTTTAAATTGCTCATCCAATTTAGATTTTTAGCAGATCATAAGGGCACGATGTGTTAGGGTCCAAATTAAATTTATCTTACGCTTTTGGGGGCAAAATTAATCTCAGCATTTAAACAGTTCTTGTGATTGTAGGTTTACGGTATATTGATGTAAGGTAACTGGATAGTGTTTTTGTTACCAATACACCGAGAAAAGCTATGGACGAGTGAAACTCTCCTTCCTAAGTATACTGTAACGGGGAATGCATCCTATTAAGTAAGAAGATAACATTATTTGCCTCTATTTGCTTATTGAGGAAGCAAAATGTGTCGTCCACATAGCGAAAATAGATCAAGGGTTTCATGGGTCCAAAGAACAATTGCTCTTTATGAAAACCCACCAAAATATTCGCCATTATCAGTCACAAAACTGAGCTCATCGACACATCTATTTGCCGATGCATTACATCGTTGAAACTGAATTCATCAGATGCAGTGGAAAATTTAATCAGCTCAACAAATATGCTTTCAGAAATGGGAGGAAGCGATATCTGACTACGATATAAAAATATGTACAGATGTCTATAGTCTCTAAAATCGGGACGCAAGTAAACAATAATGATAATTTCATAAGAACACATAAATTAACAACCTTAGACATTTGAATAAAGTTTGCAAAAAAAATGAATTTTTCAAGCAGCATTTACTGTAATGTTTTAATACAGGTTGTAAAATATTTCAGATCTATTTTGCGACTTTATGCTGTGATGACCCTACCATGGATGAAATGGGCCTTAAAGGGACACCTACTTTATGAGTTTTCGGTAAACCATAGCTCCTAGAACGGATCGATCCTGAGGGTCTGATCTCATTAGCTATACTCGATGGAAGTACACCAATCTTAACCCACAAACTAATGTCTTTTGGAATTTGGTTTCTAAAGAGGTTGTACGATCATGAGTTGCGATAGGGCCCATTTTTTTTTAATTTCTCAGTGTCGTTCAATATGTTAGACATTTTGTCGACATAATCATAATGTGATTTGACATGGTAAAAATCCGAAAAAAAAAGAATAAGTATAAGTCAACTGAATTAAAGGAATAAATTATAAGATGGTCAACATCATGTATTTTAGAATATAACTTTTTGTCATTTATTCTCTATATTGCTCTGTAATTACATTGAGCTTCTTATATAAGGATTGATATATAAGAAAATATATTTCTATAGAAATATATATATATATATTTCTACAGAAATATATATATATATATATATATATAACTACTTAATTTACTCACATAAAATTAGTATAAATTTATGCGTAAACTTTAAGTATTTACTTCAAAAGTGCTCAATACGTAGGTAGAGCTAGTTAGTAAGTTATAAAATATATATCGTGATTAAGCTACGCTGAATATTCCGCGTTTCATCCACTCTAGGACTCTTCAGGCTTGTGGATGAAACGCGGAATATTCAGTGTAGCTTAATCGCCATATACATTTTATAGCTTAATATATATATATATATATATATATATATATATATATACAAATATATATATATATATACATACATATATATATATACATACATATATATACATACATATATATATATACACATATATATACATATATATATATATATATATATATATATATATATATATATATATATATATATATAACTCTGTGGACTGTCCGGCTGTGCTGGCTAGAATCTTGTTTTCGAATGTCAGGCGATTGTATATAAAAAATATGACTGGTTAATATATATATATATATATATATATATATATATATATATATATATATAAAGTAATAGCGTTCGTGTGTGTGCTTGTCTGTGTGTACAACTCCCTATGATCAAAGAAACTTATAATGTCTACAGTGTGTGTACATCTCTCCTGGTCAAAAAATATTAATGCCCATTGAAGGATACTTCTGTCAAAGGAGACCTTTATTTTTATGCGTAACTTTTTATGCGTAGATATAGCATTCTTCTCATCACATATACATCGACTGAGTTATGGTTATTAGCATATCGCATTAAATTAAATCATTTTAAATAATTAGCTCGATTATATTACTTATTCGACATAACAGCCTCGTTAATACTGTACTATTTAAACATATAATTTAAAATGTAATTATTTAGTTTATTTTCATTCCAATTTATATTTTATTTAACTTAAATTTACTTATTATTATCGTAAATCGTAAACCTTTTAATTTTCAAGCCAGAAAACCAAGGAGAATAACTGTGATAGTTTAATTCTTTGAGCACGTTATTAAATATTTGCTATAATAGATTTGTTTTCATTTCGAAATATTCTTCTAAGTTGAATTATTATTTTTATTTTTAATTCCAAGGTATTTTTTTTTTGCCTATTCTTAATTTTTAAGTAACCTTTTGGTACTCATGCAGAGAGGGAACTCAGAGTCCACCCGGCTTTCTCCAGAACATGACGCCAACAGCCAGAGTAAACCGAGCGTCGCTGAGGGAATTAAGCCGAGCGTCGCCGATGACAGCATAGCAAGAAAAGAAAACCTACCTTAAATTTTAAATTTCATTAACTGTAAAGAAAAATTTTATAATATGTTTTGTTTTGTTTTTGCTATATATATATATATATATATATATATATATATATATATATATATATATATATATATATATATATGGTACTCATGCAAAGAGTGATCCGCACTGAAATAATAACGTTATTATTTAAAAAGCCATTCTTAACATGGGGAGGGGAGGGTGTTTTGTACCTATTCTGTACTTTAACCTTACAATTGAATAAAAAAAACATATAAAACTTTAATTAATCGTGGACATACGATTTAAAAAATAGCGCGGATCACTCTCTGCATTAGCACCATATATTTTTTAGATAAATAAAGATTTTTTGGTCAATGTCAAGTTTTTTTCCAACTCCTCAAAAAACTTTAAAATGACAACTTTTATAGGTTTTTTGGTGTTTTTTTTTTACAAGGTGGTCACCACTTATCAATGCCCGGAAGTCACTCGGGGATAAGGGTTATTGCGTGTACAGTACGTTAATGTTGAAATTTGATAAAGTGTCTACTTAAGGGGGCGGTTCATCAGGAATTTGTTTATGTTGGACTTGAAGACATCCAAGTTGTAGTCAGGTGGGAAACATCCAAGTTGTAGTCAGGTGGGAAACATGCAGACGGAACAGAGTGCACTTATAAGAAAGAAGCTTTGTTCATGGAATCTACGTTTTGGTTTTGGCACAGATAAAGAGTGGGGAAACTTTTTGACTGTGGTTTCAGCTAGACGGTTGTTTTTCGTGAAAGATCGGCGAGGAGAGACCAGGGATTGGAGCTCAGACAAGCACCTGCCATGGAAGTAACGATAAAACAAAGGCTCGCAACGTATCTCCTGTGGTGATGAAGCACCTGTTAACAACGATACAAGTTGTATAATGCAAAAAAAGTATGTTTTTTTAAAACTTACTGACAGCATAATTAGCATCCTAAATTATGAGATGAAAAAATGAACGAATCTTGGTAAAAAAAAACAACAAAAAACAGCGCCGGTTTTCGGAGATGCTGAAAAGGAATATCAGTTAAATTTGTTTTGATATTAAGAAATTACTACATGGCCAGAAGGTGGGTGCTCATTTTACGTTAATTTTATATAGGAAAGTGATCCCCCAGTTTTAAAAAATGTTCTACATATCATGAAAACTACTAATCTGCCCCAATTTTAAATGTGATATTCGTTTTCATCACCACCGAAAACCTTTAAAAATGTTTGTTGAGGAGTTGGAAAGAAACTTGACATTGACCGATTTTTTTGTTCGAGAAAAGGTTCAAAGTTTAGTCAAATATACACTTTTTTTTTTGTAAATTTTTTTTAAAGAAAAATTGAAAAAAAAAATTATCTTTGTTTTTTAAGGTGTTATTTATATTTTTTATTTTTATTTTCGTTTTTTTTCTCAAGGAAAAACCTCAAAACTAGAAAAATTGAAACAAAACTGGGTAGGATAGATTTTTTCATATTAAAACAGATATTGTTGTTGTTTCCTCAGACCGTTGTTTTATTAATGGTGTGTGTGCGTAAATCGTATTCCGCATTCGCGCTGAAGGTCTTTCTGTGCTGCTCACTCAAACGCCCACAATGCCAATTATAGGCCTAGGCTTAGCAAAAAAAAAAAAAAAAAGGTACCAGTTCGGATAATGTAAAGGTTCGCCATGTGGTAGCCTAACACCTCCAGGCATAGCCATCGCTTACCTTTCCTTGTCCACATGATGCACAAGTTACGTGCCAGTAATTATTTTTCTTGACAAAAGTCGAGGACTCCAATTGGTGTTTCCAGCTGCTCACTAAGGCTATAGAATTCATGTTTTTCTTCTCTGACGTTAAAGTACGAAATGGTGTGCTTTTTTTTAACTAATTCATTTTCTTTTCTTTCTTCTTCCAAATTGTCGTCTGCTGCTTGGAATTTTCAACTCGCACGAACGTGCGTCGCGTTGAAAACCATCGCCCTACATTGTCATTGGTTCAGCTTTATGTTTCGTCAGACGGCTTAATTTTCTCGGCGATGCTCGGCTTACTCCGGCTGTTGACGTCATGTTCCGGAGAAAGCCGGGCGTGCGCTGAGTAACGTCTGGATCACTCTCTGCATGAGTACAAACCTTTTTTATTTGTTATTGTTGAGTAATCCGTTTTTTCACTGTATTTAGTAGTTTTACGCTGATATAATTTATCGTTCTGTTTATAATTGTTTATTTTTGATAAAAAATTACAGCCATTGAACTATAAGTGATTTGTTTGTCATACTTATAGGCACTCAACAGATACCATAATACTTAAAGATAAATTCAAATTTTGATATATCTTTTAATTTAAACGCGAAAAAAACAATTGGGACGCTGAAAACGTACCTAGTAAAACAATACGTTTTAAAATGTTCATGGTTGTCAACGGGTTAATGTAGATTTATTTGTAAGAAAATTGCGTTAAAATAACTTAAACGTAATACGGAAATGAACGATGTAAAAAAAATGCAGAACGTATTAACAATTTTTTTATTTGGATAATTAAAACAAAAAAAAAACAATTGGGACGCTGAAAACGTACACAGTAAAACAATACGTTGTCAACGGTTTAAAGTTGATTTACTTGTAAGAAAATTGTGACAGTATAGTTGTAATACAGAATAGTTGCAAAACATCCCCACCCTTCCCATGTTAAATAATAATTTCTAAATAATAGCG
>NC_136483.1:110646698-110839198 GCF_053919585.1 Euprymna scolopes | reverse complement strand
CAGCTACCCGCTGAAAATTCTTCATTTCCAGGACCTGTATCGGAAACTCTTCTGAAATTAAGTATTGTTTATAATTCAAGAGGTTATGGACAATGCATAAGACTTTACTTCGATGGATCAGAATCAAAATTCGAATTGTGAAAAGTGATATTTTTAGTATACTTACAAATCCAAAAGTGTCACAAGTTTATTTAGGCACAATCAACAAACAAAAGTTTGTTGAAAAAAGTACATTTGTCTTTGCGAAATTAATACAGTGCTTAGCTGACAGAAGTCTATCTCTGGTATTGCGAGAAGTCTTGGACAATAGCTGCAAAGCATTGAACATATTAAGAGAGCATTATTTATCGAAAAAAAAAAAAAAAAAAATTATCTCTATATACTGAACTGACATCTCTAAAACGTACGAAAGCCGAGATGATTACAGATTATAGTATAAAACCGAAACAACAACAAATTCATTGAAAATGTCAGGCGAAGTTATTAGCAACAGTCTGTTAATCTCCATGATCCTTAAGGAGTTGTTGAGTGACTTTAAGCCGTTTACCACCGTGATAACTCGGATTGAAAAAGCGCATGACTTTTAGTCAATTCAAGGTAGCACTTAAATGAAAAACCCATGACTTTTAGTCAATTCAAGGTAGCACGTTACGAGGAAACTGAGAAAATGATAAAAGAATAAAAAGAATCTACAAATACCATGGAATTTGAAAATGACCACTTAGATGCTTTAACAGAAAATCATACCTATTCGGTAGTGCCTCTCCAAAACGATAAACATGATATTTCTTCTCGATAGGTCTTTACAAACAAGACTACAGCGTCAGGCGTTGGACAGTACAAGGTTAGATTTTTTTGCTAAAGGATACTCTCAGATTTACGGTATAGAATATTTGTCTACGTTTTCACCGACCACAATCCCAACCACAATCCAAGTTTTATTGCAAATCACATCGCAATATAACCGTAATATCCATCAAATGGACGTAAAAATGCTCGTTTAAATGCCACGATATATTATGAAATTTTTATTACGAGTAAGGTCGGAGAGAGAGCAGTTGAATTTGGAATACAGTATTTCATGATCATATGATTGAACAGCAATTCAAATAATGCCCAGTTGACCCCTGTTTGTATACCCAAAACAAATGCAATGAATTACTGATCTTAGTTGTATGGATCGATGACATTTTAATCGTATCAAATTGTGATACAATGTTAACCGATGTTAAGAACAGATTTAATAAAAAATTCAAAATGACTGATCTTGGCAAGATATTATGGTTTCTAGGCATGCAATTTACTCATGATAAAAGAATTATTAAAATGAATCAATCGAGGTACATTGATAAAATCTTATTAAAATTTGGAATGCAAGAAACGCTCTACACCAATCAAAAATGATAGCAATAAAAATACACACACAGTGTCTGAAATAATTGACGATAAACTATACCGAGAGATAATAGGAAACCTTACATGACTAACAAAACTATCTAAAGACCTGACATATGTTACACAGTAACAAAACTATAAAAAAAATTATCAAGACCGACAATGAAGGATTTAAACAGGGCTAAACCAGTTCTTCGTTATTTAAAAGGAACTAAGGAACAGCATTTAGTATTTAGAAAATCAACAAGTCCCCTAAAATTAGAGGGGTTTTCAGATTCAGATTAGAGAAAGCGACGAAGATCGAAAAATTGTAACTTTGTATTGTTTTAGACTATCAGAAAATGGGCCTATTATTTCATGGATATCTAAAAAGCAGCGCAGTCATCTCTCTTTATGTGTGAGGCGAAATATATAGTGCATAAACATTCTGCACAAGAAGCACTATACCTAAAAGCTATTCTAAAGGCTGTCTTAGAACCAGAATTAACTGAAAGCCCCGTAGTAATTAATTGTGATAATCAACCAGTATAGTCTTAGCACAGAACACAGTAATTAACCTAAGATCTAAGCATATAGATATTAAGTATCACTTTATAAGAGATGAAGTAAAAAAAGAGTTCGTTATTGTAAATTACATAGCACCAGACCAAAATATCGCCAATGTATTTACAAAATAAAATTGAAAAGTTTTGCATTTAAACTTGTCGGAATTTGACTTTAAATGACTTTTCACAAGCCCAAATATATATATATATATATATATATATATATATATATATATATATATATAAGAAAAAAATGTCCCGACGAAGACGTTAAACCGCATCCATTTTTTGTATTAACACTTTTAACATACTAACGCGTAACAAATATTTAAAGTTTACTAAAAAAAATGAATAAAAATAAATACATAAAAAATACATTTTTTGAAAACATTTTCTTTATATTTTTACAAATAATTTCACATGCTTATTTTAAGGAGCGAAAAAAATTAAAATTGATGTTTTTTCTACTTCTATTTTTTGCATTGTATACCGAAAAATTTTCCTATTTTCTCCTTTTGCTTTGTTTTAATTTGACTTGACAAAAAAATACATACTTTTTAACGGATACATATTACACCTATATTTATATATTTAGTTTAGAACAGGAACACATAATTAACATTAAACCTGCTCACCTGTTTAAGGTAAAAAAAAAAACAAAACAATTTTTTATTTCTCATTTTACACACATATTTTACTTTGACATTTGAACAAAGTTAAAAATGGTTTCCTTTTAAGATTTAAATGAACTAAATGACTTTATGTTTTTATTTTATATACTGTAATTTACTTTATTTTACATATTTGATCATATATATATATATATATATATATATATATATATATATACATATATACTTATTTATGCTTGAATAGAATTAAACATGAACATATATATATATATATATATATATATATATAATTATTTATGCTTGAATAGAATTAAACATGAACTGAAAGGATTTTCCCATTATATATAAATAGGGAATGTTGCAATATTTTTTATATATTATGGGGATATGATCCCTTAAAGTTGGGGGATTCTATTCATAAATTCATACCTATAGGAACAGACGAATTAAATTGAACCACGTTTTGCTATCAACCAATCAGAAACCAGAATTGCTTCATAAAAATTGAATCTTTTAGCATTTCATCGCATATTTTTTGTGTCAACACGAGAATAATCCTTTGCTCCAGAGACAATACAGAACAGCTACCATTCTTAATTTCCAGAACAGAATAGCTACCCATCGAAAACTCTTCTGAAATTAAACATAGCTTACAATTCAAGACTATGTTATGAGATTTCATTAACTAATTAATCAATTAACTAATTAAGGTCCAATAAGGATAACATATGCTGATATATACAAGTAAAACAAAGAAAAACGGGCAAAAAATAAAAAAAAGGAGAAATACGTGTGTGAGATATTAAAAAATAGAGGATGAAAGCAAAAAAAAAACCCCAAAACAATGTAAAGTGAAATAAAAAATAGAATTTTAGGCGAGAGGCGAAAAGGGTTGCTGACTAGTGTTAAGATGGTGTTATATGGTAACGGAATAACTGGGTAGGTTTGGAATATCTTCTAGTAACAGCAGGAAAATATGGATGCTATATCTAGCATAAAAGCAAAGAAAATACCAAAGAATATACTGACAGGAAAATAAAGTACAACAATGAGTGTAGCAATTATAATTATAGCAATGTTCATAATAACAATACTAATATTATTAACGAAATTAAAGAGTAGTAATAATAGTAGTAATAATTATAATAACAATAAGAAAATAATACTAAATATAGTGATGATAAGGTTCCTTAGAATATAAAGTATAGATAAGAAATAAAGATAAAATAGTGCTAACAATAAATTAAAAAACAAACTATATAAATTCTACATATCAAGATCTATATTTTACTTTCGTCATCAGTACACGTAGTTTAAAGATCTTTGCTGTTTTTATTTGTCACGTATATTTTCTTATATTAAGGTTAGCTTAAATTCCATCTGTCAAATTAACATCAAATTAACATTCCTGAGAACTATTAAATGTAAATATTGCAACTTAACATAAATTTCACACCGATAACATTTTTCTATCTAACTTTACCAATCATAATAATCGACTATTATAATTTCATCATAATAATCGACCATTTAAATAGTTTCCAGTGTTTTCCGGTAGACGAACAACGCAACAAACATTCTGATACAGTCTACCATCACGAGTGCATTTTAGAAATTTTATCACTGCACCAGTAGAAGGGCCCGTCGTATAAAATGCACTTAGGTCCATTGCATTGATAAGAAAAATTCTGCTTAGAGCACAATTGAATCATGATACTTAACTTTTGTATTTTAAACTTTAATTCAAGCCAATTATATAAAATAATTTTATAAAATCAATCAAATGTTCTCTGCAGAGCAATGTAGAGTACACTATATTGCGCACTAAGCCACTGCAGGGAGACACGTGAAGCTTATTCCTAGTGCATCCTGGTGAGTCCCCGACTAGAGCAGGCAATCAATCGATTTGATCGAAAAATATGTGGTGTCACCGATTTTGATAATAATAAAACGATTGGAAGAATCAAAGGATCTTTATTCAATCCTGAGCAACGCCGGGTTCCCCTGCTAATATATGTATTATTTAAAGGTATTGATCATTCGAATTATGTTTCTCATCTTAAATATTATACTCATATATTTCGATCGATATAAACACCGAACCATCGACGTTCATCAGGTTCGTTTCAGTTAGTGATGTTAGCGAACTCCACTTGATCCATCATGCAAGAATGCCAATAACAGAATCAAGACGATCACTAAAGTTGTACTATGCTAACTCATTATAAAATTTCTTTTACTAAAGTGTCACAACTTATTAGCGTCAAAAGGCCACTCGAGGATAACGGATGAGTACCAGGTAAACGATAGAACAATACCGTGATGATTGGTAATAACGGCACTGACTGGTTAACATTTTATTATTTAAGAGTGCAGCTCAACAATAATTGGACTTAAAAACGATTACGTTGCAGTCAGCTGGGAAACAGCCCCGCGGTATTGTGTTCCATAGACGGCAGTTTTAGGACAGATACTTTTCTGATCGAAGTTTCGTTTAGTTTTAGGTAGATAAATGAGCAGGAAGTTAGATGAGTTGAAAGAGAGAAAGAGAAAATATTGACAGAGGTTGTAGTTAGACGAGTTTTGGTTGCGAATGTTTCACAGGGGAGGATACTTTACTTTAATAATTCCCAGGTAACGCCTGGAGATTTACTAATTGAAGATAAACGAGAAAAAAGAAACAAAATAAAGCAGACAGAAACAACAACAACAATAACAAATAAACATGTCGGGAAATGTCGGCGTAAGGTAACTGAAAGAAAGACAATGAAATAACATAGGAAATCGACAGATTCAAGATAATAAAAGAAATGAAAAAGAAAGTACGGAATGCCAACAATGAAAGAATAGAGCGTCGGTATTAATAGATGATTCTGCAGATATTTAAAATACACTAAAAAAATAAAATAAAACCGGGGAGAAAATATGGATGTCTTGTCAAGCGAGAGAGAAGGAAATGAGGAACCCTCGCATTAATCACGCCCACATGTGTCGATGGTTACCAGCGTGCAGATGAGACGTTCTTTTAGGCTTTGTGAGCAAAGGAATCAAATCTGGCGTCATCGGGCAGAAATCGATAACGTTAGAGAATCGATCAGTTGAGTGAGTGTCCAAATTCACACGTTGTTTAAGATCGACTATCATTGATATTGACACCAGAGACGATCGATTAATTTATTTCAGTACGGGAGTCAAAATGCTCATAATTTAGGATTTCGCAGGAGGTGTGTATATATATATATATATATATATATATATATATATATATATATATATATATATATATATTAATATATATATATATTATAATAGCATTATAGACAAGACAAAGTCATATATTGTTATATACAAATATATTTGTCGATGTAATAAATAAAAACTATGGAGGTGTTATATACCAAGGTATGTCGAAGTATAATGCTTCTCATCAGAAGAAGGGCTAACGGGTTAAATTGAAAACATTTCAATGCGATATCCAGCCAAGGAGATAATTTGGGATATAAGGGAAAGATGGACGAGGTGTGTGCGGGTGTCTGGTGAGGTTAAACTAATGGAGATTTGAGAGAGATACATACACACACACACATATATATATGCATATAGTAAGTTATAAAAATATATATGGCAATAAAGCTACACAGAATATTCCGCGTTTCATCCACGCTAGGATTCGTCAGGCTTATGCATAAACCTGACGAATCCTAGCGTGGATAAAACGCGGAATATTCTGTGCAGCTTAGTTGCCATGTATATTTTTATAACTTGCTAACTAGCTCTACCTATGTATTGAATACTGTTGAAGTAAATACTTAAAGTTTACGCATAAATTATACTATCATATATTAATTTATGTGATCAAATGAAGTAGTCATATATATATATATATATATATATATATATATATATATACCCATCTGTCTGTCTCCTCTCTCTCCCCCATCTCTCTCTCTCACTCTCTCTCTCTCTCTCTCTCTCTCTCTCTATATATATATATATATATATATATATATATATATATTTCCTCCGATGAGATGAGCCATTCATTGAAAACCAATGGGTTCAGGAAAAGACTCTAATAACTGTCTGTACATCTTTTATGTTTTTAAATAAATTTTGTTGCAATGACACATAATTTAACCCGAGTTTCCATATATATATATATATATATATATATATATATATATATATATATATATATATATATATATATATGAGCAAACAGTTAATAAAATATGTTAAAAACACTTTGAAATGAGTTAAAAACATATTTAATCTGAAAAGGAAACACTAGATAAATGGATAGTCCTTAATCCGCGGAGTTTTGAAGAAATACTCTCCTATTCATCAGAGAGTAGGAATTAGCAAAATGCGGGATCGGATTTTGCATGCAGAAGTATTTGATGAAACAACAAATAAGTCAAAGATCTTACTATAAAACAAAATAAGTTAAGCAGAGGGAATATGGTAAAGAAAAAGGTGATTACACATGAATGGATAGTCTGGTGGAAGATAAAAAATCCAGTGACGGTAAAATCCAAATGTAAAACTCCAAGAAAGTTAAAAGAATTTCCATTTGTACAAGTAAAATCCAAGGAAATCCCGTAATTGGAAGAAGATGGTCCATAATAATCCAAAGGCAGAAATCCATGGAATAATTCACAAACATGTGTTCAAGGAAAAAAATAATATTAATAAAAGAAAAATAAGATGTGCTTTTCACTCTACTTCCGAGACATAACTATAAATAAAAAAGATCTAGGAAGCTAAAGATCTAAGAAATAATAACGACCAAAGTTCGCTTTTTCATTTCAGGAACTTTTTTTGGGTGCAAACATTTTAGATTTTACCGTCGCAAAACACGCTCGTTATTAATATTGAAAATTAACGTTGCTTTATTTAATTTGAAAACATAACGATTTAGGCTTAATTATTTCAAAAGAGAAAACGAAAAAGACTTGTTTAAAATATATATTATAATATTTCAACTGTCTGCAGTGAATTTAAACATATTTGTTTTATCTTTTTTAATTTGCTTTTCTATTAGGTTCTTGCAAAAATAATAGCATTTTTTGACGTTCAAATGAGCGTCACAGACATTATTTTGGCACCAACCTAATATTTCACATCAAATTCTATTTGAAATTTTTATTAAAATATGGTAATACTCCAGTTTTATATTAAAAAATAAAATAAAATAAATAGTCCATACAATTTTATTCTACACATTCTTTACGAAACATAACCACGTAAACTTTCAAGTTTTTCTACTTAATAAAAAATACTTTGCAGAAAATTAATTTCAAATTTTAATTTCTTTTATTTTTAGGGAGTAATTGTTTTTAAGCAGTGTTTTTCTTCAAAAATTATAGTTTTAAAATCAGATAACCCACAAAGATTGATACGAGTAAATAAGAAAACTCCTTTAAAGGGTTTTCGTTATTTGTGCATCTATGTTATTGTGCTAAAATAACTTTGTTATTTAGAAAGCCATTCTTAATATGGGAAGGAGGTTGTATTGTAACTATTTTGTACTTTCACCTAAAATTTAATAAACAAAAATTTCATAAAATTAAAATTAAATTTAACTTCAAAATACTATTAAAAATAGCATAGTGACATAGATGCACAAGCACTGGTTTTTAAAACCCTAAACACTAAACACTCGTTTAAAATGGCACAGCTACAGCAAGAATGAATCTCTTTATCGATAAATTCATGTTATCGGAGTAGGAGCTAAAATCTGCTAAAAATATCTAAACTAAACACTACTATGCCTCTTATTTGGTTTCTCTTCAATACATCTAATTCAACTCTACAAAGTTTTTCATTATTTCTTATAACTAGCGCTTATTTTTTTACGCATGAAACTGGAAGATAGCATGATACAGTTTCCTTCAGTTATAATCAATTTATTTATTTTACTTTTCAGATTAGAATGTCAGTAAAAGCACGACGTTCAGTTTTAACCAGTGTTTACAAAATTTGCTGGTCCACCTTGTCATTTGGATGAAACAGCACCCATAACTTCACGATAAGTTATCCAGTTTTGTTAGTTCCTCGAAAACAGTTATCCCCACTTAAAAAATAGTGAGATTCCTAAGTTAATTGACAAGAAAATAATTAGTATTCGGCAAGCAGTCGATCCACAATTGCCCTTGTTAAGGTAATATTATATAGGACAGAAGGTCAATAAATTTTGCTATAAGAGGGCCAAACAGATTGACAGGAAATCTCTTGTAGCAATCAAAGTGAAAAGAATGAAGGAACAGCTAGACAGACTGTTTGATATATCTTCTTGTAGCTGTAAACTTTCTGTCTTGAGAAGAGATGACTTTGCAGTAAAGTGCAAGACAGAAAAATGTCAAAAAAGGCACATAATCTGCACTTGTCCTCATAACAAGGAGGTAAAATTAATTCTATAGATTCACCTGCAATTATGTTCCTTTTTTGTGGAAAATAAAATAATATATTGGTATTTATGTAATCTGGCTCCATTATTAAACATGCAAATTTTCCAATTTTCGGGTTTCACTAGAAGAACTGCCATTTACAGCAATTTTTAAATTAATTGGTGAAACAACAAAAAGCCTAACAACATTTACTGGTCCTTTGGGGAAACTTTATATCAATAATTATGAACATTTGGCTCAAGTAGAATTCTAAAAAATTAGTGTTCCTCCCGATCATCATTATCTGACAGCAGAAGAAACAAATAATTTAAGTGTGAAGACCAGAGACTACTTTTTGAGTATGCTGTTGGCATTTCTTGTGGAGAAGTTAACTTAGAAAATTGATCCCTTGAATCAAGGAAGATGGCTAACATAAGCCACAACATTTATGTATTTATGGACTAGAGTTGTCTATCCTCAAACACTATGATAAATTAAACATTTTGGTAAAATTTATCATCCAAGTGTATGCAGTTAGTGGGTTTGAGATCAAAACCGACAATATTATATATTTTAATATGATCGTGGCTACCGTAATATGATTGCCTAGCGACGACTATAATTTAGTCTGGCGACGTTATGAATATCGGTCTGTTGAAATTTGGTCACGTGTCTCATGACTAAACCGGAAGTTGGTTTAAAGTTTTGGAGGGTTAAATAAATTTAAACATGCTGTCGAGATATATGGTTCCAAAATGCCGAGGTAACTTACGAAAATGGACCAACAGTTATCGTGTTTTCATTCCCCCACCCCCCAAAAGGAAATAATTCACCAGTGGATTAATGCAATAAAAAGAAAGGATTTTATTCCAGCTAAATATAGCAGAGTAAGTGTTAAAATGTTTGAGATATTTAAAAAAAAAAAAAAAACGAAAAAAAACGCACCTTTTTTATTTTATTTATTTATTTTTTAGAAAGTATTTTAAAATAAAAATGAAAGTATGTATATAAAAATGAATTTTACATGTAATTTAAGTTATGTGCTGAAATAATAAATTATTATTTAGAAACTTATTTTAAATGCGGAGTATCGTGAAAATATTATGTACTTTCGCCTAGCAATTTAATAAAAACGGGATTCCTTGTTTAAATAATTCTAAATAAGAAAAATCATTTATCTTTTTAGATCAACTATTTTACTGTGCAATATTTATATCAGCGTGAAATAGATTAAACTTTTTTTAAAAGTTTATGACCGTTTTTGTTATCCCAAAAGCTTATTAATAATTATTTGTGGTAAATGTCGTGTCCTTGTAGGTGTCAGAATTTTGGAGAATATACTTCCAAAATAAACTATTAAAATTGTTTAAAAAAATAATAGAAATATTAATTTTATTTAAAAAAAAGTGTTTACAAAATACCGGCAATAAAAATGATATTTCTATTATTTTGTAAACAATTTTAATAGTATATTTTGGAAGTATATTCCATAAAGAAAATAAACAACCCACTTTAAACGGAGAAATTACGAGTTTTGTATATGTTATTCGCAGTTTTGTGTTAGAGTTGTTAAAAATTCCACCAAAATTCTGATACTGCTAGTGGCGCTGTAAACGAAAATAACGTTTAAAATTACAGCAAACGAGTAGTTTCCAAGATATGAAGAAATGTTAGTTTTTAAAAATGGGGGATCGCCTTTCTACAAATATTAACCGTAAAATGAGCACCCACTTTATGGACATCGCTTTTTAGGGTGCTTTCTTTTTAACAAATAAAAGCGAAGAAGAATGAGTATGGCCACCTTTATGTTTGGGGTTGAGAGTCAATGTACAATGAACACAGTTTAACGTAAAATGAGCACCCATTTCAAAAAGTGTAAACAGAATTTTTGTCGGAGAGGGGGGGTCAACTGTAGGTGCTCATTTTACGTTTAGTTGTGTTCATTCCTACATCAAAGAGGCACTTCACCTTGTTTGAGGCGAAAATGTAATTTTTAAAAAAATTGCTCGTTGCCCATGTAAAAAAAATGGCCATAAAGTGGGTGGTCGTTTTAGGTTAAATTATCCCTCCCTTTTTTTTAGCTAAAATCTCTTTATATATTGGAAACTACTAGTTTGTCGTAATTTTAAACGTTATTTCCGTTTTCAGCACACATGAAAACCTATAAAAGTGGTAATTTAAAAGGATTTTTCGAGGATGGACTAATTCTGCACATTTACCTTATTTTTTTATTTTATCGTTTTTTGTCATGTAATTTTCTTTTTTTTTTTGTATTAAGCCAAACATGGTACGATTTTCTTTTAAATTATTTCTTTAGGTATGTGAACTTCATTTTCGACCTGAAGACATACAGCGAGAGGCATCAGCATTTGATGAAAGGACTGGAAAGACAATTAGTTTTAAATTAAAAAATCCCTATCTTAAGGATTGTGCTATTCCTTGAATATTACCAAACTGTCCCCCCTATTTATCGTCATCAACCACTTTTAGAGAGTCTCCGAACGCAAAGAAAATACGTTTAGAAAAGTCTGCTCTTAAGTGTGCATTATGTGAAAGTGTTGCTGACGAGTTAGAATTACGGAAACGTAAAACTTTCCATAATATTGATGATTTATAAAAAAAAAGTTAACGTTTATAGATAAAAATTATTTGACTTCTATTAGGCAAGACAATACCATCATTATATGCTATATAAAGAGATGCCCATGCCCCAAAATAAAAATGTCTATGGTGATTGAACCGGACTTGACCGTTAGAGTATTCTGTAGTGATGTGGAAATGAGTGCTATAGGGGAGTATAGAATTCCTAAACATGTAACAGAGGAAAATACTCTGCAGATTTTGATGGAAAACATGAAAAAAAAAAAAAAACGGACATCGAAGAACAGGAAATGAAAACTTCTAATATAAGTTCTTTATTAAAATTAATCTTATCATTTTTGCTATTAGTGCAGGATGAATCATTTAAATATTTTAATGCCATTACGTTCATATATGAACAAATTAACATAATGACAATGAATAAGGTAAATTATTCGAGTGAAATGGTGGCATTTTCTTCCTTATTATATAACTGCTCCCCTAGAGGGTACAAACTGTTAAGAGACACTAAAAATGTAATTTTCCCATGCTATTCAACGATTCGAAGATTAACCTTATCAACTTCTATGAATCCTGTCATTGAACAACATGATAACAATTTTCTCATGTATATTAAAAGTAAGTTCAAGTTACTAATGCAGAATGACATCACAGTATGTTCACTTGTTGATGAAATACAACTCAAACCTTATCTTGATTATAAAGGTGGTAATATTATTGGCTTAGCTAACAACAGCAATGAACTTGCCACAAGTGCATTTGCTTTTATGCTTAGCAGTGTATTCTCACAATATAAGGATGTTGTGCATGTTATGCCAAATAAATGTCTTCTCGCTGAGAACTTATTTGGCATAATTAAACGTGTAATAATTGGCTTAGAAGATATAGGGTTTACAGTATTATCTGTTATAACAGATAATAATGCAATAAATAAAAAAGCTATGTCTTTCTTTTGTAGCCCATGAAAGTTTTCAATTGTATATCCCCATCCAGTTAGAACGTCTAGCCCTCTTTTCTTCTTATTCGACTCAGTGCATGTATTAAAATGCATTAGAAACAATTGGCTTGGCCAAAAAGATGAACGTAAATTCATGATGTTCCCAAAGTTTTGTTATAATGGAAATCATGAATTAGATAATATCACAAGTGCTCCATTTTCTAGTTTACATAAACTTTATGCCCTAGAATCGCAATCACTTGTGAAATATTGCTATAAGTTGACTTCAAAAGCTCTTTCTCCGACTACTTTTGAAAGGCAAAATGTTAATTTGGTTTTGCAAATTTTCAACGAATATATAGGTTTGCTAACCTTAGGAAAACGGGAATGCTTGCCAAATTATGCAGAAATCACAGAATACATTCAAATAGTTTATATTTGGTGGACAATACTGAATGTGAAAACACCATATAAAGGTTGTCGACTTCGTAATAAATATGCTAATCCACTTATTAAATAGTGATAATTATAGTTGCCTAAATGTGTTCTGTGACTGGTTAGAAACTTGGAATAGCATTCCTGGAAGAACTGGTAAGTTTACAAAGGAAACATATACTGCTTTGCACCATACTACTTACGCAATTTTAGAATTGACTAAATATTGTATAAATGTACTGAACATGGCGTATATATTACCATGAAAGTTTCAGATAGATACCCTTGAGGCAAGGTTAGGCCAGTATCGACAACTTAGTGGAGATCAGTATAATATATCGATACGTCAGGGGTATGAATGTGAAAAAAAAATCGGAATGTTGTCAGTTTTAAAATTGAGCTTACCAATTAATAATCGAACTATTGAATTGAAAAAATTAATAGAAACTAACTGGGATGAAATGACAAGGGAGCAAGAGTTACATGTTTATAAATTTAACATAGATGTAACAGAAGATGATGTTAATCAATGCAAGGAAGTACTTCCTATTATATTATACTTAGTAGGTTATTGCTGTCACGCAGTTTTCACAAAACTGAAATGCAATAGCTGCAAAAATTTAATATCCGGGAGAGAGGCTGTTGAAGAAATAGCTGAATTAAAAAGATACTTTCAGGGTATTAACAGAGGTTCTCTGCTATACCCAAATGATATAACTAATAATTTTGTCCTATATAATTATATAGTTATAAACAAACTTACAAAATGCGATTCTTTTTTACATTCGATTCATCAGAGAACATTAACCATGTACATAACTTTAAATATTTTGGCTGATCAAAATCGATTATTTCATGTTGACTCCTGTGATGAGGGTCACACTATTCAGCAAATTGAAAAAATGCTGATATGCAGTTCATCGAATTCCCTTATAAACATTTTTTGTCGCAAAGAGAAAGACAATATTAGTAAAAAAAATATCAGAAAAAGAAAATTTCAAACTTTTAATTAAATTCTACAACAGATTTTTGAAAAGTTTTAATATTCAATGTTTGAAATATTTCTGCCTTAGTAACTTTGTTTATACTAACATTTGTTTGAATTTAATTTTTAACTTATTGTTTGTTATTCAGTTAAACTAATTGTTCGTTATTCAGTTAAACTAATTTATTGTTCGTTATTCAGTTAAACCAATTTACTGTTCGTTTTTCAGTAAACTAATTTATTGTTCGTTCTTCAGTTAAACTAATTTATTGTTCGTTTTTCAGTTAAAATAATTTATTGTTCGTATTTCAGTTAAACTAATTTATCGTTTGTTTTTCAGTTTTGATGTTTAAATATTGTTTTCTTTTTATTTAAACATATTTATAGTTCATTTTTATTTATTTCTATTGTATAAACTTCAGTTTCATACAAATCAAATTGTATTGCTTTCTTTTTAAACTTTTTAACAACTTTTCTCCCTTTCAATTCGTTTTTATTTTTAATTTTTTTATTATTAATATTGGATGAGTTTCAGTACAAAGTATCATGTTTATCTTTTGTAATCCAATTTTGAAGTTTTCTAACGCTTTCTGTAAAAAATGTCTGCTCATTATCGACAGTCTGCTTGATGCTAGATAGCTTGCTTGCTAGGACCGATGGCGATGACGTCATTTTTCAGTTGACAGCCCATCTATGACGATGGTCACGATATGATTCAGAGAACTAAACAGTTAACTGAAATACAAATTACTGTCTAAACTGTTCAAAATATAGTGCTTTTACACTATTTCCGGAAAATATAATATCGATGATAAACCCAGATGAATTGGATGTGAGAGAAGAGGGCATTCAAACGATTTTGTCCATTAGGTAAATAAATATTTATCCATTAAATTTTATTAGTTTTCTTAATTTATCCAAACAATAGTTAGTTTAATTCATATTACATCGCAAAAATATTAAAAAAATAAGTGTTTTCAAATAATTGTTTTTTTGTGTTTTTTTTCTAGAAATAGTGAACAACTGAAGAAAAAATGAAAAAGATTACTGCTATCAATTTTGCAGCCACACACTGGTCAAATTTGATTGATTTTTCTCAAAAAGTTTTATATGGACAGGAAGCAAGGCATAGACACATTATTACAAAGTCATCGTGCCAGCTAATTAGACCTTCATTTTCCTCAAAAGGAAATTATACAGAACAATTTAGTTCTATTTATAAGTTTATATTATTGCGTTTAATAAAAAAATTAAAATACATGGTTCTGTAACTTGTATCAAGTTGTTATATTGTGTAATACATCTCCACATATCTTTTTGAATTGTGAAATTTAAAAGACTTAGTTGCTAATTAGCTTTTTTTACAATTTTTTTTAATCAATGCAGTAAAAGTTTAGATATTTTGCTAGTTGTGATTCATAATTGAAATTATAATTCATGTATTTATTTTTCTTTCAATGTATAATATGTTTAAGTATATAAATCTTAATTGAATATTTTCTTAAAAATAGTAAAATTTAAAAGTCAGTGTTGTGAAAAATGCTATGAAAATGAAAGATTTTTCAGCATTTTTCTACGCGATTTTTAAAATTAAATGCTCAATTTTCTGTTCAAGATAGGAATCTAATTTTTGGTATATGTTCTTATCACATCAAATCCCAACTATAACCGCCAGTGTCATGTTGATTTTCTGAAAAAAGCTGCAAATCAACCTGCCCTAATGCACACACCCAAACACACACACACACACACACATATATATATACATATGTATATTATTGGAATAATATAATAATAATTATTTTATATTAGATACTATCTTGATAGAGAGATGCTCGATATTGACAAAAAATAACTCTTATATGAAATATTGAAATAAAGCAAAATAAAATTACAACTATATTGTAATTATCATGTGTTTCTGCTTATTATCGAAACGTTACTTCTACTATTTTTTTTTTCAGGTTTAAACACATCTTCAAATTTCGTTGCAAAATTTTAAGGTAAATACGTACTAATTAATAATTTGTTGTTTCTTCTATCAGAGGATAAAAGTAATTCTTTGAAAAATCCTGGATTAAAGGTCATTTTATTATATCCCTTGTTTAAACAACTGGCGATTATAATTGTGTTGTAAAGTACGTAACTTTACATTTTCATTATTTCAATATATATACTAGACTACCCGTGACCCGTTGGGTCAGTATGTTATATAAGCTATGGAATTCATGTATGAGCATGACACTTGTGACATAAAGAAAATAGTTCTTTTTTGACATAACAGAAACATTTCTATGAAAGTATATTAAAATGAAAAAAGAATATAGATAGATTTCTATGAGTCGTTCTGTTTATTATAATTGATTATTTTTTTTTTTTAAATTTACAGTTACTGAATTATAAGTGGTTGGCCACACTTATAGATAAATGTGCACTGAACGGATATCATAATACTTATTATAGTTAAATTCAAATTTTGTTATATCTGCTTTTTTTACATCGTTCATTTCTGTATTACGTTTAAGTTATTTTAAACCCTACTCTTCCCATTTTAAATAATAATTTCGAAATAATAACGTTAATATTTCAGCATCACAATTGTTCTTTTGTTTTTTGTTTTTCGCGTTTAAATTATCTAAATAAACAAGTGTTAATACTGTCAGCTTTTTTTTACATCGTTCATTTCTGTATTACGTTTTAGTTATTTTAAATATCACTCTTCCCGTGTAAAATAATAATTTCGAAATAATAACGTTAATATTTCAGTGCGCAGGTCCAAATATGCAAAAGAAGCGATATGTGTTAATTTGTTTACGTCGTTATGGGTTAATATTTATGCGCGCATGCGCAACCGAATGTCGTAAACCGGAAAGTGGGTTACATACATCGATACAAGGTCATTTGAGTTTTATAATTATAGATAGATAGATAGATAGATAGATAGATATAGAGATAGAGAGGGGTCTCTCCAAAAGTAATGCCTCCACCTTTTTTTATTTCGTCCGAATAAGTTGGATTGGAATTCAAATATTTCCACGGAATCTGGTCCGATAAAACTACTGCACTTGTTAGATTGTTAGCTACTGGAAAACACCAGAAGGAATAATCGAAGATTATTATGAATTTTTACATTGATAAATCGATGATTATTATTAATTCAGAAATTGTATTTCGAAAATGATATTTTAGGAATGGTGAAATCTTGGTTGCTTTTTTTATTAGAGTCAAAGTCAGGAATATTGTTTATGATTAGAGTTGGGGTTAACAAAACAATTCTGTAAGGAATTCGAGAATCTGTGGACCAAGTCAGCTGGCAACAACGTGAATCGATATTCACATGTTTGCGAGAGTGATGAGTGATGTCATTGGAATTAAGTTAATGACATAAAAAGTTAGGTTTTTGTGAAGTTGAGAGCGGAGGATCAAAGAAAGACGATTGATATGAGATGCTGCGTCAAAGGGAAATCTTGGTGATGTAGTAACGTGGCATTTGTGGTTCCGGCCGTAAATAATGTATGTATGTTTGTCTTTTAAACCTGGTCTTCGTGTTTGTCTTTTAACCCATGAACGTAATTTTGTCTAGTCATAAAAAACACAAAGAACGTTGTCCTCCCCTCATATATGTGCTCTCCATCATAAACACCCACCATTAAGTGGAAAATGTAATGGCATAAACAGCCTTATACGTTATCGTAGCATCTCTTCTATGCTTCTCCTGGCACGTAACATCTAGTCTCTCTTCTGTGATCCCCGTATACTATATATAACCGTTTATTGCCATTTCAAAACCCCTTTATATTACATATCCCCGTCTTGATACTCCGCTATGCAATACGCATTACTTTCTAAAACCAACTCGGCTAGCTGTTAACTTAGGTTCCGGAAGATATCCTAATTTGATAGCCTCTTGTCTCGGACTATAATTCATTCGTAAAAAAAGCAGGAAAAACAAACATCGTGCTTAGCTGATATCAGGTGACTTAAATCAGATCTTGTGTCACACAAGCTTCTTACGTGTAAAAAAAAGTAAATCTTTAGACAATTATTGAGATCAACGCGAAGCCCCATTTACAGGATGGAACGATAAAATTGTCGCCCTAGAAAGACTATATAATCCCATTTCCGTTTGATGAAAACCGGTTTTATTTTTTTTGTTGCAGACCATCTACTAATTGCGATGGGAGCATGTCTGAAAGTGAAAACATATTCAACGAGGGAGATCGGAGATGCGTCGCTGTCCAACTCATGCTCTACCGCTGCAAGTTATGATAACAGGATCATCCCCAGCACTCTCAAAATGCAAATCTGGACGGTTCAACGTTTGAGTACACAGCTCAACAAAGTTTCCTGTCACGGTTATGGTCTTTGTTGTGGTTTCAATCATGCCACCTCACATCTTCGAAGTCGGCTTGAAAGTCAGCACCAAATTGTACCTGGATATGCTGAAGAGTATGGTGCAATCTGGTGGCCGCTGGCAGACCCTGAATGTGGTAACAAGACTCGTCGCCAGCCCACAAGTTTAAAGAGACCCAGGCTTGGCTTCAGAAGAAGTGTTACCACTTTATACCCTTCTCTCACTGGCCCTCCTCCTCCCCTAACCTGAACCTGCTGAACTACGTCGTTTGGTCACACGCCGAGAACATATCCAATATGACTTTCCACAACAGCAAAGCTAGCCTGATCACCGCCATCCGCCGAGTATTCGCTGAGCATTCGCCGAACTCCTACAGGCGCATGTGGAAAAGGCATGCTCCGAGTTCCGGACCCGTATCGAGGTGGTGTTAAAGGCGGCTACATTGAATAGATGTCAGCTCAACTACACAATCAAGTTACCTGAATTATTTTTTTCAATAAATGTTTAAAAGTAAAACTATAGTGTTGTCTACTTTAAGGTGACAACTTTATCGTTCTACTCTGTATACTCCACTTGCCCTTGATCTTTCCCATTATAATGCTGAGTGTTTAGCAAATGTGAATCTTTCAATATATTGCTAAGTTTTCAGAAGCATTATTTATCAGAGAAGTTATTGCTAATCTCACTTAATTACTTACGAGTGTGTTTAATTATGATATAAATCTACAAAAGCGTATTTGATTAAATAATTTATATTTAATTACAGCAATTACGTTTTAGTTTCATCATATACTATTAATTGCTCCCGAATAACACAGTTTTTCCTGTCTAGCGTATAACATTACAAAACACATTAATCCATAACAATGCGGCGATCTAAACACGCCTGCTCTATCTAGGATATTGAACACTTTTGAATGAAACACTTAACAAACGTAATACTGTACTATTGCCCTCGTGCAACACTAATTACTCGGGTGTTATTTAATTCTCCTCAAATTCTTCAGGGACGTTTATTACTCGGCGATTTATTTCCAAATTGTAACAGTAAAAGGTTGTCCTAAGAATGAACGAATAGTACGAACGGATTCAGGTTTTGGGTGGGTCTTGTGTAGTTTTTGGCTTTTAGCTGGCCATATAAACAGACGAATTTCTTTTAAATTATTAGATTAGCAAATATATGCGACTGAAGGGAGTATATATTTGCAAGGCTGGTAGATCCAACAATTGTATAAGTGACATTATTAGAATTATATACTTATACATATTTCAAGTCTGTAGATAAAAAATCGTTAGCTATATAGGTGGAAATTTTACAATTAAACGACAGTAACTCGGATGTAAGCGTGACACACAAAATAAATAACACACACGCTATCTTATTAATATATAGATATATTTAAAAGGGAGAACGTGTATTCGCTTACATCCGAGTGACTGTCGTTTATTTGTTATGGACTTCCATTTCTGTTAATAAATAATTTTATCAAGAATTCTTTTTTGGTTTCGGTTTCGATTATAGCTGATGCACTCAAGTCATTTATTTTTTATGAATAATCTTACCAAGAATTCTCCATAAGTTTTGGTTTCGGTTTCAATTATAGCTGATGGCGCTCCATTAATCTATTTTTTTTTTCATAAATAATTTTATCAAGAATTTTTCCTAAGTTTTGGTTTCGGTTTCGATTATAGCTAAAGGAAGTCAAGTTATACATACATGATGATTGCAACGTCTTGTCAGACGAGTGCCACTCCCTCAGACATTTAAAATCCATGATTCCAAATGTATGAGGGAGTATCTATACAAATATGATGTTACAGAACCTTAACTTTGTACGACAGCTAAGTCTCTCTCTCGGTTCAAAATGTTGAGATCCAGCAACAAGCAAGAGCAAGATAGCCAGCAACAACTGGTACTGGTCTTCCACTTTATGGTTTTTTAAATTAGAGATTTGCTTCTCCTAGAAAGGTTGCCTTCACCACGGCTTACGGGAGCCCTCTCTACCCCAATACACATATACACACACAAATATACACGGTGCTAGTTGGCCGTTGACCCAGAAAAAGAGTTCATTCGCCCTTTGGAAGGTCTTGTTTTTAATCCTTCAGGGAGACTAGCCGCCCTCCTCACCAAACAAGTCTGGTGGGGGAACCAGTTTAGTCGAATATATATATATATATATATATATATATATATATATATATATATTCATAAGTTTTAGTTTCGGTTTCAATTCAAGCTGATCCACCCAAATCATAAGATATATTTTTGTGGTCCCCCGATTTATAGGAGAGGGACCTATGTTTTCAGTAGCGTCCGTACGTGAGTCCGTGCGTCCGTTATTCCGGACGATTGCCAGATAACCGTCCATTAGTTTTTCATGAAAATTTGCCACAAATTGTATGTAATTAAATAGATGTGTCAATTAAACAAATATTTTAACTTTTGATCCATTCATTAGATTTTCCTGAAACTTGGCCAAAATGTGGAGCTCATTGCTCTTAATATAAATCCAGTATGGGTGGCCATGGCAAAATTCTGGTTCGCGTACCCGGGGACTTAGTGCAAAAATTTGATATGTCTGACTATACAGTATCTTTTCATGGTGGTCAACTCAAATATAAATGTGTTAACATCTGGAACCGAACCGTTATCTATTTACAGTGGGATTCGGCGTCCCCAGGGACTCAAAATATGTTAAAAATGCCTCAAAATGGCAAAACTGACAATTTTTGTCCCCATAGCGTTTGATTCATTCATTAGATTTTCCTGAACATTGGCCAAAATGTGGAGGCCATTGTTCTTAATATAAATTCAGTATGGGCAAAATTCTGCTTCGCATCCCTCTGGGACTTTTAGGGCTAAAAATACATGTCTTTTTTACATTCTTTTTATCATATTACTCAAAAACTTGATATATATATATATATATATATATATATATATATATATATATATATAGTATTTCCATGGTGCTGAATTCAAATATACATGTCTTAAGGCGTGAAACTGCACGATTTGTCCATTTTCACTGGGTTTAGGCGTTCACAGGAGCTCAAAAGGAGTCACAAATGCCTCAAAATTGCAAAAAAAAAAAAAAAAAAAAAAAATGACATTTTTTACCCTATAACTTTTGCGCCATCCATGAGATTTTTCTGAAACTTGTAGGTAACATTGCCCTTGAAATCACAACATCATAACATAAAAATCGATAGAGCATTGACACTATAACAATATATACGAAATCTGCAAGAATTAAAATATCATATTTAAACGCACTTTACGACCGTGCTAAACCGGGTGTCCCTGCTAGCTTAGATGAATACTTTTGCAGTTTTAACAAAATAGCTACAATAATATCAAGGCGTCTTCATTTACGCTGAACATCAACAAAATGCCAACATCAATATATTACATATGAATGAGTCGTGGAATTTTCACAGTTCCCGCTAGTATAGATTAACGCAATATTTTCCATTTCTAAAAGAAGTTAAGATATTCGTTTAAAAGAATGTGAAAAACAAACTAACACAGAGAAAGTGTCCCTTATATTTCGAGTAAATTAACCAAACGTTGCCTCGGTTACAAATATGTTTAAAATAATTCAGAATGTTTGTGAAAGGCATTAATCATACCATTCTGCCCAGTTATGAATTAACTAGTTTCGTTTATAAAAGTGTTCACAAAATCGTTCCCAGTATAAAACAAAGACAAATACTGTATTCGAGCGATACTATGCGAGGAGCTTAAATTAAACCTTGTGCCATACTTGCCTGCGCACGCGTGAACAGTAAATACGGATCTCTTTTACAGCATCACTGTCGATTAAGCAGACGTTTCCCAGTTATAAGAATCGATATTCCTAGTTTAGACTTGGCACTAACACACTCCGTTGACATTGCAAACGCTAACAAGCACTGATCAGTCTCGTCGGGCGTTTCCGGTCTGTTATGACGGGTTTCCGGCAAATCATTGACATCATTGCTCCCGTGAAATCTCGATAATGTCTCGCTGAGCCGAGAGTTCAGTCTGAAAAAAAAATGCGGCTTCTGTTTTTCTCTTTCTATTATTACACCTTTGAAACATCGTTGCAATTAGTTTGAAATTGTTAGTATAATCAAAAGTTGTTACTATTCCGTCCATTCTCTTCTAACAGTGTAAAAACGATAAAGTTACCTCCCTTTAAATTTATTTTACCTCGTGAAAATATATTGGAGGGGGGGCAAGTGTTTTACCTCTAAAAGAAAGAGATAAAAAGAGTTCCTAAATTAAATGAGAAGACCAAACCTTGTTGCTGCTCTCATGAGATCACATGATTCGAGATAGCTGTCTTTCTTTATTTGTTCGCTGTCACTGGACGCAAGAAATCCTTTATGATTAGGCTCTGTCTTTACAGATGAACCCACTACTAGGCTACTAGTAGCTTTTAACTGTGCGTCGCAGGATTTTATTATTACTACGATTATGTGCAATTCCTTTGTGTGTATGTACGTGTATTTAGTCTATAAGTCTTGGACTTATATCCCCATTATGTTTCCGTATAGTTTATTCAAACAAACTACGGCCACTGTACACGGTGGAACGATAAAATTTTCACCCTAGAAAAGACGACATGATTCCATTACCATTTGATGAAAACCGTTTTTTTTTGTTGCATCTACTAGTTTGCCAGTTGAGTACAAATCCCAAGAGCGATACGAGCCTTGTATCATTCTTGAAAGTGAAACAGTTTTCAAGAAGCGAGATCGGAGATGCGCCGCTGTACAACTTATGCTCTCTACCAATCCAAGTTATGACAACAGGGTCATTGCCAGCATCCTCGAAATGCATCGCTGGATTGTCGCAAATAACAGGGACATGAAAACAAAGCTTCCGGACATGGTTATTGTCATGTGTGCAGTTTTATGTGAGGGCCACATCATGCCACCTCACATCTTCGAAGTTGGCTTGAAAGTGTACCTGAATGTGCTGAAGAGTGTAGTGATCCCCTGGTGCAATCAGATGGACGCTGGCAGATCCTGGGTGTGGCAGCAGGACTCGGCACCGACCCAGAAGTTCAAAGAAACCTAGGCTTGGTTTCAGAAGGAGTGCTACGAATTTCTACCCTTCTCTCACTACCTCCTCCTCCCCAGCCGTAACCCGTTAAACCACTTTGTTTAGTCATTACTAACATGACCTTCGACAACACTAACACCAGCATAATCGCCGCCAATCGCCAAGTCTTCGCCGAGCTCCCGCCAGCACTTGTGGAAAAGGCATGTACTTAGGTCTGGACCCGTATCAGGGCGGTGATTGAGGCTGAAGGCGGCTACATTGAATAGATGTCAGCTCTACTACAGAATCAAGTTATCTGAATTAATTTTTTAAATAAAAGTTCTAAAATAAAGCTGGTATGCTGTTTTCATTAGGGCGACAACTTTATCGTTCCACGCTGTATAAGATATTAATCAGGAAAAAGAGGTACAAATAAATATACACAAATATCTGTTATCGAATGCACTAAAAATTACTTTTTACCTGTCTGCATCTACTTGTAAAGAGTTTATTTCAATGCTATGTCTTGTGTAAATTCTTATTATCGATATTCTTCTAGAAATATTTTAAGAGCCTGTAAGCAGTCTCCAAGAGTATTCTAAAATCTTTTTGGATTGAACAATTAACTTTGCACTTTTTCTTTTTTACATGGGGGTCACCACTTATCAAGGCCCGGAGGCCACTCGAGGATAAGGGTTAATGATTGTAAAGTAGTCAATGGGATAATATCGTAGTAATCGTTAGTAGTGGAAATTTAGTAAATTGGATTACTTGAGGGAAAGGTTCATCAAGAATTTGTTTACGTTGGACTTGAAGACTACCAAATTGTAGTAATTTGGAAAACAGACAAACGGAAGTAAGTTCCACAGGTGTGCAGTTCTAAGAAAAAAAGCTTTGTTCATAGAATCTACGTTTAGGTTTAGGCATAGATAAAGATTTGAGGAGATTATTGACAATATAATCTTTTGTAGTTGATTTCGTGCCAATAAATTATCTTGATCGTGTATGAGTTGATATTAAATAAAATAATTACATCTATCGATACTAAGTATGCAAATTTTGGCCGATTTAACTTTCGACCTTTTTCAAACCAGGGATTTTTTAATGTCAATTTCGGAATATATATATATGACATTTGGAAGTGGAGCGTTTTAAAAAATTACTAGGGTTAATTATTTAGTCAGCTATGGCTGAATATATATCTTAAACGTGTTTAAAAAACATTTTTTATTGAGAAAATCCTGTAGTTATGGTTGGACTTTTAACCTTCATAAATCACTTAGAACGAAACACCTTTATCAGTTGCGTTATATTTTAGTGTAGAAAGTTCTAGTGCGAGCACTTTTGTGTTATTTAAAACTCATTACAACTTAAAAAAAAAAAAACAGGAGACTATCCTCTCAGGCATTAACATCGCTTTTGGATATTTTGTGATGAAATTAACCTTTACCGGACATGTAGTCTAGAAATTGACTTTTAGCGGTAACGTTAAAGCCATTGTTCATGTAACGCTTCCGTGTACTTTTTTTACCGTTTTTTTTGGCATTGTCACTCTGACCTAGAGTTAGATGCGAGGAAACTGCATTTTACGTTATTAAAAATTAATTAAACCTGATACGATAAACTATTGCTAGTTCAGTTTAGAGGAAGAAGAGGTTAGTGCCTGTGGTCTTACGCGTTCTCGCCAGTATGGGAATTGTTGACGGCACCAGCAATAATGATTGTTGGGTGGTGGAGATCGTAAAAATAACTATAATAAACACCTCCATCCGAAACGAGGTGCCACATCCAGAAGAATGGCTTTCCAGTATCTTAGCAGCTATACGGAATTATGAATATTATAATAGGATGTGTTTACATGCTAAGCCTAAACCCAAGTTCGATTTGAAATAAAAGAATAAAAGAAAAACAAAGAGAAGACAGAAAAGACGCCTACAGTGTAAGGAAATATTAAAAATCAATTTTATCCGAGAAATGTCCTTGTCAGCTCCATCTGCACATCTTCACAGATGAGAACGTTGCAAACGACAGACAAGAAACTACCCTTATTCGTAAGATGGTCGTTATGCCTGGGAGATATTTAATGATATGGCGACTGACATCAGGGCGACTTTTGCAAGACATCTGACACATCTCCACACTTATCCTAGCTGCGGCAGAGAAATAAATACAATTAGTTCAAGGCCTTCCATTGTAACTCTTTAATGGGGTTAACGAGACTAGCATTGAAGAGAACTACCTTACCACACTCCTCTCAAGATAATTAATGAGATTATATAACTGTGATTGTTTTCTATCTTATTGCTTGGCTTGTGCCAAACTACATACTTAATTACCTGCACAGATATTAAATACACACACACACACACACACACACACACACACACACACACACACACACACACACACACACACACATATATATATATATATGCACACATGCACACATGCACACACGCACACACACGTATATATATGTTTATGAAGAGTGCTATTTATGTAAATATCTATCTTTTCCTTTCAAAAATATTTCCCTCCAATTTCACTTCTCTCTCTCCCTCTCTCTCTTTTGAAGCACATAAAATGCCAAATGGAAGCAAAAAATAACCTATAGCACACGCACCAAGATCTCTGTTCTCGATAGAAATGCATCATTCATAAATCGAGAAAGAAGCTCTTGCAATTACCGTCGCAATTACACAGTTCCACCAATATTTACATGGCCGAGTTTTTTTATATTGCAGACTGACCATAAAACTCTATTAACCATCGTTAGGTCGGAAAAAGGGCTACCTGTCTACACAGCGAATAAGCTGCGGTGGGGCACTATTCTGCTGAATTACAATTTCAAATTAGAATACACATAAGGATATGGCGTAGGAAATCATAGAAAGGCATAAAGATGGAAAGGGATACAGGAAAATATCTTCAGAACTAAATTTGGTGGTGGGTACAGTTGGGGCTGTCGCGAGAAAGTGGAAAACAACCGGTGGTAATACTAAAAATCACTCAAGAAGTATTCAGTCATGTGAATTAAATGTTGTTACCGCTCGTTACATTGCTCTTAACGTGAAGAAAGAACCATTTCTGACTCGTTCAAAAATACAGAGGAATTTGTAGGAAGCAGGTATTGAAGTAAGCAAGGACACAATCAGAAGATCATTGAATCGTACAGACCTGTATTTAAGATTACCGAGAAAGACTTTATTGTTGAGTCCTAAACATATGAAAGATCGTTTGAAATATGTTTATAAATATCAATGTGAATCGGATGACTTTTGGAACAAAGTTATTTGGTCAGATAGAATAAAAATTGAGCTTTTCGAAAGAAACATGCGAACCCGTGTTTGGATAAAAAAAGGCACAGAATTCAAACCATTAATTATGATTCCCACTGTAAAATTTGGAAGTAGAAGCGTGAGTATGTGGGGCTGCTTTTCTGCAAATGGGGTTGGAGGAATGGAAATCATAGAAGAGAAGATGAATGAAGCAAAATACAGGAAGAGTTGTCAACACATCTGTTCAAGAGTACCGCATATTTAGGATTGAGTCGTGACTTTATCTTCCAGCAAGACAATGATCCCAAGAACAAGGCTAAAATAACTATGAAATGGTTTACAGATAATGAGATTAGTGTTCTACAGTGGCCTTGCCAGTCACCAATCAGAAATTTTGTAAAACTTTGAAGTTAAAGGTGCATGCCAGAGATTCCAAGAATATGAAAGAATTGAACAATTTTCGAAGAAGAATTGTTGAAACTACCAGCAAGCGCTTGTCAATAACTACTATGTAGGTATGGAAAGCAATTGGAGGCTGTAAAAAAGAACAGAGGATATACAACTAAATATTAGTAAATAATTTTGCATATAGGTAATTTGATTTTTCGTTAATAGATATTTGTCGACTAAGTATATTTTTATTTCCCTTTTATTTGTAGATAGATAATATCTGTTTAAAGATTGAGTGTACTTTTCATTCAAATTAACTTTGTATTTTTGGGGAAATACGAAAACGTTACAATGTACGAAATATTTTTGTTACCCACTGTATTTCTATATTATCTTTAAAATATTACTTCTTTCACATTAAAGTTTTCAAACTACGTGCAATTCAGCAAAATTATAGCTAGTCAAATGAGATTTTGCTAATTAAGGATTTTGTTAGCGAAGGATAAAAGCCATTCTTTGAAATCCCATGGAATAAGGAAATGATCTTCTTTAATGTGTAACCGTTTGTTTCAAATAATAAATGTTGAAGTTCATTAGATTTTAACTTCAAGTACGTGTGTGCGCACGTGTATGTGTGTATTTGTATGCGTATGCGTGTGTATTCAAAAACTGAAAAGAAAAACATTTAAATAGAGAAAGAAATAATTCACGACAGATTGACTTTTTTCGTTAGGATTAACAAACGTCTACAAAAAGTGTCTATATAAAGCTCTACTTACATCTTGAGCACTGTTGAAATAAATACTTATGCATATATGTGTATAAATAAAATATCTATCAATACAAATCAATTTATATATATATATGTATATATATAATTATCTATTAATTTATTTTTCTGTGAATCTCTATCTCTCCCGTATAAATTCCTCTATATCCATCTAAAACACCTTTTTACGTTTTAAACTTGGCGAATATTTTAAAACGTAAAAAAAGAAAACGTAAATATCGAAATAAAAGTCAAATTAAACGAAATATAAACGTGATTATAAGAACGTAATTCCTCGTATTCCGATCACCCACGCGAACGCGTTCCTCCAAGCAATATTGCAATCCAAAAACAAGTAAAATAAGGATTAACACTCAAAGCAGATCGTAATCCGCTTATAAAACGCGTCCCAGACCTTGAAAACGGAACTATTAAAAGCCTCGATTTCATATCAAGCTAATTACGTAATGAATTTCTACGCTGCTCGTTAAATGATAAATAAACCGTCTCTTTAACTTTAAATGTAATATCCATAATTATAATTAGATGCACTCTTTCCATTTATGGGTTCATAAATGATTGAGAATATGTAAATATAGAATATATTTCTCTGCACATTTTAAGGATTGTATTCTTCAAGATGGGGACTATTTTTTTTTCATTTGCCCTTATCATGTCGTTGCTTAAATATGCGCATCTTAAATGACGTCATTATTTTTGCGATCTTCTTGTATATAATAAAAAAATCTTTAAATCTTTTTAAATATAATGGTGTAGGTTCAGAACGTCTCATTCAACATAAATATAAAGTTGTCCCAAAAGTTCGTAAACTCTTGCAAAAAATTGAAATTTTACTCGCCAAGCAATAACAAAAGTAATAAAAAACAATAAAAAAATACCAACAAAAATTAATACTCCAAATAAACACCTTTATTTTCCAAGACTTTCTGTCATCGATCTGCAAACTTTCAGATCCGGTCAAAGTACCATTCAGATGACTTCGAATCGAAGAATTCTTAACACTCTTCCTCAACTTCATCAACGTGTCGAATTATCAGCTCTTCAAAAAGTGTTGCATTGAACGAAAAAGGCCGTAATCTGATGGAGCGCAGACAGGACTTACGCTGGATGTAGCAAAACTTCAACGCTGTCCAGTTATTCAACTTGTTGTCTGTGTTCCTGGCGGTGTGTGACTTCATCAGCCAATTCTCGAATGTTTGATGAAGGCACAACGTCCAACCCGGTTTGCATGTTTCCATTATCCAACTTTATTAACTACACAGCCTAGTCGGTATTTCTCGGTCAGAAGCCTCACATAGCAAGGAATAAACTTACTCAACCCGAAAGCCGAAAGATCTTCCGCTGCCGTCGATAAAGTCAAGATTAATATTTCAGAAGTCAACGAATACACGTGCTTCTTGTATTATAGTCATCTTCCCTAACCCGCCGATATGAAAAGAATTTGGTAAAATAAAAAGGAAAATAGAAGCAGTTATATTGGTTATTATCAGCTCCGAATTTAGAAAGGAAGTAACATTTCTTTAATTTAGCAATATATATATATATATATATATATATATATATATATATATATATAATATTAAGTTTTTAGTCAATTTTTTATGATGAAAGCAAACATTGTAAAAATTGTTTCTTTGCATATATATATATATTCTCCTATCATATATATATATATATATATATATATATATATATGCATTATATATATATATATACATTTTCTCCTATCATAAAAACGAACACTATATTAAACTATAATAATATATAATGTAAATATCGCGACACATACGCACATACATATATATATATATGCGTATGTATGTAAATATATATTATAGTTTATTATAGTTTTCCTTTATATGATAGGAGAAAATGTATATATATATATATATATATATATATATAAAAGGTATATATATATAATATATGATAGGAGAATATATATATATATATATATATATATATATATATATATATATATATATATATATAAAATGGGTTAAGAAATTCCAACGAGAGAAAGATGTATATTTAAATAAGGGGGTGGTCAGAACGTCTGAAACGCGTTAAAAACAATTTTAATGATTAAAAACATTATTACAATGATCTAAACATAATTTTCAATGAAAAACCAAGACACGGAATAATAAAATAATGTTAAAAAATACACATTGTTGGTGACCACCCCCTTTTTTAAATATATATATATATATATATATATATATATATATATATATATATATATATAAATGTATATATGTATATATATATATATATATGTATATGCATATTTAACAAGGTCTGCGCTCATCATAAAAAATAACTAAATAAAACTAACTAAATATATATATATATAAACGGAAACTCTGATAAACTATAATAATCCATAATGTTTATACACACACACACACACACACACACACACACACACACATATATATGTATGTATCGCGATATATACTTATATATTATTATAGTATATCATAGTTTTCGTTTTTATGTTAGAAGAATATATATATATATATATATATATATAGATATATAAAGACACAAATTTAACAAGGTCTGCTCTCATCATAAAAAACTGAATAAAACGTATTGAGCATCAAGAGAAAGATTAAGCGATTACAGTAGGAAAGTACTTGACTGACGCATATGGCGTTCCATTTTTTCGCAATGGAAATCATTTTTAAAGCCCATGATACCTTGTATAACCGCTTTAAAATTACTCGTTTAACATCTTTAAAAGAAGCAAAAAGTACAAAATATGGACGATTGAGATAAAGTACCTAACAACCCTTCTTTTCTTATATATATATATATATATATATATATATATATATATATATATATATATATATATATATATATATATATATATATATGAAGAAGAGCGTTTATCCCTATATATAGTAAAAGAGGCGCAGTTTTCCCCTCTGAATCAATTTTTTTTCGTATTAATTCGTTATAATAAAACCCTTTAATTAACCCTAGGGGTGGCATCATCACGATCGCACAGATATACAATGGAAATAGCTGTTGTTTCTCCATCTAAATAAAAAGGACTACTTCCACTACCATTCGACATCGGGGGGGGTCTGCATTTCGGTCATATATGTGGTTCCCCTAATATTTTCTGGCTCCTATACTTATACACATAGCATAATCTTTCTCTTTCTCTCTCCCAAAAAATAACGATTTCTTATTTCTCAAAATCTCATTGGCTGGCACCTACATATTCACTCATTTTGGAATGAACGAAGCTTCATTCAAAAAAGAACGCTCCGGAGATTAAAACAAATATGGCTTCCCTGATTAGACTAGGTAATCTTTTCAGATTAAATACACCGATTACAAACTTCGGAAACCCGAAATAAACGAACTATATTCTTTCAAAAAATATGTACTTTTCCTTTTTTTTACTTTAATCAGTACGAACTACTATTTCCTTACCTTTTTATTAAAATTTTTCGTTATCCTTATTGCTAAAATAATATTGTTAATTCTTTCATTTTTTCCATGCATACCTTCTAATTATTTTAACTTTTTAACTATATGAATACAATGTTTCTTTCATTACGATATTATTTGATTAAAATTATATTTTCTTACGCAGAGTTTAAAATAAATGTTTTTATAATTGCATATTGGTAGTTTTAGTTTACAAATACCTTCTATTCGGAAAAAAAAACTAATTCATTACTTATTTGTCGTGTTATTTGACCAAAAAGAAATCCGAGGTTTTTCTGTTGTTTTCCTTTTTTTATTTCGTTATTCGTTTACTTCGTTTACAGTGAAAGAGATTCATAAAATAATTATATTTTATTTTCGTAAGAAAGATCACGCTTTAGTTATTCGTTTTTACTAAAATATTAATAGGGATGCATGATAACAAACAGTTCGTTTCCTTTTGTTTTCGAGGTCCTGGATATGACCTAAAACTATATCCGATGGTGAGGCCCCACTTTGCGAGCTTTGGGGAGTGTGGAGCCACCCTTTAATTGCCATTGCTCCCAGGTCCACTCTGACCCGGAGTGGTAGTACCTGTTAGGGTCACAACTATGGGTTAAATAGAATCTGACTTAAAAAATATATACTCCATTAAAATCGTTCCTCAAAATAAATAGATTCGGCATTAAATAACCTGAAAAAGGTTGATATGCCGTAAAGCAAAAACAACCAACCAACTTTTGTTTTCGAGTTTCAGATTGGCTAAGTTATGACGTTTGTTTATATTATAAATGTTTCACAAACTTTAAATGGGTAAAATTTAATTTCTTACGCAGACTTTTAATAAAGCTTTTTTAAAATTATATATTGACACCTTTGGATGCAATAAATATTTTCATTTGCAAATATCTTCTGTTCGGAAAAAAATGATTTATTACTTATTTGTCGTGTTATTTGGTCAAGAAGAATTCAGAAATTTCTTTTTGTTGTATTTCGTTATTTATTTTCTTCATTTACAGTAAAGAGACTCATAAAAAAAGAATCCATAATTATATTTTATTTTCGAAAGAAAGAAACGATTCGTTTTTACTAAAACAATTCGTTTTTACTAAAATAATAATAGGGACGCATGAGATAAAAAAAAACATTCGTTTCCTTTTGTCATCGACTTTCCGATTCGCTAAGTTTTTAAATGGGTAAAATTTAATCACACTATTATTTCATATGTGAGCATGTCATTACAATTTAATTTAAATCAACCATGTTATTTAACAAATAAAACAATACATAATACAAGATGAAGTTTTAAAATGAGTAAATGTGTTTTTTTTTTAATAATTTATAATTAAAAGCGTGGAACAATAGAAAGTACAATTTTGGCTACTTATGTATTTTAGTCACCGCGCTGAAACGATAATGTTTTTATTTTCAAAGCAATGTTAACATAAGGGGTGTTTTTTGTCACTATTCTTCCACTCGTTCAATTGAATAAAAATATTTAGCGTGAAACTTGAATTTAACCTAAAAACGCTATTAACAAATAGCGTTACATTAATATAACGCTAAACAAAAATTTGGTGTTTATGCATTTTTAAGTACCTCGCTATTATAAATTATTTTTTACAGGTTAAATACAAGATTTAGCATATTTTTAAGTACCCAACAGTTAAAAACTTACTCTTGCATTCTTTCTTTTTTTATTTGTTAAACAATTTTGTTAAATTAAAATATAATCGCATAGTTACATTTTCAATAATAACGTGATTTAATTGGACCCATTAAAAATTTAATATGCAGATTAAATTAAACCAAACGTTAGTGATTATGCATGTTGGATATCGTGCTATTTGTACATATTTTACAGGTTAAAATCCAGTTTCACGATATTTTTAAATACTTATTTTTTTACAATTCTGTTTTTTTTTGTTGTAATTAAAATAAATATATTACAGAGAAAAAATATCAAAAAAGTGTTTATTTTTTTAAGATAATAATATTGATTTTATGTCGAATTTTATTCACAACTTTAAATTAAGTGAAATAAATAATGGGATTATATATATATATATATATATATATATATATATATATATATATATATATATATATATCATCATGCAGTCCATCAGTCTTGACAATGACTAGTTGGGACCTCGGTGCCTTATCTCTCGGTGTTGGTGTAGTCTCACTGCATTACCACAGGACTTTCCATTTTGGCTCCAAACTTGTTTGTGCAGTTTAGGTGCTGTATCTGTTGCTCATGTCCAGTGGATCGAATCCGCGCCGAATGGCACAGAGGAGGCCGCAACTTCTGTCCGAAAGTAATATCAGTGAGGTAATGTAATAAGGCCCACAAGGCAGTGATGTTGTGCATGTATATATATATATATATATATATATATATATATATATATATATATATATATATACATATATATATATATATATGTTTTGAGAAAAATAGAAAAACCAAATAAAATTATAAAAATAATCAACGTTTCTTCCTTATTTCAGAGGACATCTTCAGGATATTGAAGTAAAAATGCAAGAAAAGAAAAAGTCATAGATCATATGAAAAAGAGTATATGGGTAGGATTCAAAAACTGTTTCTATTTCTCATATGATCTATGACTTTTTCTTTTCTTGAATTTTCACTTCAATATCCTGAAGATGTCATCTGAAATAAGGACGAAACGTTGATTATTTTAATAATTTCATTCGTTTTTTCTATTTTTCTCCAAACATAACGTAAACCTCCGCTGGTATCTTTATTTTTATTTTATATATATATATTATTTATATATATATATATATATATATATATATATATATATATATATATATATATATATATATATATAAAATGAAAATTACAATTGAATTTACCAATATGATCCAAGATGGTAAAATTAAAGTATATTATAAATATTAAAGGATTAATATTTATAAAATTATCTCAGCCAGATATAAAAAGCTCGATAAAACCACATAGGAAATAGAGCTTATAATATGAGCAAACAGTTAATAAAATATGTTAAAAAACACTTTGAAATGAGTTAAAAACATATTTAATCTGAAAAGGAAACACTAGATAAATGGATAGTCCTTAATCCGCGGAGTTTCGAAGAAATACTCTCCTTCTTATCAAAGGGTAGGAATTAGCAAAATGCGGGATCGGATTTTGCATGCAGAAGTATTTGATGAAACAACAAGTAAGTCAAAGATCTTACTTGAAAACAAAATAAGTTAAGCAGAGGGAATATGGTAAAGAAAAAGGTGATTACACATTAATGGATAGTCTGGTGGAACATAAAAAATCCAGTGACGGTAAAATCCAAATGTAAAACTTCAAGAAACTTAAAAGAATTTCCATTTGTCCAAGTAAAATCCAAGGAAATCCCGTAATTAGGAGAAGATGGTCCATAATAATCCAAAGGCAGAAATCCATGGAATAATTCACAAAAATGTGTACAAGGAAAAAAGAAAAGATTCCAATAATATTAATAAAAGAAAAATAAGATGTGCTTTTCACTCTACTTCCGAGACATAACTATAAATAAAAACGATCTGGGAAGAGAAAGGAGAGAGAGAAAAAATGATGAAGTTAAATATAAAATATAAAATAAAGGGAAACAAACGTCAAAATGACCCAGACAGGAAATGTTAAAGGCGCGAAAAAATATATAGAGCAAAATAATATAGGTCAACTGAAATGTACTGGTCATCACTTAAAATATGTCAGCAAGAGTTGTTAAACGACACTAAAAGGAAAATAGAAATAAATAAATATATAATAAATAAATAGAAAATAAAGAATAAATAAATAAATAAAATATAATAAAAAAAATATAAAACAAAATAAAATAAGAATAAAAATAAAAAATAAAAATTATTTAAGGGGAGAAGATGGCCGGTATCTGCAATTTCAGGAAAAAAAGTAAGTAAATTCATATAGTAAAATTTAAGTAAATATACATACAAGATATGAAAGTGTGGGTAGATTGATATATTAGACAGATAGGAAAGTTTAAAGAATAAAGCAGAAAATGCAGATAAAAAACCGGCCATGCAAAGAAGAGATAAAGAATTAAAATAAAGGATTATTAAATTATAAAGTATTAAGAAGTATGTCGAAAAGTGATAAAGTTAAAGAAAAATATTTTATATCTATATAAAGGGTAAAAGTAATAACTATGTAATTTCAAAATTGCCATAATTAAATTTGGACTTATGTTTACAGAAAGAGATCAGTTCATTTTTAGAATTTATTATATTGTTACATTGGGGGGAAGTAATTATAGTTATAGCTTCGGTTGTGCTAAGGCGACATGACTTAGGGCCTGGAGTGTAAGACTTAACTTTTTTTTATAATAGTCCGATTGAGAAGGGAGTATTGTTAGAGTTAAGTTTTTTTAATTAAAGTGGTTAGAGAAGTTCCTTGGTTATTATTAGAATTATGGTTGTTAAAAGAAGAAATGTGGTTTGATATTATTTTCTTAATTAATGTTGAAGTAGCGCCGATATATGTATGTACTTTATTAAAAGCTCGAGGTCTGGTATTAATATTAATTTGCTGATTTGTATTAGTTAAATAGTTTGAATTTTGTTCATAGTGTTCAACAAATGGTGGGACAATGTCTGTATGAGGACTATTTTGGAGGGGATAATGAGTGTTGTTAGTGTTAGGATGGCTGTTAGGAGAAATATTATTCTCATTATTATTATTATTATTATTATTATTATTATTATTATTATCATCATTATTACTAGTTGTATGATTGTAGATGGAAGGGCAGCTCGAATATATATATATATATATATATATTATATATATATATTAGATATACATACATGCATTATATATACATTTCCTGTATCTTTACTATTATATAAAAAGAAGTTTGTGTGTTTGTCTGTGTGTATGTCTGAGTTCGTTTTGTTATGGACTCGAAAACGGCTGAGCCGATTTTTATGTAACTGAGCATGAAAATACTTGATGTATCTGGCAGTGCTCTTAAATAGCATTTGATCGGAATGTTCTTGCTTAATATCGATAAACGAAATAATCCGACGAAAGAAATAATAAGCGATTTGGACGAAAGTTAACACCTTACACCGCCTTACATTACATTACAAGTGCATTTGAGAAATTTTATTACCGCACTACCGGAAAAGCTCAACATATAAAATCAACAGTAGGTTTTTTTTTTTTATATGATAGTAGCGCGTTTGGAAAGAATGTTTTTGTTTAAAGCACAATTGCACCATGATACTTGACTTTTGTATTTTAAAGTCATACCTACCATATTTATTTATGTGCAAAATAAATGAATCTTGCATTTGACTTTAATATTACTCCTTGTTTGGGTCTGATGAGGTGGTCTCTGTGAAATGAGGTTCCACTGAAACATGTATGCACATATGTAGCTAGTAATGTTTGTATAATAAACATAGTATATATTTTCTATAAAAGTGTAGCGAGTTTGAATGTGAAATTTAAAAATATATTTCAAATTTTTATTTATTTATTTTCAAACGGGAGATTTACGTAGAATGTTCTGCTTTATGTTTTCCGATTCATCTACTTTGGCTTAATAATTCTCTTTTCTTTTTTAACCACTTTTCGAACAGATTCTCTCGATATATATCGACATTGTTAACGTTTTTGTTATACCAGGCGCACTCGTAGAAAAGAGAAGCTCCTTTTATTTCTTTCCGGTGTATCTTCGTAGAAACACGTGCGCATGCGTGTAGCAGGCACAAAAGGTTAAGCCTGTAAATGCATTTTCCTGGAAATTATTTTCTATTGACTCCGAGAGAAATAAAATATGTACATAAATGTGTAAATGAAAAAAAAAAACCGAATTATAAAGCAAGGTGAATGTATTAGCTGTTCTTCGAAAATAGGTAGTTCCACTGATGTTGCTTGTGCAGTTTACAGGCCGTGCTAATTTTTAGGTAGTAATTTCAAGTTATGTATAATTTTTGCAGTATCTTTTGTTTAATAAATTATTACGTGAACGTATGAAAAAAGTCTTCCCTGTCTATGTAATAATTTACGTTCTAAATAATAACATTATTATTTCAACATGGAGTGTAAACTGCACAAGTATCCAATCTCTCATTAACGATATTTAGTGATATGTTTGTTATTGATTTGTTGTCGGCGAGTCGGACTTCTGCATAGAGCTTACGAAGATTGTGATTAAAGGCATTTTGCTCTGCATGAAGTCCCCCTCGGTGGTCACATCTTTTCTGCTAGCCTCTTTCTGTTAACCTGTTTGCAGGTTATTTACCAGCTATATCGAGAACAGCAAGACTTATTGACTGCATGCAAAGTCGGGGAAAGTGTGTCCCGAACACACAAAGGAATGGTTCAAAATCAACGTTTCTACTCTCATTACATTGATTTGCGGTTCAGTATCTGGCATTTTCTGCTTACTATATGTAGAAATAAAGACGGCCAGAGGACCACAGCTGCTCCTAGATTATAATCGTAGCTCTGTTAACCGGGTTGATGAACTATACCATTTGGTGGAAAACCTATTTGCATTTGGTAGTCCTGTCCGAAACTTTCTAAATATACTAAAACGTGTTGATTTTGTCTGAATGAGAAATTTGAAATTTCAAACTTTTAAGATCCCTCAATTTATTAACACATAAGGTGAAATAGCAAATACCTGTATAAACAAAATAAAATGTGCTTTAGGATAATAATACATTAGAAAAATTAAATTAAATAATTAAATAAAATAAACTAACCTAAACTAACATCGGAAATAGAGATATAAATAAAACGTACTCCAAGCACGCACGTGTTAAAATAAGGTAACCTAATGAATTATATATATATGAAAAACAAGCGTGCGTCACTACTATACAAAACAAAACAAAAATGAAGTAAAAGTTAACCAAACTTTTGTTTACATGAATCCCTGCCATTAACAATTATTCTGATTGGTTAGCTACCTAAATTAAACACATGGTGTATGCATAAAAACACCCGGTAACACGATCCATGCATTTTAGCTTGGCGATTTCGTACGGGGACGAAACATGGAAGCCATAAATATATTCTGATAAATTACCATACAAACATTTCGAGATATCGTGTGCTTGTTTGCTAGGTATTTTTTTCTTTTCTTCGTTTACATTCGAACTAGGCTCCATTCACATTTGAATGATAATGAATACTCCTTGTAAAAGGACATCCATGTATAATTATGAATCAAGGGTTATGCAGTATTATAGCCACACACCTCATGAGTCGGCACGGTTTTATTCCAGTCGCAATGAGAAGTGCAAAACGGCAGCACATGGTATTTCTAAATTGCGACCCAGAAAAGAAGGAAATTATATATATATATATATATATATATATATATATATATATATATATATATATATATATAAAATGAAAATTACAATTGAATTTACCAAAATGATCCAAGATGGTAAAATTAAAGTAAATTATAAATATTAAAGAATTAATATTTATAAAATTATCTCAGCCAGATATAAAAGCTCGATAATACCAAATAGGAAATAGAGCTTATAATATGAGCAAACAGTTAATGAAATATGTTAAAAAACACTTTGAAATGAGTTAAAAACATATTTAATCTGAAAAGGAAACACTAGATAAATGGATAGTCCTTAATCCGCGGAGTTACGAAGAAATACTCTCCTTCTCATCAGAGGGTAGGAATTAGCAAAATGCAGGATCGGATTTTGCATGCAGAAGTATTTGATGAAACAACAAATAAGTCAAAGATCTTACTTGAAAACAAAATAAGTTAAGCAGAGGGAATATGGTAAAGAAAAAGGCGATTACACATTAATGGATAGTCTGGTGGAAGATAAAAAATCCAGTGACGGTAAAATCCAAATGTAAAACTTCAAGAAAGTTAAAAGAATTTCCATTTGTACAAGTAAAATCCAAAGAAATCCCATAATTGAAAGAAGATGGTCCATAATAATCCAAAGGCAGAAATCGATGGAATAATTCATAAAAAAGTGTGTACAAGGAAAAAATAATATTAATAAAAGAAAAATAAAACGCGCTTTTCATTCTACTTCCGAGACATAACTATATTTTTCTTTTATTAATATTATTTTTTCCTATACTTGCAGAAGTACCGGTCGTTGACTGGGTTCAAAAACCGCCTACACAAAATAGACTGTGATTGATGAAAATATGATGGGTTATGAAAAGGAGGAGGTTGCAAAGAGATAGGTTTTGATACTCAAAAATTTTACACTGAGGAAAATATGATGAAAGTAAAGATAATGTTCGCGAAAATATATTTTTTATATCATCTTTGTTTCCATTCGTAGCCAAGAGTGACCAACAAAATGATGTTTCTTTAAAAAGAGAAAATGTTATATATATATATATATATATATATATATATATATATATATATATATATATATATATATATAATATAAATATACAAGAAATAAATATTTCCATAGTCAATAAAAAAGTTACTTTTATGGTAGAAAAGTTCATTGGTTAGTATTTTTAAGTAGTTTGTAGAACAAAAAAAAAATTTTAATTCACGAACCGGTTTAAAAAAAAATCAAAATGGCAGCGACTTTGAAATGGAGAGCCCCATTTTCAATTTGGAGGGGCACCTGAGCATTCTGTGTTAACAATTTAAGAGAGTTCCGTCAACGTAAGGAATATTTATAGACATATTTTAGTGTTTTCCGTTATTTTGTGATTGAGGTATATTCAGTCATGGCATGTGTAGTTTATATAAAAATTCATTTAAGTAGTTATCGCCTCAAATTTCGTTTTAATTTCGGTTCGCTGAAATTATTTCAAGCTAAGAGCATTAAAAACTATTTCAAAACAAAAAAACATGAACTGAACTTTTATTGACTATGGTAACAATTATTTCTTGTATATTTATTTTTTCGGGTAGTCGTTTGTTGACTTTTCTGCTAAACACTCTTACTAAATGATATCGACGAAATATCGAAAAACAAAAAAACAAAAACACTTTTGAAAAATATTGAAGCTTTACTTACTTAGTAAAATAATCCGAAACAGCAAAATGGGATATTAAAAAAAGTAAATACGTAATTACTTTAGTTTTTTAAATCTAAGAATCGATATAAATATGAATAAGAAGAAAATGGCGCCCTTTTCAAGCAGAACAGCTTCGTTTCAGTTTTACAGTATTGAACGGTGTAGTATTTCGCCGTCGGATTCAGAGTTGTATTATTGTAATGTAAAGAACACGCAGAAAAGGGTGTAATCAACTGAATTCCTTCTAGTACACTGACAAAAAAGCTTAAACAGATATATAAATATAAATAAAAAGGTTATGTAAATATTTTTAAAAGACACGTAATCACGTGAGCAGGATTGTTTCCTTCTTTTGACACGATAACAAGTAACGTTCTTATTTTTTATTATTTATCTATTTATCTATTTTCGAAAGGTGCCACGTGCAAGTGGAGAATAAAAAAAACAGAGTTATGCAAAATTTGTGTCGATTTTTTTTTTGGCCTTCACTTTAATAAGAACGTGAATTTATGAAGTGAATTTATTCGACACAATATGATTCAACTCAAAAAAAGAAATAAAAGCTAACGTGAATTAAGATTAAAATCAAGGTGTTATTGTTGACCCTAACCCCTTTTAAAAAAACCTTGTTAAACTTTGTGATATATTTACAATCTATGGAGGTCAGGCGCGAACGAACACCCAATAATTTTATTATACCATATCTCTTCAAAGTTAAACATAATTATCAAATTACGCAAATGGATATATACTTACGCAAATAGATATAAGAAGTCTTTGTTAAAGTCTGTGCCATATTTCCCTGGAGTACAGGCGCGAACGCAGACCCCACAATTTTATTATACCATCCTTATTTAAGTTGAAACATACTTATCAAAGTATTCTTATGTACATCTATATCAAAAACCCTTGTAAACTTTTTTTTTTTCATTTTTTATTTCCATATTTGGGGGTCAGGCGCAAACGCAGACCCCACAATTTTTATGAACCACCGTTCTGCCAGATCAAACATACCCATTCCTGATCCTCGATACATCTTCTGGCCTATTAAAAATGCATTAGCGAACCCGTCAGCATTCCCCGGTAGGGACACCTCATGTAGTAAGCAATAAACTTACTCCACCAGAAATGAGAGAGGCAACGACCTAAGCAGATGGACCTCATAGAATGATTCCTCAACTCGACAGATGCAAGGTCATTTCCTACTAAAAAATGGCAAGGACTCTGCCAGACTGTATGGATATAATCTACTTAGACTGCGCCAAAGATCTGTGTATACATTTACGTATTTCCTTGTATAGGCTAAACTTCTGAACCAGTACACCGATCATTATGAATTTAGGAATATATATTTTTGGCAACATGATGAGTAATATGCATTATCAATTGTGAATTTTAACAGTTATGGGATGCATATATTTAAATTTAGGTATGTGTATATGCTTAAATATGGCTACGTATGATATTCCCTTCTTAACTAATTAATCCATCATTATTAATTTTGAAACACTACTGCTAAGCATAATTGTGTGTAATATGAGCTATATTTAGTTATTTTTAGTCTCATATAAATAGGAAAGATGGAGTTGAAGAACTGCGTGAAATTTAATATATTCTCGATTTCTGTGAAATTTTAACACTGGATACAAGATATTAGTTAATAAATATCCCGTAGATTTGAGTTTATTTGTAGTATTTTAAAGTTGTGTTTGGGGGTCTAATATGGTCTCCCATTTTAAAATTCAACTATTTCAGATTTGTATTGAATTTGATCTGTAATTATTAGACACCAACCAACCAACCAAGTAAAATTTCAATTCTTCTTAAGATCCCATAAGTTTAAGCCTTAATATATTGTATCAAATCAAAATCATGTAATTAATTTTAATAAAAAATATGATAAAGGTTCTAGACATAAGGTTTAGATATTCATATTCATTCATTCATTCATATTCATAGCTGGACGCCCGGCGTTGCCCGGTCGTACAATACGCTAAAACATGATATTTTAATTATGCAGACTGCATATATATTATTATAGAATCAGAGTAATAATAATTACGAGGAATAATTTGCCGATGAATTTTTTCGATTTTCGATACTTATCGGGTGAATTTCTGTACAAATCATATCTAAGAACACTGCCAGACGAGTAAATTATCTTTATGCAAAATGTGTAAAAGATAGGCTCAGTCGTTTCAGAATCTATAAGGAAAGAACTCACATACAGACACACACAAAATAGTATAGATTTTAATCATTGCAAGGAGCAATAAAAGTGGTGCAAAACTGTTTCGTATAATGTTCGTATAAAGTGGTTAATACTAAACTTAGATGCGCCCTTTCGAACTGCGTATATGGCCGTATTTGGCCCTAAAAAATTTGTTTAAAATATAAGTGTGACAGACCAACTACTCAACCAACCAACCGACCGACGAAGCCTCTCAAAGCGTTGCGAGGGTACATTTAAAAGAAAAAAAGCTGCAAGTCTAGATTGTAATCCACACCGCGTATTTGATCGACAGTATATTCTTATAAGGAGGGAAAAATAAATAAATAAGATAAAATAAAAAGCGAAAAAAGCAAAAATACCATGTAGCATTTTCTTCTTTTTTATACTAAACTCATGCAATATCAGGAATAAATGTCTCTCAGCGTTCAGATGCTTCCTTCAAAGTTTGGATGGAAGCCATATTAGCGGCTTTCCGGGGCATCGTTAACTAGCAGTGTTGTTTGATGTGCAATGCTAAACGACGTAGCTTTAATGGACGTGGGGGTGGGGCATATCAATATTGAATAATGTGTCGGATAGTCATTCGTGATTCGATGTTGCGCAAATAAAACCCGGGAGTTAAACAAACGGAAAGCGAAATGTTAAATGCCGGGCTTCGCAATCAAGGTGAAAGACAAGTGCTTTCGAAATTTAATCAACTCATTAGACAAAATAATAAAGAAATAAAGAAATACAGATAGATTACATTTGTTTGTTTTCGGACTTTTCGGGCTACTTAACGCCGACAATAGTTATTGCAAAAAATTCAGTCATTTGCTTGAATTTTTTGTTTTACGTCAAGTCAAAGGGTTCTTCAAGGAGGAATAGTACTTATCTATCTATCTGTCTATGTATGTATGTATGTATGTATGTATGTATGTATGTATGTATGTATGTATGCATGTATGTATGTATGTATCTAGTGATCTATCTATTTATGTATGGATCTATCCAATCTCGCTGGCCTTCGTGACAGATGCTGCACTAAAAACTATATGTGAGGGCAACCCCACATATCAAACTATTGCTTTTGTAGTAATAAGTTTTGGTCAATATAGGGGAAACCCTTCATACCAATCATCACTATCCAGTTCCCTATCAGGGGAGCTGGTCCCCTCCCTCTCTCTCTACATTAAAAAAAACGGCCTTGTGCCTAATTTGCTTCGTGGGGAAGCAGATAAATACAATCTATCTATCAATCTATTGCTCTCTATCTATCTCTCAATTTTATCTCTCTCTCTCTCTCTCTCTCTCTCTATATATATATATATATATATATATATATATATATATATATATATATATAGTGATTCACACGAGCGGAAAAAGTGAACAGTTAAGATCAATTTTTAAACAAATGTCTTGTGCGTTGTTTTAAATAAGGGGATTACTCAATTAATTTTCATAATTTCTTATGTGATTGAGAAATATGGTATGAAATATTCTGAATTTAAAATCCTACAATGAATAAAGAACATCTATCTATCTATCTATCTATCTATCTATCTATCTATCTATCTATCTATCTATCTGTTTCTGCCCCTGTCTCTGTATGTCTGTATGTCTGCCTGTCTGTTTGTCTATCTGACACAGATACAGATGTCTCTGTATCTGACTCTGCCCTTGTCTGTTTGTCTGTCTATCTCTGTCTCTGTCTGTCCGTCTGTCTGTCTGTCTGTCTCTCTCTCTATCTCTCTCTCTTTATCTCTCGATTTGTAGAGTATTCTGTTTCTAGAGATCTCTAGTTAGAGTGCTTAGTTATCGGTTAGGGTCAAATATGTGGTTGGTATTCTAATGCAACGCTATTTTACGCTCATACTTCTTGTAGGTAGATATCAACATTCCAACTACAAGGCTGCAAGACACATAGATTATTATAGTTAATTGTTTTCGGGGGGTTGATTATTAATTATGCAAAATGTACTCACCTTTATCCGATTGGTGGCAAATTGTGTTTCTGTTCGTTTAATTGAGTATTAAACGGTGAAGCTTGAGATGGTGTTTAGAATGGCTCCTTCTTTAATTTAGCAAAGTTATATATGCTAGCCATTTTTTCAACGTTTTTCGGGTGTTTTTTATTAAAGATTTTATGTAGCGCTCTACGTATATATATATATATATATATATATATATATATATATATATATATATATATATATATATATATATACAGTTTTGAATAAAATAGGCGGAAGTTTCTCAAGAACTCTTTTGGCTATCATCTCATCAGGAGAAAATCGATAGCGTACAAAATAATATTATGTCGAAAATAAAGAGGTCTAATGGGAAACTTATTGAATGTGTCAAAAGTACGAGTAAACTGGTTGTCTTTTGTACCAAAATCACGTAAGGTCGGCTTAATTAATACTTTGGTCCATAGAGCCCTCATGATTTGTTCACCTAACAGATTGGACGCCGAACTCGATAAGATCAGGGGAATATTCATCAATAATGGTTATCCTGTTGACCTTATTGATGACTGTATTTTCAAAAAGGTTGCGGATTTTAAATCCCCTAAAAAGTTTGGACCCTTGAAATGCCCGGTTTATTTAAAATTACCGTGGATTGGGGAAAAGAGTAACAGACTTTCCAAACAGATTCGCAGAAGTATTTACGACTGCTTTTATTCTGTGTCCTTGCGTTTGGTATATACTACGAGACCTGCTTTTCCGCCTTTCCGCAAGGATAGTTTGCCTTACATCCAAAATAGTAATATTGTATATCAGTTTAAATGCCAGTGCGATGCTGGTTATGTTGGGCGAACATCTTGCATCTTTTGACTCGTATAAACCAGCATGTTCCATCGAAGATCAGACAAGGGAGGATCGGGTCTGGTTGTCTCCCTCCTTCTGCAGTCTTGGACTCTGCTATTGGCCAGCATTTGGTTGACAATCCGTGCTGTGCCGATAGATATAAAATAGAATGGTTCGAGGTGCTACATAGAGCGGACTCCAGAAACCATTTAAAGATTTTGGAGTCTGTCTCTATTGCGATGCGTCAACCTTCTTTGTGCCGGCAAAAGGAAACATCAAACGCATTGTTTCTATTTGGGGAACTTTGAATCTTTTCTCCCGGTTTTTTTCCCTCGTTGTGCGAATATTTTAATCGTTTTTAAACGTTAATAAATTTATTTTAGTGTCCCCGTACTTTTGGCACATTCAATAAGTTCCCCATTAGAACTCTTTATTTTCGACATAATATTATTTTGTACGCTATCGATTTTCTCTTGATGAGATGATAGTTGAAAGAGCTCTTGAGAAACTCCCGCCTATTTTATTCAAAACTGTATATAAATTCTGTACCTCCAAACACACACACATATATATATATATATATATATATATATATATATATATATATATAGAGAGAGAGAGAGAGAGAGAGAGAGAGAGTGAGAGGGATAGAATATATTTTTTAGTATATTACCTGTTTATACGTTGAAATGTTTTATTGGACACTACTGAACCGATTTCACTGAAAGTTTGGATGGATTTTTGCTATGGCAAAGTGCAGCAAATTAACCATTATGGTATCCATTCGGTGCACAGCTTACGATCAATATGATGAACAGGGAGTAGTCACCACACTACCAGATTTACTCCAGAAGTTCTCTCGGAAATTACTGAAACGATCTAACTGAAATTTTGTATGGACCTTTCTCATGGAAAGATGCGGTGAACTAAGTATTATGGTATCAATTCGATGCAGAATTAGGATTATTTGGAATTAATTGGGATTAACAGGAATTAATAGGGATTAATAAGGATTAGTATTTAATGCAAGAAAGATCACACGTTTAACCATACTCAATCATTATTTATTATAAATCACTCATTGTAAGTTAATAATCATAACTTTTTGCCCGTTTCTGACAGATAAAACGTCTAATATGTACATATATTTCGAGATTCTTCGCTCTGTACGGTAAGGTAACAAATATGCACTTTCCTTTTTTATTTAAAAAAAAAATCATGAAGATTTCTTTTTGCTCTTCAATTAGGCCCTCCAGACTTGGAATGAATTATGAACAGATTTCTAAATTGATTATTACTTTTTGTGTGTTCTACCCATTCCAATTTTCTGCGTTTATATTTTTGTTATATGATTCTATTCGTAAGAACCTTTCTTTTTTTTTTTTTTTGGTAAACTATCTGGATTTTCTGTTAACTATAAAGGTTTTTGAATACAATTGTAGATCTGATGTCTTTATTTAGGTAAAAAATTTTTTTACAAAATATCTATCTATCTATCTATCTATCTATCTATCTATCTATCTATGTACTCTACTATTACATACAGGGTGTTATGATAAATTTCTTGCTCTAAAGAAAACCACACTACAGCTTGCAAAAAAACTTTTATTGAAAAAATCAATTCAGGTAACTTGATTATGTAGTAGAGCTGACATCCATTCAATGTAGCCACCTTCAGCTTTAATCACCCCCTCAATACGGGTCCGGAACTAGAAGCGTGCCTTCTCCACAAGCGCTGGAGGGAGCTCACGAATACTCAGCGGATGGCGGCGATCAGGCTGGCTTTGGTATTTTGGGAGGTTTTGTTGGTGATTATCTCGACGTATGACTAAACGAAATAGTCCAGCAGATTCAGATCGGAAGACGAAGGGGGCAGTGAGAGAAGGGTATAAAGTCGTAGTATTCTTTCTGAAACCAAGCCTGGATCGCTTGTGGACCGTCGCCGTGTCCTGCTGCCAGTGGCCACCTGATTGCACCAGAGTTCACCATATTCTTCAGCACATCCGGGTACTTTGGTGTTGATTTTCAAGCCGACTTCGAAGATGGCATCATGTGGTCCTCACTTGAAACCATACCAAAAACAATAACCGTGGCCACAAACTTTGTTGACCGTCCGGATTTGCATTTGGAGGGTGTTGGCAATGGTCCTGTTGTCATAACTTGAACCGCTGGAGAGCATGAGTTGTACATAGCGCATATCTGTCCTCGCTTGTTGTATATTGTCACTTTCAGACATGATAGAAGGCTCTATCGCTCTTGGGATTTGTACACAATTGGTCAACTAGTAGATGGTCTGCGACATAAAAAGAAAATCGGTTTTCATCAAATGGAAATGGAATCATGTCGTCTTTAATAGGGCGACAATTTTATCGGTCCATCCTGTGAAAGGAACTTTGTCTGTGTATATGTGTAAGTTCGTTTCCTATGGACTTGGAAACGGCTCGGCTAATTTTTAATTAATTTCACACGAACGTACTTTATGTGCCTGGTAGTGTTTTTAGTATTGATAATCGATAATCGAAACAATCCGATGAAAGAGAGAACAAGCTATTTTGACCAAAGTTAACACCTTACACAGCCTAACATCACAAATGCATTTGAGAAGTTTCATTACTTCACAAACCGAAAGGGCCGACATATAAAATCAACAGTTGGTTCTTTGATATAATACAGACGCGTTTGAAATGACTGTTTCTGTTTAGAGCACAATTGAAATAAAATACGTGAATTTTACATTTTAAAATTTAGTTCCTGCCGTTATATATGAAAATAAAATAATTTTATAAAATCAACAATACGTTCTCTACAGAGCAATGTAGACTACAATGTATTGTGGACTAAGTCAGTGCGGAGAGGTATGCAAGGCTGCAAACTAGTGCACAGATCTATTTTCGATAATTATTGAAGGCATTCCGATACAAAACCTATCTAAGAATACTCCTAGACACATCAAAGGCATTTGTGTGAAATTTTCCTAAAATCAAACGAACCGTTTCGGAGTTCATAGGGTACGAACACACACACAGTGCCTTTTTTATATAGTGCAATGGTTAAAGTACTTGGAAAAACTCACTTGTTAACGTGATATTCTCCGAAAGGTTGAAAGTTCAATTCTCAGTGTAGACGACAGAAAAATACAATTGCGAATTACTTAGGACTTCCATCCAGTGGTCATGGCTGACGGAACGAAAGCATGCTACCCACATGAAGTAAATAAATGATTCCGTTCGAAATTCCGTTCAAATTCCAGTTCAACAGAAACATCCTTGATTTCGACAAGATACACCCGAAGAAGGTCGGAGGTTACATCGACCGAAACGTTGTGAAAATCACACTCAAGATGGAAACAGTAGTCCGAAGAATCCAAATAATACGAATAACCAATCATCATCTAAAAAATTCAGGAACCAGATTTATTAAGAATTTTGAATTTCGTAACCAGGTGTACTTATTGAATAGCAATAAAATGAAGACTGTTGGGTATTCATGGGTAAAACTCGGCGGAGAAGTTAGGCAAAGACTGAAGTTCATTTAAATCAAGTATGTTTGGATTGCAGAAAGGATTGTGGATTTTCTTAGCGATTCTGCGGATTGCATTTTTCTTGGGGGGGTCAACTTTTAATTAGGTTAAGAACTAATCGAGCTAATATTAAATTGACGTAGGATGATTTAACCTATTCGAATGGCGTAAGTTTCTCGCCGAGTACCGATTCCATTCTTGATACGCTACCTCCACCATCTCCCCACCCCGGTTACGATCGTCATTGGAAAATCGTCAACGTTGAAATTCTACCGACTACCAAGCCTACACACACGCAGAGGTCTATATTCTATCGATTTTGTTATTAGGACTACGAATAAATCGCGTTTGTCGAATAAGAATTGTGCTCCATATTATGTCGATAATTTTGATTAAAAAATGTTAAGCTTCGACTCTTTCTTTGAATATATATATATATATATATATATATATATATATATATATATATATATATATATATATATATATATATACATATATGTGTGTGTGTGCGTGTGTATGTATATATATATGAATGAAGATATACAGTTGTGCCCGATATTATTCATACCCCCCCTTGAAAATTGAGTTTATTAGGTGTAACTTTGTTAGAATTTATTGTTTACGCCCATATTGATACATATTCTTAATAAACCTCTTCTGATCATTTTCGTCATTTTAAAATCTCGGGATACTTGTAATAAAAGAAATATACAGCTATTTATAAAATCTGCAATGTTCAAAAATAATCATACCCCCTTATTTTTTCAGTATTAATCGAGTTTCTGACTGTTTGTTTCCTGTTTGATTCTTATTTTGAATGCTTTTATACAACCTTTGATTAATTTCATTTCGTTTTTTGCATTTTTCAGAAATTAAAATGATATCAACTGAAAACCAATAAAAGAATAAAAATTATTAGAATGGGGAAGAAAAAAGAGCTTAGTAATGATCTTAGGGCTAAAATTGCGAATTCACATAAGGATGGTTTAGGTTAAAAGTCAATTTCCAAGAAATTTGAGGTCCCTACAGCAACAGTACAGAGCATCATCAAAAAATTCCAGAGCCACCACACAACAAACAACTTGATTGGTAGAGGAAGGAAAAGGAAACTGTCTGCTAGAGCCACCAGGAATATTGTAAGAAGTGTTAATGCAAATCCAACCACCACTACTAAGGACATTTTAGAAAATCTGGAGTCTTCTGGCATAAAAATATCAAGGCAAACATTGCAAAGGACTCTGCATGAAAATGGTCTGAAAGGAAGAAGACCAAGAAGGACTCCATTGCACACCGGAAAACACCTTGCAGCACGTCTAAAGTTTACTAGGAACCATGTGAATTCTCCAGAGTCCGTTTTCTCAAGTATTTTGTGGACTCACGAAACAAAAATTGAATTGTTTGGCCATATGGATGCTTCTTACGTTTGGAGGAAGAAAGGAGAAGCTTACAACCCAAAGAACACCATACCCACGGTGAAACATGGTGGTGGTAGCCTAATGTTTTGGGGCTCCTTTTCGGCTAGTGGTCCAGGTAGTTTGGTCAAGATAGATGGAACCATGAAGAAGGAGCAATATTTGGAGATACTCCAGAAAAACATTAGACAGGATGCGGAGAAGCTCCATTTAGGACCAAACTGGGTCCTTCAACAGGATAATGATCCAAAACATACTGCCAAAATAGTCAAGAAATGGTTTGAGGATAATCAAATTAATTTTTTGGAATGGCCTAGCCAGAGTCCCGACCTGAACCCTATCGAAAACCTCTGGCACATATTGAAAACTGAGGTTAAAAAGCGGAAACCTAGAAATTTGAGGGATTTGGAGAACTACTGCATTGAAGAATGGTCAAAAATCAGTGTTGATGCTTGTAAAAACCTTGTTGATAAATATCCAAAACGGTTACAGGCAGTTATTAAGAATAAAGGGCATGCTATTGACTATTAGTAAGAGGGGTATGAATAATTTTGAACTAGTGCCATTATTGTTTTTCTTTGTATAATGTTTCAAACTTGCATAATTTATTTATTTGTTGAGTTTAAATTAAATGCTTATGCTTGATTTATTGTTTGAAATCCCTTTAATATTGTCTACCTTCTGGTTTGAGCAATAATCTTATAGAAATCTCAAAGATCCGAGGGGTATGAATAATATCGGGCACAAGTGTATATATGTATATATATATACACGTTAATGATACTATATTGGTATTTTATTGTCCATGCATTATGCGCAAATCCACCTATCTACCTTCTACCCATTTATCTGTCTATCTGTCTACCTACTTATCCATCTATCTATATATCCATCTATCTATCTACCCATCTACTTACATATCTACCTATCTATTTATATACTTACCTTAAGGAACATCTATCTACCTATCTAGCTACTTATCTATCTATGTTCCTGTTTTCTCTCTTTCTCTCCCTCTCTCTCTTTCTTTACAGTCATATATATGTGTGTATGTGCGTGTTGTTTTACTAAAATATATTTTTCAATAATATTTTACTCTTTCTGTCAATATTTTTTCTGAAGAGTGTATGCACGAAAAGATACGTAGTTGACATAATAATAATAGGTTGTTTCTGCATAACGAAACGGATCTGTAAAAATGTACTGAACTTCTTATGCTTTTTTCTAACATCAACATTTTAATTTTTTGCAGCCTTATATGCTTCTCTCATTCTCTCTTTCATATATATATATGCATATATATATGTATATGTATATATATATATATATATATATATATATATATATATAAAAGTTTAATGATAAAAGTAAAAGTTAAAAAGTTGACTTATCTCATTTATCATATATATATATATATATATATATATATATATATATATATATAGGTATCAGAAGGTCCTGTTATTTTAAATAGCATTGACAACCGTGTTTCATATGAGGGCTCCTACGTAATAGTGATTAAGTAGCTAGTGTAAACTTTTAAACGAATACATGCCAGGATAACCTAGTTACAAAAGGAATTGTACCAAAGGATGGGCTGCGTGATTTAATGTGGAGAACAAAACCTACATCCGAACGATGTACGGGCTAGGACAACGTTCTGTTGGGGAAGAGAGACAAAAGGTTTTTAATTAGTCTTTTTGTGGTAGCGATACAAACGGGACATGTTCAAATAATGTGGAAATAATCTAGCTGAATGTTGTCGGCATCTCTGTCCGTTGCGTCTCCCATTTTTTAAGAGTCAGTTTGTAAAGTAAACGTAAATAATAATTAAGATACAATAGTCTCTCTCTCTCTCCGTAAGTAAATTATCTCCAGTAATACATTGAATAAACTAAGCAAAGTCTACTTGTGTCATTTATGAATGGGAAATTTATTTTGCACAAGTTTACAGACGATACAATCGTAAACCCTAGACAATCAGAGCCACCTATGAAACGTGGTGACGATGAAAGACATGACTATGTAGAAAGTAAAAGACCAACACGTAGTAAACGCCTCGTGCTCGTACGAGCTACCTTAAATAAGTTTCCAGACTTTTTTCGTATGGACACTTTTATTGATAGTACACACTTGAAACTCTATTCCCTTTCAAAGTAATCTCCGGCTACAATGCACTTATTGTACCGTTCTGAAACTTTTGGAAGGCCCTATAGAATCCCTCTTGTGTGAATGTGTTAATGACCCCCCCCCCATCACAACCTCTTTCATCTCCTTAATTGTCTCTTAACGACAACCTGTAAGATTCCCCTTGAGCCTAAGGACTTACCAAAAGTCATAGAGGGCACTGGACGTATATAAAACTCCCTATAGGGAGAATGAAGAACTGTCTTGATGTTCATCGAGGTCAAATAGTCTTTGACAAGGTTGGAGCACTCTTGGGACAATTCAGTTGCTCGCTAATAATTCTGTGTACAGTTCCCACACTGACATCAAACTGTACACTTAATATCTATATAGACACACAACGGTCCTTAGCCCTGAAATTATTTATTTGGCTACTCAACTCTGATGTTCTGGCCTGTTATTAGTTCAACACCTTTCATCATCCCTCACAGAATTTCTTTGACCCTTGTATGCCACTCAAAAACTGATGCTCAACTTATGCAAGATGGCCCAAAAGCAGTCTGAAGCATTCACTGCGTTTCTGTGGCATGTTTCCAAGTTTAAACCAGAACTTTTCTAAAGTGTCCTTACGTCAAGATTGCAGTTTTAAAATTCATCAGCTGTGACAATTAGGCTTTAGTTTGGTGCATTCTAATTCCTGCTGTAGCTATTTATTTGAACCTGAAATTATAAAAATTGGTCAGTCATCTGATAAGATGTATAGCAATAACAATAAATTTTCAAGAGTCTAAAACAATTTTAAATGCTTGTACAAAAAGTTTGTAAACTTACGTTAGGTACCTTGTATATATATAAAATACTTTATTTCGTTTCTTGATTGCTCGTTGGTGATAACATGATATGTGTTATTATAAGGGCTAGGACAACAGCGTATTCTTTTTATTGTTTTGTTTTGATATCTTATATGCTTTTATATAGAGTGATATGGTTCTCGGTTGATTAACTGTGTCTAATTCTGTCGGTTAAAACAATGGAAAGAATATGCTGTTGTCATAGCCCTTATTATGACTAGGGCTATGACAAGAGTCATAGAGAGCAAGGCCCGACAAGAGAATATTCTTTTTATAATTTTGGCTCTCGAGTATATATCAATTAATATCTTATATGCTTTTATATAGAGTGATGTGGTTCTCTATTGATTAACTGCGTCTAACTGTGTCAGATATATACTCGAGAGTCAAAACAATGTTAAGAATATTCTCTTGTCAGAGCCCTAGTTATCACTTATTGATGAAATATGACACTTTACTTTGTACAGTTCGCTTGGAATTTCTGTTTAATGCGAGTTTAATATAGAATTTTCGTAGGTCCGTCACGCTTTATTTTGAAATAGTATTTACATGATTAAACGCGTCGATTTAATAGGCGTATCTTAAAATGATTCTGGTTTTCTTATTGTAAGATAAGCGAGCGCTAATAATATTAGGTTGTCAAATAAATCAAGTCCTTGGTTTTTGTTCATATATTTTAATCTTTTATATTTCTTTACGAATTGCAACAACTCAACCGACAATTCGTTTCTGTTAAGTGCTATCGTTCTACATTCCAATATTGGGGAAATATGGGGCCAATGGTAGATCAATATCGAGCCAATATCGGCCAAATATTGACCAAATATTGGCCAATTATCGGTTAATATTAATCAATATTGGGCCATATCGAGCCAGTATTTTTACGATATAAAACACCGGATCTTGATTCGGAAGAATTCATCGTCCAACGTTCACAACTACGCATGTTCTATGAAAACCTGTCTCGATTTACAATAAAAATCAAAAGATAAAAAACGCTAACTGAAAACTCGCTTCGCCCATTTTACCTTTTTTTTTTTTCATATACAGCTTTTGTCAGTCTCATTTATTTATTTCGCATGAATCAGATGATTCTATTGTTGGCATTGGTTTCCCTGATATCTTTCTAGTTGGAATTCTTTTTTGAAAGACATTGACTACTTATGCACGTGAAGGTTGAAAAGATCCCAAAATTAATATTTTTCTATAGAATGAACTGACTCCGAACTTAGTACACCTAGTCCGTGTCGTTAACTACTAATACACCGTCACCACTTCAGTTATTTAATACAAATTGGTTTGGTAAGAACATAACGTTATATCAAGTGGTGAGATTCCAATTTGGGAGCTTTGAAGATTAACGTTATCTCTTAGCATTATGATTCAGAGTAATAGTAATATCATTCAGTTTTTCATACGTGGATTTAATATTATTTGTTCGAGATGTGAATCAAAACAGCATCTGATATAAAATTCCTAGTTTAGACAGTATAGGGAATCTATAATTTGAGCAGTATAATTATCTCGTAGTTAGAATGACGCTTAGATTCGTCATTCAGACTCGATTAATCATACCTGCCAGGAGTCCATCTATAGATTAAATAAAACATATCCTTAGTACGATATAAAATTGCATACTTTTAAAAAGTCTTATTTAAGACTAGACTGGTTGCCCGGGTGTTTGGAGGTTTGTGTTGAGCAAAAAAAAAAAAAAAAAAAAATGGTAGAAGGCAGGAACCCGTGACGGGAAGGCGGAACAGAAAGTGCAAGAAAATCTGACGTCTTACCGCTACTCTATGACGCGACAGGAAGTTCAGGGCGTTAAAATTAAGCAAAGTCAATTCAATCGATCAGATGACTTGCAAAGATGGTTCGCAAAAGATCGACCCCCTCCTTATAGAAAACTGCCCAGTTAAGAGTGAAGGAATTAATGTTTTTGGCCAATTTTTCAATATTGTCGTCCGAGACCCGAGCTTAAAAATGATATCGATCTTGTGAAAATCTGTCGCCTATGTTGAAAATTTTAGGCATACATACATACATACATACATACATACATACATACATGCATACATACATACATACATTTAAACAGAAAGGTGAGATTTATATTGAAGATATTTAAATAGCATTGAAGCCTATCTGTCACTCTTAAGTTGTAAATAGCGTTTGTCTGTCATGCTTAAGGTAGAAATTGCATTTTCCTTACGCTGATTTGCGTGTTTGAAATAGATTTTACGTCGGTCTGTGATCTCTTTATCTGAAATAACAGTTGTTTTTCGGTTTATCAGGCTTAAGTTCAAAATAGCATTTTTGAAATAGCATCTCATTCGATCTGTCACATTCGTCTGAAATAACATTTTATCGTCCTGTAACGTTTAAATATGATATAGCATTTTATTGGTTTGTAACGTTTAATTATGATATAGCATTTTATTGGTCTATAACGTTAAATTACGAGGGGCGTGTAATAAGTAATGCCCATGATCCACTTCCAGTTATCTGATCAAGCTGAAATTTTGCATGTGCAATGATTTATATCTCTACGGGTTATGTGGCAAATTACAGCTCTGAACTAATTGTGGTTTCTGTTTTACAGGTGTTTGAACGGAGTCAGGTGTGAATTGGAGCCTGGTGAATGTCGAGCAGTGATCCGGTTTTTGTATTTGAAAGGACGCATACCACAGAAGACTTTTGATGAAATGAAAGAAACTTATGGTGATAATGCCCCATTATGTGACCTTGTAAAACGCTGGCATCGTGAATTCAATCATGGCCGGAAGTCTGTGGAAACAGCTCTCAGACCTAGTCGCCCCCCTTCTACCATTGATGAGGCATATGTCCGTCAAGTCGAGGTTGTCATTTTGGAAGATCGGCGCTTTACTATTCGCCAAATAGCCCAAGATGTCAAGATTAGTACAGGGTCTGTGGAAACTATAATTCATGACCATTTGCATGTGCATAAGGTGTCAGCCAGATGGATTCCCAGGTTGCTCACATCATTCAAGAAGTGAGAACGCGTCGAGTGCTCGAGGATGAATTTGTAGATGTGCTAAGAAGATGAGTCAATTTTTTCAAAAGACTGATTACACAGGGGTGAAACCTGGGTCCATCACTATGATCCAGAGACCAAAGCTCAGTCAATGCAGTGGAAGCACTTGGACTCACCATCTCCAAAGAAGGCAAGAGTGCAGCCCTCCGCTAGCAAGATCATGCTCACAGTCTTCTGAGACCAGGACGGAGTAGTGATGACAGAGTTTCTGGCAAAGGGTACCACAATTACAGGAGCTTATTATGCTTCACTTTTGAGGAAATTAAGGGAAGCTATCAAAATTAAGAGGCAGGACAAGATCAGCAAAGGTACCCTCCTCCTGCAGGACAACACTCCGGTCCACAAGTCGCATGTCACCAGATCAGAAGCACGGGCGTGTGCTTATGAAATCTTCTCCTATCCTCCCTACTCTCCTGACCTTGCACCATCCAACTTTCACCTCTTCCCAGACATGAAGTTGTTTTTGAAAGGAAAGCGTTTCCCAGGTGACGCAGCCTTGATTTCTGAAGTCACGTCATGGTTGGAGGACCAACCTGGGGTGTTCTACAAAAACGGTCTCCAGAGCTGCATCAAACGATGGGAGAAATGCATAACTCTGGGTGGTTCCTATGTAGAGAAAGACTAATAACTGTGCCAAGTTTCGTTGCTCTACTCTATGGGAAGTTGGTCAGGGGCTTTACTTATTGCACGCCCCTCGTATTATATAGCATTTTATTAGTCTGAAACGTTTAACTATGTAGCATTTTATTGGTCAGTAACATTTATTTATGATATAGTATTTTATTAGTCTGTAACGTTTAACTATATAACATTTTATTAATCTGTAACGTTTAACTATGTAGTATTTTATTAGTCACTAACGTTTAATTATGATATACCATTTTATTGGTTTGTAAGGTTTAATTATGGTATAGCATTTTATTAGTCTGTAACGTTTAAGTATATAGCATTTTATTGGTCCGTAACGTTTAATTATAATATAACATTTTATTAGTCTGTAACCTTAACTATAAAACATTTTGTTAGTCTTTAGCGTTTAACTATATAGCATTTTATTGATCTATAACGTTTAAGTATGATATAACATTATAGCATGTTATTGGTCTGTAACGTGTAATTATAATATAGCATTTAATCCAGTCTGTCACGCTTAAATTATTGATAGTGTTTTTGTTCGGCTGTAACATTTGTTACGGTGAAGTTTAAATCAGGATTTTTGTCGATCTGTTTTATTACAAGCAGCATTTACATCAGTCTGTTGAACTCACGTGTTAAATAGGGTTTTTGTCGGTCTGACACGCTTAAGTTTGAAAAAGCATTTTCATAGCCAAATATGCAAATTGAATAAAGTATCCTTTACTGTTTCTCTTTTTTCTGTTCGAACGCGTAATCCGAGCGGCGGTTTGTCGTGTTTCTTAAATTATGTCCCCCTCCTATTACGTAATTCAACGACTACTGTTTGAATTGAAACCGATTTGGCGCCAATACAAGCTTCACCTCTCCATCATCGCCGACTCTGGGTCATCTCAACTCCCCGCGGTTGCCAACATATTCATTTGGCCGAGAACCTACTCATATAAGGTTACACTTCAGACATCAGAAGAGAATCACTTAAATGCCAGGTACTCGAATTATATGGAAATACGGGCGTCTAGAGAACGTAGCAATCTACAGGAAAAATAGCACGCATGGGCATACACACAAGCACATATCTGTCTATTTATTTATCTTTTATGTTATATTTTTCTTTTTCTGTCTGTATGTCCGTTAAAGCGTGTCTCGGACACTACTGGGCTGATCTATCTGAAATTTTGTCTCAACCTTTTTTATGATAAGGTACAGCGAACTAAGTATTATGGTATCCGTTCGATGCACAGGAATTAGTCGCTAGAATACCACATTTACTCCAGAAATTCTCTCTAAAACTACTAGGATGATCTGGCTAAAATATGTTTATGGATATTAGTTATGATAAAGTGCAGCGAACTTATTGTTATGGTATCCGTCCAATACGCAATTATACATTAGTTGTGATTAATAAAAATTGACATTTAATATAAAAAAAATGAGCACATATTTAATATTATTACACGGTCAATTTGGTATAAATTACTCATTCTCAGTCAACGGACGAAAAAGTTTTGCCAAATTTTAATGAGCTATCTTTATCTATAAAACTCACTATCTGTGTGTATGTATGTGTGCATAGTGTTTGTGTGTTCCCTATAGAAAGAAGGGTAAAAAAACTCCATAAAATCTAAGTGTAATTTCTTGTAAAACTTACCGAGAAAGACAGTGGAAGCGTTCTCATATATTTAAATGCACGCCCAAGATGTGGTTATGAAGACATAACTTACTTAAAACTCCAAACATGTCCTATCTTTATGAAATGCAAGTAATATATGGGGAAGACAATTGAAATTATTTCGATTCTCTCTATTATTCTCTGTGTGATGAATATCTACGTGCCTCCCCCATTAAGTGACCCACGCGGACAGAAACCACCTTAAAACTTCAAATGCGTAGATGTGATTTTACTGAAATTAAAATAACAGGTAGAGGACACTGCTTCAGAGAGTTTTTTTTGAATATTTAAGCTTCCTCCGAATATATTAGGAGAGGCGAAACAGGAGGAAGAAGTAGTTAAAACACACACACACACACACACATATATATATATATATATATATATATATATATATTAGTGTTGAAACGATTAATCGGAATCGGGAATCGGAAAAATCGGAAGATTTGGGGGTATCGGAATCGGAAAAACTGATGCCTATTTCTCGATGCTATAAACGAGTCTTTTAATTGTCTTTTTTTATTTGATTTTGTTTAAACCAAATTCTTCCATTGCTGGTAATAAAAATAAAACAAATATTTATTGATTTTAAATTATCAGTAAAGCTAAAATCGATAGATCATCCCCCAAAAGTGTATTTTGACGTTTAGGAAACTTTCTGCATATTTAACATGTGTGTTTTTACGAAAATCAGGGGAAATAACTATCTTATAGTTGAATATTTAGAGATTTATAAAGCATCGGAATCGGAAATTGTATCGGAATCGGAAATTTAGCACGGAATCGGTAATTGTGTAAAGTGCTAATCATAGTAGGGGTGATAAGTAGTAAAATGGATTAATCGTAATCTTATAAATACAACACAGGTAAATTAAAAAATATATCCATTTTGAATTGGGAAATAGACGAACCTCACAGGTAAGGAAGACATTTTTTTTATAACATGAATAGGCTAGCCAAATTTATCAAGAGTAGGAAACTAGATCTCATATCTGTAATATTTTTTTTTGTTCTTGTGATTAAGGGAGGTGGTTGTTTGATCAACAGTGCTGAAGCAATGATTTAATATACTGTTTTATTTTTAAATCCCCGAAAGAGTGTTTCGTGGTAAACAACTGATGATCCCTTAAATTAATATGAGGACTATAGTGAATTTGAAAGAATAAGTTGATGCATTGATTGCAGGTTATTAAATGATTCACTGACTAAATAATTTTCTAACGAATGACAAATAATACAAAAGTTAAATAAGTTTTTTTTATATAGTTTTAAAGGTTAAAAAACTTCAAAGAATATATATATATATATATATATATATATATATATATATTCATCCACACACAGTACTCTTTCTCTGCTTCACAGCTCATCAGTGTGGCTAGACAAGCAACTACCTCAAGACAGGATCGAAACCCGATCGCTTAAACGATAATCAGAGCTTCTAACCGTTGCGCTAATCGTCTGCTGCTATGCGGATAGTGAATTAACAATGTTTTGACATTGTCTAAATACCTAAGCTCACACAAAGAGCATCGCTAAATACGCTAATGGTAATTTGTATATCACTTCCCAATATGCTCAACCCAAGATAGGGAGCATTATATATATATATATATATATATATATATATATATATATATATATATATATATATATATATATAGTGCCACAAAAAGAATTGGGTACATTACAATTTTTTATAACTCTTATTAGAGTTCAATATTTTACCTAAAATTTGGTCAGTATATTCCTATTATTATTCTAACTTATATCTGTGGTAGTAATTACAAAATCAAAGTTTAGAAAGTTTATATTTTAGGAAAAATATATAAATTAACAAACCCAAAATTATTGGATACATTCATTTAATATTTAATTACATGGCCTTTGTGGCCTTCAGCAGCTTCCAGACGCTTTCTATAGTTGCACACACGTTTTTTTCCCAAAGATTTGCAAGTATTTTGTGCCATTCTTCTCTGTAGAACTCTTCTAATTATTAAATACTTCATGGATTACTCTTGTTATAATTGATCTTCAATATTTTCCACAAATTTTCAGTTGGGTTGAGATCTGGAGACTGACTGGGACAAATAAGAACATCAATTTCTTTATTTATAAGCCATTTTTTTGTTAGTTTGGCAGTATTTTCGTCCTGAAACACGAAATTGCTATTATGTTGCAACAAATCAGCAGATTTCCGGAGGTTTTTCTCCAGAATATCCCTGAACATACGCCCATTTATTCTACCATTGATGATTTCTAATTCACCAGTACCGTTGGATGAAAAATACCCCCATACCGGAAAACTTCACTGTAGAAATGGTATTCTTTTTGTTGTAGGCTGTGCCATTTTTCTGTCGTACATGTGTTGCTGTTTCTTCCAAAGATTTCAATTTTCGTTTCGTCTGACCAGATTACCTTGTTCCGAAATTCTTATGGTTTCTTCCCATATGTTTTAACATAATTCAAACGTGATGTGACATGTTGACGCTTCAGCAATGGAACTGTTCTTAGAAGTCTTGAAACAAAACTTGTACTATTTAGAACTCTACTGATTGTATCCTTGCTCACATTAATCCCAGCTTCTCTGAGGTCGGTTTGAATTTCACCACGAATAACAAAAGGGTTTCTTTGTACCTTTCCGCTTACCCACTTTGATTTTTTTTCGTTTAATTTCCTTGGTCGAGCGTATTATGGAAGATTTGCAACAGTCTCACCAGAGTTTTTAAACTTTCTAATAGTGTGTCCAACTGTACTATGTGGAAGATTAAGTTCCCTTGATATTATTCGATACCCCTTTCCTTCTTTGTGCTTATCAATGTTTTTTTTTTTTTACGAATATCTATTGACAACTCTTTAGTTTTAGGCATATTTATAAATGTACCGATTGATTTTTAAGCAGGTGAACACAACCCAGAAGAATTTTATAAAAAGTATTTATTATAAAGTTCTAATTGGTCGGTGATAACTTGTTTGCATTATTGCAACACGCAATTCACAAGTCATCTACAATTATTAAAGAAAAGGGATTTTTAAAGTGTATCCAATACTTTGCGTTTGTTAATATAAATTACTTTATTTTTCTTTAAATATAAACTTTCTAAACTTTGATTTCGTAATTACTACCCCAAATATACGTTATGATAGTAATACGTTTATACTGACCAAATTTTAGGTAAAATCTTGAACTCTAATTAGAGTTATGAAGAAAAATGTAATGTACAAAATATACAGTAGATTCTTTGATAAAACAGGAGCACATTTGAACTATGATACTTTTTTCCATTTTTAACTTTAATTCCAGCAATTATATAAAAATAATTTTATAAAATGAATAGTAGGTTCTCTACAGGACAATGTACACTACAATGTCTTGTGGACTAAGTTACTGCAGGAGGCATATGAAGCTTCCTCCCGGTTCATCGTGGTGGGCCGTCAATTAGACCGCGTAATCAATCGATTTAATTGAAAAAATGGGCTATTTCACCGATTTCGATGACGATAATAGTAATGAAATTTGGAACATTCGTTGATCTTCATTACAGCCGGACGTCGGGTCTCCATACTAGTATATATATATATATATATATATATATATATATATATATATATATATATATTTGTCTATAATAATTAAATACTTACCGACACTAGTGTTTCATACTTTCACGATTAACACCAGTCGGAGATTCTTACCCGGCAACACGAGCCAACTATGGCTTGATTAGCAAAGACCATATCCAATCGGCTACCATTAACCGCGAGAAATAACTTTGAATTTAAACATTTTAATTTTAAATGTTCTTTACCTAAGTCACAGTGATCTAATCGTCATACGATGATCTATGCATAAGAGCTAAATGGACCGACTTAATTCAACTGAAAGTGCTCAACGATAAGAAACGAGTTTCTTAAAGGGGCTGACATAATAATTTACTATAATAGCTAAATACCTATAGACACTAGTGTTTCATCCTATCGGGAATTTTCAGTGCAGATTCGAATCCGGCAAAACGAGCCATCTCTGGCTCGATATACAGGGTTGTCAAAAAGTCAGGTAACATGTTAAAGGTAGAAAAAACAATATGCTCCATTATAATCTCTATTCGTTTAATATTATTTGTTTAAATATTTGAGTGTAATATTAAACTACCCCTCCTGATTTCTGGCTTTGGAGCTATGTAAAGGATAGCGTTTATGGCAAGAAGCCTGATGCAATAGCGTCTTTAAAGTTATTTATTGAAGAGGAGATTGCGCGGATATCAGCTGACATGATTACACGTGTTACACAATCAGTGGTTAATCGCTTCCAGCGAGTGACAGAGAGAAATGGACGACAATTAACAAAATAAACGTATTTCATGTTTGTTTCATTTTATATTTCAATGTATGGCACTTAAATATACGTGTATTGCTAATATCGTTTTTCTTTAAAATGTTACCTGACTTTTTGACAACCCTATATATATATATATATATATATATATATATATATATATATATATATATATATATATATATATATTCCAGGTTAAAGAAATAAAAATTCAGAAAATAAAACCTATGAATTAAAACGAGGTTATTAAGAGTGCTCGATAAAAAAGAGTCAAATATATTATTTGTATTTATATAGACAAATATTACATACTCGCTACACTGAATATGCTGATGTTTCAAAGCAATTCGTATATTAAAAAAAAACAACCCTTCCTCATCAGGCGAGAGAAATAAAGTTTTTATCTGCTATTTAAAGCATCTGGTTCTTAAATGAAACTATTTTTTTTTCATTTAAGAACCAGATGTTTTGAATAGCAGATAAAAACTTCTCTCGCCCGATGAGGAACGGTTGGTTTTATGATAAACCAATTGCTTCGAAACATTTGTCTATATAAATACAAATAATATATCATTCAAACATGGTAGTGTTTATATATATTATTACGTGGAAGTTTTAATCATTTAGAACTGTTTTAAAGCTTCGCCACTTACTCATTTTTCGGCCAAATTTCAAACAGTTATTACAGTTTATAGATCACCTTCTCAGCTATATTGTTGATTTTTTTTTAAATTTTCGTTCAGTAAAACAAAAGTAATGATGAATTTATTGGTGTTCAAGATCGCAAAAAAGTAAAAAAATGAGCGACGTTTTTTATGACTTGTTTTTATAACAACCACGTCGCTTCAGCGACTGTTGTTGCTACCAATTCACCGCTCTCGCGAAAAGAGAAGTAACAAGTGAAACAGAGAGAATGAAAGAATGAAAGAGAGATAATTGGGGGACTTTATTGAAAATAGATGAGTGCCGTAAATTATTATTACATATGTGTATGTTATGTTTATGGGGCAAAAAAATAAGACTGAAATTAAATAAAGAACAAGTGAATTTACCGGAAACTTGGAAAAATCATGGATTACAATAGAAAAATGCGTGCATTAAAAGTAATATGGTTAAGCTTAAACAGGGAAAAGTAAAGGACTAGTTGTTGAAACTGGAAAAGAAAAGGACAAGTTATTCTAGTAAAATATAATAAATTTATGACTTAAAATATTGTACCATTAAGAATGTAAAAAAAAATCAGTTTATCACATTATATAATCAATTTTTAATGCTACATATTTTAAGTTATAAATTTATAATATTTATTACTAGAATATCTTGTCCGTTTCTTTTCCAGTTGTAACAACTAGTCGTTTACTTTTCCATGTTTAAGCTTAACCAGATTACTTTTCATACTTGCATTTTTCTATTTTCATATATATATATATATATATATATATATATATATATATATATATATATATATATATATATGTGTGTGTGTGTGTAAAGATTTTTATGGGTACATAATTTTATAACACTTTTGAAGAACACCAAACGTAGTGTCATAATTTCTGAGGGTTTATGTTTTTTTCTATAGTTTAAACATAAACCATTAAAAAGAAACTTTCGACAAGACCAAAATACACTTCTAATATATATCTCTCCTAAGAATAAATTAAAGAGGATAAATAAGGGGTGGAGCAGAAGAAAACCTCATCAAGACGTCTTTCAGCCAACCCTTTTCAAGATTAACGTTGGCAGCGGGGAGAAAACATCGTTTAAAAACGTGGTCAAAAGACCATAAATTAATAGCGAGGGTAAAAAAAATGTATAGGGAATAAGAGAAAAAAAAAAAGAGAAACAATCTCAGCGAATACTCATCATCTAAATTATGGGTATACTCTCTTTGCTTACATAGAGATGGTTGGCGCAAATTAATGTATACAGCCTCGAGAATTTTTAAGTGAATTCTCTAGCGCGCTCTGTTTAAAACGGAAAAAGTGTCATCCGTGTATCAGTCAGTGCAAATTTGGCACTGTAATAAATGTTCACCAATGGCTGACCTTTGAGCTGATAAACGCCCGGATGTTGGCCTTTTTTGTGCCTACGTATCGAAGGGTGGGGACATGTTGGGAAATTCTAACCACTAAACGTTGAATGGTATGGCCCACGTATTCAGCTTCACACTGAGCGTTAAATCGATAAACAACCATATTATATTGAGTGATAGGGATACCATCCTTTCGAAAGGAGAGGAAAGCATTTCCCATCCCAAACACCGTTCGGACCTTCGTTACAAAATAGAAACGTGAAACGGCTGTATCGATTTTATGCGAAAACTCCTGGCTTTTGACACCAATCAACGGGAGTTTGACATATATGGGACATTTTTGAGGGCCCACAAACGTTTTACCTTTAAACGTCAAGATTTATCCCTCATACATTTTTTAATTAAGTGTAAAGGATAACCATTAGCCAAAAGTATTTCAGATATGCTTTGGACTTCCGCATCTAGTTTAGTACTAGAGCAGATCAATAAATTCCGATGCAACAAATTTATTTATATGTCAAACTCCCGTTGATTGGTGTCAAAACCAGGAGTTTTCGCATAAAATCGATACAGCCGTTTCACGTTGCAATTTTTAATGGTTATGTTTAAACTATAGAAAAAACCCTAAACACTCAGCAATTAATTATAACACTGCGTTCGGTTTTCTTCAAAATGTTATATATATATATATATATATATATATATATATATATATATATATATATATATATAGGTGTGTGTGTGTATAATCAAGTAACTTAAATATGCTTCTTCTTTGTTTTTTTCATCTTGTATCAATTCGTAGTGATATCTACCATATATATATATATATATATATATATATATATATATATATATATATATAGTTAGTAATTTATGAAATATATATGGCGATTAAGCTACACTGAATATTCAGCGTTTCATCCACTCTAGGATTCCTCAGTCTTATGCGCGAATTCTGTGGTTATTTATCGTTTTTATATGGTCCTCTTCTATTGAGGATTTAGTTAGCCAATCAGCTTTCTAGTATCCACCGCGCCCCTTCCTAACTAGCTCTACCTACGTATTGAGCACTTTTGAAGTAAATACTTAAAGTTTACGCATAAATCTATACTTTCGTATATTAATTTTATGTGAATAAATAAAGTAGTTATATATATATATATATATATATATATATATATATTTGAAGAATAAAACGTATAAATACATTTGAAGCCACAACTGCAACGCGAAATTTTTTATGAAATAAACAGGTGTTTATTTTTAAAGAAATATATTTCGGAGTAAGACTCCTTTATCAATCTTTCTTTTCCTCTTCTTCCTCGACACGATGTAGTAGATAGTTCGATGAAAAGTCCACTTGATGTTGTTAACTGCGGCGTTTTTATGAAGCCGGATAGGTGACGCGTGCAACTGCAACGAAGTGGAAAAAAAAGATTGATAAAGGAGTCTTACTCCAAAATATATTTCTTTAAAAATAAACACCTGTTTATTTTATAAAATATTTCGCGTTGCAGTTTTGGCTTCAAATGTATTTATACATGTTTTATTCTTCAAATTTCACTCAACATTTCTAACGGATATACACAAAAATAACTACCCATATATATATATATATATATATATATATATATATATATATATATATATATATGTGCCTGTCTAGCCGCACTGATGAGCTGTGAAACAGCGAAACAGTACTGTATGTGGATGACTATAGTGCTCCTCACCTTGAGTTGAGCATATTGAGAAGTGAAACACGAATTACCATTAGCATATAAACGACGCTCTTTGTGTAAACAAATCGAGCGGAGGTATTTCAGACGATATCAAACATCGTTAAACTCACTACTCGTTCAAGCAGCCGCCAATAGCGTAATGGTTAGGAGCCTTGACTGCCGTACAAACGGTCGGGTTTCAATCCTGGCTTGAGGTAGTTGCCTGTCTAGCCGCACTGATGAGCTGTGAAACAGCGAAACAGTACTGTATGTGGATGACTATATATATATATATATATATATATATATATATATATATATATATATATATATTTGCATAAAAAATTTGGATCCAATCGATGTAATGTTTCAGTATATTAAATACATAAAGATTTGGAAAGGCCAAGTGAGAATACAAAATCAATTCGCATTGAAGCTGAATACGTAAAAAATGAATGAATAAATAAGATGTTTCGATAACTTAATTTTTGATTTTTTTAGTTGGATTTTCTGAAATGACAGATGTTTGCAATTAAAAAATTCGACACAACTATTGCATAATTTTTTTTGTATTTTGTCTGAGAAGGGATCTCCAAAATTAAAAAAAAAGAAGGAAAACGTAATAGAATTACTTCTCCTATTCTCAGCTTCAGATTTGTGCGAAGATAGCTTTTCTGCCATAAATGATATTAAAAGCAAAAATCAATAGATTCTCAAATCCTCGGAGGGTGATTTAAGGGCATGTCTGTCCGAGATTTGACCTTGCGAAGAAGATATCCAAAAAGAATAAAATCGAATATCACGTTGCATAGTTTTATATTAAAATAAAGCGAAATACAAATGAATCTACGAGGTTGCCCGGGATGAAGTGAAATCTTTTAAGTTTCACATCCCATTTCTCAGAAAAGTAACGCTTCTGATCTCTCTCCTACCCTCTCTATTTTTCTCTCTCCATCTCTCTATTTCTTGGGTTCTTATCGGTGAGCACTGTACGTTGAAATATAAAATAAGTCACTTTACTCACATACGTCGATCGTGATGTTAAAATCATTTGATCACTCTAGACTTGCTTGAATGACATTTATGCTTCATAAAGGTTAATTTCAACTAAATTTTTATCGCGGTTTATGTCGACTGAGGGGTATGATTTTTGCTAATGGAGTTAGAGATGGCTTCGTGGCCGGGTTCAGATCCCACGACCGACGGTAATTAAGACTCGCTACACTGATTATTTCCGAAAAGATGAAACACTAGTATCTGTAAATATGAAAAATAATAATATTTATAATTGTGTATGTATATATATATATATATATATATATATATATATATATATATATACACAATTATAAATATTATTATTTTAAACACTCATAATTTATATTAGCTGACCTCTACGATGTTGCCCGGGATGAAGTGAAATCTTTTAAGTTTCACATCCCATTTCTCAGAAAAGTAACGCTGCTGATCTCTCTCCACCCCTCTCTCTCTGTCTGTCTGTCTGTCTGTCTGTCTCTCTCTCTCTCTCTCTCTCTCTATATATATATATATATATATATATATGCTGCATCGTTATTTCCATAGAAAATGATCGACTGAGCTCCGACCTCCGGTATAAGGCATTCACATCAAGAACACTTTTCCTTATCAAAATGAAAATAATTTTCTTTCTTTCTCCATGTACTTAAATTCATGTTCTATTTTTACGAATGCTACTGCTTTATAATGGATTCAATCTGTGAAACACATCACCATTAGACTGATTCCCGGAGGATTAAAACATAGTCGCTTTTAAATAAAATGTCATAACCCGGCTTCATATGTCGGAACTTTATTTAATTCCACTAATTTTTTAAAATCCTTTCATATGGTTTCTCGTGTTTCATCCGAGAATCGTTCCATCTAATTTATCTTAATTAACAAAAGAAAAGAACAAAAATTTAATTGTATTAATCAATTAAAAATAATAAGTCATTTCCATTGTAAAAGTGAATTTTCCCTGCTTAGTTAAACAAAACTAAATAGCTGAGCATATCCAGACAAAGTAATTTTTGAAAGAATCATAAAAGTATATTCATTTGTAAATATCATGGTGGAGCAATTACAGATTAATATTAGTTAGTCAAAAAACGAAGTTTTATTTACGTAGGGGTTTGTGTTCCTTGATAGAAGTGCTGGTCGAGTTTGAAGAAAATAAATACGTATTATATACATTTGAAGCCTAAACAACGCATTATTACAAAATAAACATATATTTATTTTGTTTGAAATTAATATTGAAATTTATAAAATTCAATATAAATTTCAAACAAAATAAAATATTGAAATTTATAAAATTCCATAAAAATTTCAAACCAAATAAATATCTGTTTCTTTTATACTAATTCGTTGTTTTGGCTTCAAACGTATGTAATACGTATTCATTTTATTCAAAATTTGATTTGTCAGTTTAAAGTCGATTGGTACTTGACATTTAAATAATCCACAAGATAAATGAATATATATATATATATATATATATATATATATATATATATATATATATATATATATATATATATATTAGCAGAAGTACCCGTCGTTGACTGGGTTCAAAAACCGCCTACAGAAAATAGACTGTGATTGATGAAAGTATGATAGGTTTTGAAAAGGAGGGGGTTGTAAAGAGATAGGTTTTGATACTCAAAAATTTTACCCTAAGCAAAATATGATGACAGTGAAGATAATTTTCGCGAAAATATATTTTTTTATATCAACTTTGTTTCCATTCGTAGCCAAGAGTGACCAACAAAATGATGTTTCCTTAAAAAGAGAAAATGTTATATATATAATAATATAAATATACAATAAATAAATGTTACCATAGTCAATAAAAGTTGCTTTTATGGTAGAAAAGTTCATTGGTTTGTATTTTTAAGTAGTTTGTAAAAAAAAAAAAAATTTTAATTCACGAACCGGTTAAAAAAAAATCAAAATGGCAGCGACTTTGAAATGGAGAGCCCCGTTTTCAATTTGAAGGAGGGCCACCTGAGAATTCTGTGTTAACAATTTAAGAGAGTTCCGTCAACGTAAGAACTATTTAAAAACATATTTTAATATTTTCCGTTATTTTGTGCTTGATGAATATTCGATTATAGCATGTGTAGTTTATATAAAAATTCATTTAAGTAGTTATCGCTTCAAATTTCGTTTTAATTTCGGTTCGCTAGAATTATTTCATGTAAAGAGCATTAAAAACTATTTCAAAACAAAAAAAACATGAACTGAACTTTTATTGACTATGGTGACAATTATTTCTTGTATATTTATTTTTTCGGGTAGTCGTTTGTTGGCTTTTCTGTAAACACACTTACTAAATAATATCGACGAAATATCGAAAAACAAAAAAAACAAAAACAGTTTCGAAAAATAATGAAGCTTTACTTACTTTAGTAAAATAATCCGAAACAGCAAAATGGGATATTAAAAAAGTAAACACGTAATTACTTTAGTTTTTTAAATCTAAGAATCGATATGAATAAGAAGAAAATGGCGCCCTTTTCAAGCAGAACAGCTTCGTTTCAGTTTTACAGTATTGAACGGTGTAGTATTGCGCCGTTGGATTTAGGGTTGTACTATTGTAATGTAAAGAACATGCAGAAAGGGTTGTAATCAACTGAATTCCTTCTAGTACACTGACAAAATGCTTAAACAGATATATAAATAAAAATTAAAAGGTTATGTAAATGTTTTTAAAAGACACATAATCACGTGAGCAGGATTTTTTCCTTCTTTTGATACGATAACAAGTAACGTTCTTATTTTTTATTATTTATCTGTTTATCTACTTTCGACAGAGTGGCACGTGCAAGTGGAGAAGGAAAAATACAGAGTTATGCAAAATTTGTGCCGAGAATTGTCTAAAGTTCCGACTTTTTTTTTTGGCCTTCACTTTAATAAGAACATGAATTTATGAGGTGAATTTATTCGACACAATATGATTCAACCAAAAGAATAAATAAAAGCTAACGTGGATTAAGATTAAAGTTAAGGTGTTATTGTGGACCCTCACCTCTTTTAAAAAACCCTGTTAAACTTTGTGACATATTTCCATTCTATGGAGGTCAGGCGCGAACGAACACCCCATAATTTTATTATACCATATTTCTTCTAACTGAAACATAATTATCAAAGTATACTTACGCAAATAGATATGAAAAGTCTTTGTTAAAGTTTGTGCCATATTTCCATGGAATACAGGCGTGAACACAGACCCCACAATTTTATTATACCATCCCTATTTAAGTTGAAACATACTTATCAAAGTATTCTTATGTATATCTATATCAAAAACACTTGTAAACGTTTTTTTTCATTTTTTATTTCCATATTTGGGGGCCAGGCGCGAACTAGGACCCCACAATTGTTATGAACCACCGTTCTGCCAGATCAAACATACCCATTCCTGATCCTCGATACATCTATCATTATATGTAATCAGTTTTTAAAAATAGTCAACCATATAGAAGCCTATTCGTGACCAGACACACACACATACACACACAAATACACACACAGACGTTCAGCTTTATATATATATATATATATATACATATATATATATGTCTATATATGTAAGCCCATTTAACAACAATATACATACTCCTGATGACGATCACGAATCGAAAGTGTTCGATAAAAATGGCCAACATAAAATCTTACCACCAAAAACCAAAAGAAAAGCTCGTCAGATCGAGAAAATGAGCAGAAAACTAAAGAAAACAGAAAACCGTAGTATTCAACAAAGGTATATAATGATTTGCTGCCTTAATATACGCATATATGTGATTTTTACTTCTTGACAGAAGCTTGGCATCCTTTCAGGTTGACGTCGGTCATCCATATGCACATGGATGGCTCTTCCGCCCAGCTACACTTTTGCAATATCGTTCACGGATGTGGAAGGGAAACTTGACAGTACTTGATGGTTCTTGTAAAGGGACTATACTCGTATTATGTTCGACTGAGTGCCGTGACAACCCGCTTGCAGATTTACAGACTAGTCCACAGATATTACAACAATATTGGATGGTCTTGATGGTCTGGGTGGCAACACATCTTCATAAAATTGTTGGTCCTCTTTAACCTTGTGTGACTTTACGTGGTTCACCAAGCCAGATTTCAGAAGAAATCTGCGACAGATTGTGCATTTCAGTTCTTGTTGAAAGTTGTCAGGAACTACAGATTCGCCCTCTTTACTAAGAGCACCTTTCAATGCTGCATGCTTTTTCTTAAATTTTCTGCATTTTTCAGTGATTAATTTTCTCCATTTGCTTTGATCCACAGTTCAAATTTCCCTGTTATTGGCATCGATTTCCATCAACTTTAGCTTATTCTTCAGCGAATTTTAAAACCATTTTTGTAGGTTTATACTGCTATCTGTTTGTTGTGGGAAGGTCACAATAAAGCAGTTTTGGTATCCTCTCATCCTCACTAAGTGCCCAGTTCAACGCATTTGATTTTTTATGATCCTCATTTCTAGGCTATGCTTGTTGGATTGTTCAAGGGCGACAGTCTCAAGAGTAATGGACTTCTGACTGATGTTTAGTACTTTACGGGTGCGATTTTTATGCAACCTTTCTAAAGTTTTAAGATGAGTTCAGTAGTAAATCCATGTTTCCGATGTATACAATACACACGTCAGGAAACATGGCTCATACACACTGATCTTTGTTTCACACTGATTTCTCTATCCAACCAGACACGTGTTCCAAGCACACCAAAATAAAAAAAAACTACCCTGAGCTATCCTGTGAGTTATTTCCGCATATAATGTTCCATCTCTGCTCCGCAAACTACCAAGATATGTAAAGGTATCAGTAAACTTCAATCCCCCCTCGTCAACCAGAATACTTGGTTCTATATATCGTACACAAGTTGGGGGTGAATACGTAACAACTGTTTTTCTCAAACTAATAGTCAGCCCGGAAGCTTTGCAAGCATTTGAGAATTTTTCTATTGTAAGGTGCATGTCCTCACACGTGTGCAACAAGATCGGCGTCATCTACATACAATAACTCACGAATAATAGCGAGGAAGGTTTTCGAATTTTCACTCAAACTCCGAAGATTGAATAGTTTGCCAGAAGTTCGGGAAGGCAACGACAACCCAGAATCACTGTCCTTAAAAGCATAAAAAAGCATTGTGGCAAAATAAATTGAAAAAAGCGTGGGTGCTAATATATCATCCTACTTGACTCCATTGCGTATTGGTAATACGTCAGACAATATGCCATTAATGTTCACTCTGGCCTTCATTTGCTGATGCAACTGCTTCAACATTTCCACAAAACGGATAGAATATCTAAGTTTGCCTAGAATAATGCAGAGTGCATCACGATTAATTTTGTCGAAAGCTTTAGTTAGGTAAACAAAAACTTGGTACAACGATACCTGTTGCTCCTTGCATTTTCTCATTAATTGGCGAGCACAGAAAATAATGTCAATTGTCCCACGACAATTTCTGACCCAGTTCCGCGTTCAGGAATGATTTAGGGACAATCAACAGAATTTTTTCTAACACTTTACTCACAGCTTCAAGCAACGTGATCCCTGTATAGTCACAAAATTCACACTTCTGCCCTTTCCTTTTATAAAGTGTTAGCACTATTGCATCTACTTAATCCTGAGCGACATTACTACCGTGCCACACAGCAAGAATGAGACTGTGCACTGCTCTAGAAATGTTTTCAGCGCCAAAGAACAACAATTCTATTAGTATCCTATCCAAATTTGGTAGATTTCCAGTATTAATTTCCTTGATGGTGTATTTTATTTCATCAAGGGTGAGGTCCACCATTATTTCGTCAATAATATTGTGTTGAGGCAACTTTAAAATCACTGCATCATCAATAACAGATGAATTATAAAGCATATCTGTAAAGTGCTTCTTCCATCTTGCAATGACACCGGCTGCATCCCTGATCAAGACAGAGTCATCATTAGATTTAAGAGGAATATAAATTAAGATTATGGTTCATATGTTCGTATGGTTTTGCAATAGAAAGCTTTTGCATCGTTACGATCAAAACTCAGCAACTTTCCTTTTGCTTCCTTGAAAGCGTCCTCTATTTTTCCTGTGGGTAAGTCAGAAGAATTTAGAAGTTTATGGTGGTCTCTCTTCTTCTCTTCAATAACATTTAGATCACCTTTTCTAGACTCTTTCCATGCATTATTTCAGCAGCGTTATCCCTAACAAGGGTTGCTCAGGTGCGAATAGCTTCACCCAAGCTAATTCTTGTCCAACAAAACTAGCAACGATGTCAAGATAAACATTAAGCCGCCCATGTGCAGATTTGAGATTGCACATTTCCAACTTTTTGCATCCGTATATGTTCCCACGGGTCTTTTGAAGAGACATCTGTAAATGGAATATCGCAATGATACATGTTTCTACTACGCATATATCACCCTCTGAGCTTCAGTATATACGCATATATATGTATATATATTATACACACACGCGCATGCGCACACACACACTCATATATATATATATATATATATATATATATATATATATATATATTAGACTACCCGTGTATGTTATATTAGCTATAGAATTAATGTATGAGCGTGACACTTGTGACGTAAAAAATAGTATTTTGTGACATAACAGGAACATTTCGATGAAAGTATATAAAAATGAAAAAAGAATGCAGATAGATTTCTACGAGTCGTTCTATTTATAATTGTTTATTTTTGATAAAACAAAACTTACAGCCATTGAATTATTAGTGGTTTGCCATACTTATAGGTAAATGCGCACTGAACAGATACTATAATACTTAAAGTTAAATTCAAATTTTGATATATCTTTTAATTTAAACGCATAAAAAACAATTGGGACGCTGAAAACGTACACCGTGAAACAATACGTTTTATTGTCGTGTTGATTGTTTATTTGTCACGCAAATTAAAAAAAACATATTTTCGGATTTATTTATTTATGTTGGTAGTGTAGAAGAAAATGTAGGAAAATGTAGGAATAGTGTATTAAAAGTGGAGAATAAATTGAAAAAAAAGAAGGCGGTGGGTAAATCGCCGTTGTAAAATGCTCTTATATTTCTCAACGGGTTAAAGTAGATTTATTTGTAAGAAAATTGCGTTAAAATAACTTAAACATAATACGGACATGAACGATGTAAAAAAAAATGCAGAAAGTATTAAAAATTGTTTATTTGGATAATTTAAACGGGGGAAAAAACAAACAAAATAATTGGGACACTGAAAACGTACACAGTAAAACAATACGTTTTATTGTCGCATTGATTATTTGTTTATGTACGTATGCGCAACCGGAATTCGTAAACCGGATGTTGGATTACAACACCCGTTACAAGGGCATTTGAGTTATATATATATATATATATATATATATATATATATATATATATATATATATATATATATATACTAGCAGATGCACCGGAGTTGCTCGTTCGTAAAATACGCATAAATATTGTATTTTAATTCATACAGAAACGGAGATATATGCATGCGAGTATTATGTCTTTTTCTAAACAATTTACTTCTTGTAAGTAAAAAAATACTCGAGCTGAGTTCGAAACTAAAACCTAAGATAGTGAGTCAAGTCTGATAACCATTAGGCCAGTTTGACATGATTTAAAAAGTGTTTTCCAACCTATTTATTGTTAACATAAGGAATCGGACATGTGACTGATTCACGCATGCGCATTCGTGAAACAGTTAGAAAAAAAGATGAAAATCCGATCATCCCCACGTATTGTTTTCAATTTTGACCCCTTAGCAGCCCTTTTTTAAATTTTAATTCTGTAGATCAAAAATCCCTTGAGTATATAGGTTGAGAATTGTCCTCGTATACATTCTCACTTATACATACATATATATATATATATATATATATATATATATATATATATATATATATACTAATCCACATACAATATTGTTTCACTGTGTTACAGCTCAGTAGTGCAGCTAGACTATCACTTTTCCTAGCTAGAGATTGAACCTAAAACCATAAGTTGATAGTCAGCAGTTTTAAATTCCAGTTCATGGGACTGGTGCTCGCAAATGACATCATTAAATGTCCATTTAAGTAGACACTCGCCCACCGCTTTATAGTGCTCAAGCTTCTTGTTTAATTACAAACAAACAAACAAACAAACAAACAAACAAACAAACAAACAAACAAAGAGCGAACATCGCATTAGAGCCGATAAAGCAGCGGTCGAGATACATTTACAACAGTGGTCTACTCAAATCGGAGAGTCTTAATATATATATATATATATATATATATATATATATATATATATATATATATATATATATATTGTGCATTTAGGTAGGATGTTTTCATTTTCCTAGACAGACCTTATTTAACAGCACGGAGTATTTCTGCTTAATCGTCTTGTTTTGTAATTTCTCCATCTTTCGTATGGTCGTTCTAATATCTCGGTCGAATTTGTGCTATTATTAAACAATAAAATAATAATAAACTTCGATTATCGTTTCGTAATTCAATTGAAGGTAGCTTACCTTGTTTCGTGATGCATTATTTATGAGAAAATTATGTGATAGAATATGTAGAAATTTTTTAATTATTTCCCTATGAATATATTTTAAATGTTTTGAAAATTATTGATAGAAATGAAAACTATGAAAGTTTAAATTACTTTTTTGAAATAAAATATTTACACATGAATATATATTAAATATTAAAAAAATATTTATAGAAATGTAAAGCATAAAAGTTTATTATTTTTTTTTTTCATTTTTATTTCTTTCATGATAAAAAAAGAAGTGTTTCAATATAGTTTAGTGATTTCCGTTCCAAACCGAGTCCGCTTCCGGTGTCTTGACTTTGTGTACTGGATTTTTGGATTTATCCTATAAAGACTTGCTAAAAACAATCTCTGCCTACAAATTTGTTTATCGAAAGTACATTTCCATTTATATTTCTTCATATAATTCGGTTTGTTCTTTCACTCTGTTCATCTAATTGATTTACTTTCATCGATTTATAGATACGGAAATATTCAATATATTTTGCTTCCTTTTAAACTAATGTCATTGTTTTTATTTCCGGTTATCTCTCGACAAATAATTATTAGTTTGAGAAGAAAGTTCTTGTGGAATATTAATATTGATTTCAAATTATGTATTTTCAAATAAGTTATAAGACCTTTACTTTATAGATCATTTTAAAGATCGTTTTTCGCAGTATCTAATCGTTTAAATTACAATCGTTTTAAAACAATTATGTTTTATTTTCTGAACGTTTAATAAAGAAGGATAAAAAGGCAAATTTGCACAATGTTCTTATTTCAATTCAAGCTAGGGTGAAGAGTTGCTGAAACAGCTCGGGATATCAACGAAGCGTTTGTCCCAGAACCTATACCAATGGTGGTTTAAGAAATTTCGTAGCAGCGACGAGAGTCTTGATGCGTAGTGGTCAGCCATCGGATGTTGACAACGATAAATTAAGAACCTTAGTCGACGATTTCAAACCATTTGAGACAGATTGGAAAGACAAAACAACTTGATAAATGAGTCTCTCACGAATCGAACGACAACCCAAAGACATGCCGTTATGATTTATCATCTTCCCTTCTTTTACGTTTCTGGTACGCATTGTGACTTGAGATGAAAAGTGGGTTCTGTATGACAAACGGCGACACTCAGCTTAGTCGTTAGGCGCCGACGAAGCTCCACGACATTCTCCGAAGCAAAAGTTCTACCAAGCCAGATTTGCACTGACTGTTTGGTGGTTAGCGACCGGTCTCATCTATTATAGATTTTTTAATGCAGGTAAAACCATTACAGCGGGCAAGTACTGTCAATCAATGGCACCCAGCATTAGTCAACAGGAAATGCCCAATTCTTCTCCCTGACAATTCCCGACCGCACGTTGCTAAACCGACCGTGCAGAAGATAGACGGTTGGGTTATTAAACTCTGCCTCATACGCCATACTCTCCTAACCTCTCATCGACTGAGTACCACTTTTTTAAGCATTTCGACAACTTTATGCGTGAGAAATGCTTCAAAAACCCAAGTGAAATTAAAAAAATGCCTTCAGCGACTTCATCTTCACCAGAACACAAGATTTTTACGTTACTGGCATAAATATACTTGTTTTCCATTAGCAAAAGTGTGTTGATCTTGATAGTGCTTAGTTCAATCAATAATTTTTTGTTTGAACCGAGATACGTTCATCTAAATTTAAAAGTTCAAAAACCGTAAGAAATTTCTTGTCAATCAGATATATGAATAACAAAAATAGATTAGAGCTCTTTAAAAACGCTAAGGTAGCGGAAAATAAGCAAATTGTTGTGAAGCTGTTTATATCGCTGAAAAAAAAACAACAGCAGCAAATGTTATATGTGTGTACATATCTATGTATCTATGTATGTATCTATGTATGTATCTATGTATCTATGTATGTATCTATGTATGTATGTATGTATGTATGTATGTATCTATGTATGTATCTATGTATGTATCGATGTATGTATCTATGTATCTATGTATCTATGTATCTATGTATGTATCTATGTATGTATCTATGTATCTATGTATGTATCTATGTATCTATGTATCTATGTATGTATCTATGTATGTGTCGGTCGGCACTAACTCTATTCGGGTTTAATTTGCTTCCACCAACGGAGGAAGTTTCATGGGAGTATGAAATTCACAAGCGGTCCCCAGTCGTATACACATCCCTGTTAGGGAAGATAACGACGTGAGGGTTTTACAACGCCTGCAAGGAGGTATCGTCGTCCTCTTACATACAGTGCTTGGAATTCCCAGATGGTCCACCTATTTTAGTAATAACCAGGCTCAACATTGCTTAACTTCGGTGATCTCACGAGAACCGATGTTTCAATGTGATTATGCCGTACACATACACACTTATATATATATATATATATGGTTGGTGAGAGCTGCCGACTGTCAATGCGACGGTTGTAGGTTCAATTCCACGGCTGGGGAAAGGTATTTGTCTAGCTGCACTGATGAGTTGTGATACAACGAAACAGTACTCTATGTGGATGACATATATATATATATATATATATATATATATATATATATATATAATCTAAAGAAACTTTGAACAAAAAAATGCAAAAATAAAAATAAAGAATGCAGTTTAAATTCCCGGAAGGAAAAAAATATTAACTTTAACCTATCGTAGACTTAGCACCGACATAATCCGACTTCTAAAAATTTTATGATGTCAAAAGAGAATTCATTTATATAAGGATGGAAAAAAAAGGCCTTAACTAAAATTGTTAAATAGAAATAAAAGTTTTCAATTTTAAAACAGAATTTAACTATATAAAGATGAAAAGAGAAAACCTTAACTAAAATTTTGTAAATAGAAAACGGGGATCATCAGCTTCTTATCATGTAGCTGTTTCGGAGATTTAAAAATAGGACAGCTGTTAATTACATGGATCTCCAGTGGATATATATATATATATATATATATATATATATATATATATATATATATATATATATATATATGCATGTATGTATGTTCGTGTACTTACGTATCACATTGATATAGGTCAATGCATAGACCGACAGAAAATAAAACTGACTAAAGAGACGAGTGATAAGTCGACGGACAAGATCAAACTGTAGTATATGTTTTGTAGGTCATAAGAAAAAGGGAAACACCTTATAGTCTGAGTGAATTGTTATTTTTGTCTCATTACAGGGTGTCCCATTTGGGGAAAGGATAATACCTCAAATTAAAAAAAAAACTAGCGTTCTTGCAGAGAGACAATTAAATAAGTACAGACATAAATAAATTGATATCAATCCATTGCGATAGATATAAAAAGTGAGAAATAACCAGTAATACATACACTAAAATCATATGAAACATTCTTTTTATTCTGAGATATCGAATTACGCAACATAAGTGTTCCTTTGTCGTATAAAAATTCGAAATAGGCACCCCTGAAATTAGTACCGAAGAACTGCTGAAAAAATGTGAAATGATTGCAAGATAAAATGGAACGAAACTGCAAGGAAATTGTTTAGTTGACATTGGCTAACAGGGGTGGCGCCCCGTTGAAAAATTGCTAAATTGATTTATGCATGTGCGCTATGCATTTAAGTGCATAGCTGTCTGTGATGGTACCACCTACTGTCACGATAGAGCATAAGAATCAGTCTTTTCTATTGATCAGAAAGAGAAAGGCGGAGAGCGACTTTCTCTCATTTCTATTTTCTTTATTTCTTCTTGTCAGCCTCACTTATTTCTCCATCCTTTCCTTCTCATTCTTGCGTTCTCTGTCGTTTGTAAATGATATCTCCCGTTCGTTTGTCGTTTCTTCCTTCGCCAGTTCTTTACTCGTCTTTCTTTTTCCATTCTTTCATTTCTTCTTTGTCTTATCCTTCTTATTTTATTCTAAATTCTGTATTTTCTTCTTTTTCATTCATCTTTTCTCTTCTCTTTTTCTTCCCATCTCATTTTTCTCTTTTATTTTCCCTGAACTTTTTTTCTTAATCCATTCCTTTTTCCTCCACCATCAGTAAAAAAGTTTTACTTTTTCATTGTTCTTAATGTTTAATCTTTCGTTTGTACGTTAGTTTTCGTTGTTAATTTTTTTAAATTTTATTTTCACTTTCTTTTTCCTGTTTGCTTTGTTCCATTTTTTCTTCCTTTTTTTCTTCTTCTCATTCTGTTGTTATTGCTGTTAGTACTGTTGTTGTTGTTGTTATCTTCTTCTTTTTTATTCTCTCCTTTTTAAGTCGTCTTTTTCATACTTCCCATGGCATTATTGATTTCTCCTACCTTTATTATTCGCCTTTTCTTTCCTCGTTTCTTATATTTTTGCGATTCTGTCTCGAATCTTACTAGATTGTTTACCATTTATCAAAGCCAAAACCAATTCAAGGGTAAGGGTTGAAAAAATGGACCGAATGTCATTTGAGTGATGAAGAATATTGCGAGAAAATCCTAAAATGATTGATAGAATAGACAAAGTGCGAATAGTTGATGGAACAGTTCATAGCGGAAATCTGATTTTCTTTTTTTTTATTCTATTTTCACCCCAAACAAGACACAGTGCAACTTTGATGTGGGCACATAAGTTGCAGGGATACTGTGTAGGGAATTGAGCAGCAAGTCATCGATTCACATTACACTTGAACTTTTGCATGTCAGTACAGTTGGGAAAACAGGAAACCGGAATGGTGTTCCAGACCCAAGCAGTTGTGGGGAAGAAAATATTAGAGTAGAAGGTCTTCTTACATCTAGGGATCTCTATTGTGTAGGGGTGGGGGTTTGCTGATTGTCGGGTTTGTCAAGGGTATTTACGCCGAGGGGGTACGTGGGATAGTAGTTCGTCAGAGCATCCACCATTAAAATACTTATAGAACAGGCAAAGGAATGCAACATTTCGTGGATGGGACAGAGGTTGAAGCTTTGATCACAGTTTAGGACCTATCAGGTTGGCGACTCTCTTTTGAACCCTGACTAAGAGCGAGAGACTAGTAGCAGATGCATCATCACAAATATGAAAACAATACTCCATACATGGGAGGATAGTGGCCTTGTAGAGGTACAAGACACTTTCAGGCGTAAGTAACTTTCTAGCACGGTAAAGAGAGTCGACCTTCCTCGCAGCGACCCTGTTAATTCTCTCAATGTATCTTTTCCAACTCATGTTTCCTATGAACATTAAGCCGAGGAGTTTGAAAGAAGTACTTGTTGGTAATGTATCTTTAGCCATAGCTATTGGTAGTTGAGAAGGTTTCTTGTAATTATTGAAGGAAACAAGCTTAGTCTTGGCAGCATTGAATGTGACCATCGATTTTTGACCTCATTCCACTACAAATTGGAAGTCTTCCTCTAGTGTTTCTGCCATTTCCTTGGATGTGTGTTATCCTTACATGCCTGTTATAGAGCGTGGTGCCATCGGCAAATATATAAATCTCAGAGACAATTTTATCAGGGAGGTAATTTATGAATATTAGGAATAATAAAATCCAAGAATAGACTCCTGAGGCACACCCGCATTTATATCATATGTTCTAGATGTACTACCGTTGAGGACAGCCTGGATTCTTTTCTTATTTAAGAAGGATTTAATATTGTTAAGTGTTTGTCCAGTGATACCGTATGATTTGATTTTCCTGAGAAGACCTTCGTGCGATACCCTATCAAAAGCCTTAGATGTATATAGGACTACCGCTCTCCCCTCCCCTGCTTTATCCAGTGTATGGTATATACGTTAAGAGATTACAGTTAGTGTGTCTGCTATAGAACGGACTTGTCTATTTCCACATTGTTTGTCGGTCAGAAGTTTAGATTTAGGTGATAGACTAATTATTGGTTAATTATGGACTCAAATATTTTAACGAAAAGTAGGAGGAGGTTAATAGGGCGATAATTTAATGGGTAGGCTATTTCGCCAGAATTCTTGAACACTGATACCACAGAAGCAGTTTTCCAGCAGGCAGGAAAGCAAGATTCGTTAAGGCATTTGCTGTAAAATTTGGAGAGGACTGGAACAACCCCAGCAGAGCATTTTTTTAAAATAGTACAGCTGGGATAAGATCGGGTTCACATGCTTTTCAGGAGTCTAGGTTTTTTATATCATGCACCTGAGAAAGGGGTAATTTTCAGATCATCCAATGCGGCGTCAGTCCGCAAAGGAAAGGCAAGGAGGAAGTGGTGTGTTGGGTCAAATGTGGTGTTGCCATTTTGAAAAATTCAGTGGTTTCATGTGCGCACTGTTTAGCGGGAAGAGAAAAGATATCTCCCCATGGAGCATCTCTGATAAGCTTCCTGATGGCTTTCAAGTTAGCCTTCTTATAATACCTTGTCGTTTTGAGCAACGGCTCTTCAGTTTTGGGTCGAGAATTAAGGGCGATTTCTACCATTATCACAACGTAATCAGCATTCCCGTCTGGGCTATGGGCATTCGTTACACAATCATCGGGAACTGTGGGCAGAAATAGATCTAGAAGTGAGATACATTGATCTTGCCGATCTAGGAAACGTATCGGAAACGTATTGGTTACAGAAGTACACGTCATTATTTTGAGGACCATGACTGCTACAAATCGCTACCCAATAACATGTAGAATATAACTATATTTATAGCTTCTAGGTAAGGTCATTATCTCTAAAAGAGACATATCAGCTTATCCACAAACACATTTTTTCTTTTATCTTCCATTTACTATCGGCTTTCTTTCTTCTTCATTCTTTCCCTCTTCTTTCTCGTTCTTCGTTGTCTCTTGTATCTGTTAAATGTTCTCCCTTTTCGAGGCGAGATCTCCCAAGTTACCATCAAATAAAATGTTATAAATTCAATCACAAGTCCTAACAGAACAATTGTTTTCTTATCTCATGTCGTCCATTTCTCTGTGATTTGGACACCTGCAATTAATGTTCCACCAACAGCACGAAAAAAAAAAAAACCAAAAAAAAAAAACAGACAAAAAAAAACAAAACAAAACAAAATAAAATAATAAAAGAAAATAAGGAAATCATCAATTTGAAGAAAGATTCATTTATATAGATGTTGGCGTTGCCTTTTCTTCTAGCAGCTGTGAAGGGAGAATCCCGAGCTACGCATATTTATTCCCTTGGTTTATCATTGATCTTAACTAATCTCTATCCGTTCAATCGACTGCCGACTCACCATTTCACCTCGCCACACTATTTTACCTTGTGATGCTACGTCTCCCCTCTGGGCACAGGAAGTTGAGCTGACAACTGAGTACACGTGTTCGCCCCCAACTGTACTTTATTTCATGTTATTTTCAACTAACAACATTTTTATTCGTCTAATATTTAACTAATCTCACCCCTTCTTCATCTTTCATCCTTTCTTTACCTCTTCTTATGCGATACTCCTGCTTTCCTCCGCTAATATTAATCTTTTCTTTGTGCTTATTTCATTCCTTCGCCCTTTAATTATTTATTTATCTTAATGTATTTCTTATTCATTTCCTTCCTGCGTTAATTTCTTTTCTTTTTACATACCTATGCAGAAATAAAAGAAAATCAGCACAAAAATTGAGGGATTTAATTGGAGGAACATGATATTTAATTATCCTTACTCCCAGGTCGATTTCCCCCCCCCAAAATAGGAGTACACGTTAGACTACATTAACGTACCCCCAGCCCATCAGGAAATAGGTTTCGATTATGATTATATCCAGTATCAAATATTCGTTATACACTGCAATTTACTTTCATTTTAATTTTTTCACCAAAGAGGGGAGATATAACATATGAAAAATATTTGGAATCAAGTCTCTCCTTGCTGTTATTTCAGATCATTTAAAACCGTAGCAGCAAGTTTTAGTCTCCCCTCCATCAAGGCCAGAGGTTTTGAAGAAATATCAGATTTTTTGTAATTGATATGTAAAACTAGGAAATCAAATAACTATGATTGAAGTATTAGTAAAGGTACACTATCTTTCCACCCATAAAAAAAATATATTGACATTATCACTATTATAAGTTTACGAGGACGCTGAAAACGGAAACAGCAATTAAGATCCCAGGAAACAAGTAATTTCAATGACATGAATAAATTATAGTTTTAACAAGTGGGGGACTACTTTTCTATATTAATTTACTGTAAAATAAACACTCATTTTATAGTCAAGGTGGTCATAAAGTGGGTGCTCATTTTACATTAATTTAATATGATTCCCCACTTGTTTAAACAATAATATGCGACCTTAAGGGCACATGCCACATAACGCACTACACAATTCAGGTCATTTGCTTTCCAACCACCGTTATTTGTTAAATTTTGATAAATAATCGCCGAGATTTCGAACTTATAAAATTGGCAAAAAGTCGTCTATCCCTCTCTCTCTCTCTCTCTCTCTCTCTCTCTCTCTATATATATATATATATATATATCAATGTCTGTGTGGATATATCTATACTGGTTGCCAAATTGAATATTGAAATGTTCATATTTTTGGGCCCTATGGGATGAAAATACATGAAAATGTGCAGGGTTTTTGAAGATTATAATACTATTCTATAGTTAAAATTTTATGAAAATTAGTAAAAAAAAGAATCTATATTTTCTAATAAAATATGCCCAAATTTGGTTACATTTGTATATACAATGTCCTGTTGTCTCTCCTGTGGCCTTGGTAGGTCACTAATATATATATATATATATATATATATATATATATATATATATATATATATCAGGACCTTTAAGAAACTCGTGTCTAATCGTTGAACACTTAATTATATATATATATATATATATATATATATATATATATATATATATGTATATATATATTGTTATTGTTGTGTTTTCAAGCGATACATATGGTTAATATTGTCTCCGCCTCGAAGCTCATTTTTTTATTTACTTAGAAAGTCGCCCTTTTTAATTTGTTTTGACGTATATAACATTTTTATTTATTTATTATTTTTAAAACAGTAATCTACCTACACGCGTGTTTCGAGGTCATTACCTCTCGTCAGCGTAGTTCAACTGTTTCTAGGGATCGAACCACAGTCCGGTGCTTTAACCGTTAGGCCATAATCCCTAGATTAATTATACTGTTTATTTTTATCGCTTATAAATTTAGATTTTGTTATTGTTGTTTTTTCAAGCGATACATATGGTTAATATTGGCTCCGTCTCGAAGCTCATTTTTATATATATATATATATATATATATATATATATATATATATATATATATATATATATATATATATATATATTCAAAAATTCGTTGAATTTCTGGAGTGGAATAATAAGAACAAATGTTATTAAGCTTTCCAACAATTTTTAAAGAATTGACCACCTGCTGTATTCCGGTTTGTTCAAAACCGAAAATCAAGCAAGTTGATTCTAATGTGAGTAAATTAAGTAGAAATCGAGTTTGGGAGTTGATACTGTCTTTTCCAGATTTATTTGATTTGGGGAGGCCAATGTCAAAGTAAAAGAATCTCATGGCTTAGTGGTCAAATATGTGGTAAAATTCAGTGATACCTTACACTTTTCTGGAGGTTGAAGGCTTAATTGGCGGGTAGACATTCAAAATACAATTCCGAATATTTGACGGAACAAGAGGATTACACGTACTCCAATGGATTAAACAGATAGTTCTGTTCGAAATTACTCGCAGATTCCTGAGCTTGGCAGAAAGATTCCTGAGTTCGACAGAAAGATTCCTGACTTCGAAAGAAAGATTCCTGAGTTCGACAGAAAGATTCCTGACTTCGACAGAAAGATTCCTGAGCTCGGCAGAAAGATTCTAGAGTTTGGCAAAATTCACATTAAGATTGTCTGAGCTTACATCGAGTGAAACGTTATGAAAATATCACTGAAGATGAGAACTCTAACCCGAAGAATCTAATTAAAACGAATAATCGATCCTCATCTAAAAAAAAACAAAAAAAAAACAGAAACATAATGTCAAAGTAGAAATTTGGAGCTTGAAGAAATACGTTGAATAGATTATTTATTAATATAAAAATATGCCTGTGAAACAAATGGATATACAACCCAATCGTATATAAAACATAAATTCGGTTTCGGCATAAAATGACCCAATCGCAATTGACATGCCGTCAGCATGAAAATAAATATCAACCAACCATTTTTTCTTTTGTTCCTATTCTCTCTTAGCAATTTGCTATTGTCTTTCGCAAACATTGCTAAACAATTTATGCAAGACTGCGATGCGCACCTGCTTAAGGTAATCGCACCTCTACCCGACCGCACACATTTTTGTAGTAGAATTACGCTTTATTTTCGGGTGGGAGAGAGTCACTGCTATTCTTGCTCCGTTTTGTAAAGATGGAAAACTAAAAAAAATAAATAGATAAATAAATAAAATAGAATAAAATTAAATCAAAAATACACAAAATAAGCGGAGACATTTTTACGTGGGCGTTAGGAAAAATGATCACTGCATACCTCCACTGTTTGTGTTCATATCTTCATCTTAATCTGTCTCCTATTTTCTTCCCCATTTTTATCACCACCCCTTTCTTTCTTTCTTTCTTTCTTTCTTTCGTTTGTTCTGTTATCCTCTTTTCTTTTTCTTTTTTTCTCTCTATTACTCAGCGATTCCTTATTTTCTTTTCTTTTTCACATTCCTCATTTCCATTCCTTCTTTATTTCGTTCTGATTATGGCTTTGGCCCTTTCAAACATCTCGTGGTACCAGATCAGGCTGTTTGAATATATTGGCTTCCTCACTCAAAACCCAATACTCATGCTATTGTTTTTTTTTCTCTTTACAAAACTCAATCATGTTTTCCAATGTACAAACCAAAAGCAACAATTTTCCTTTACAAAACAACCAAACCAAACATCATTAATCAATATTAGAAAGCACTTGAAGCATACATTTATTTTTTCAAAAGGACTGGATTCGACATAAAAAATGGTTGATATACCTTAAGTCAAAAAAAGCAAGTGAAAACTTACATGCATGTTTATTAGAGACATTCTACGCACCTGATCTAAATTGTTCTTGAACTACGTGTCTCCAAATTTAGTTGACTTCCGAAAAGGCATGTTTATGTGAATTCCACAGCTGGAAGATGTGATACAAGGTGGGGAAAGTAAAATTTAAATAGACAACGTCCCAGTAAAACAACACTCCTGACTGCAAAACATACCTATGCAGCCGAATCGGCATTCCTCTGTAGGCGTGCCTTAAGCAATTAGTAATAAACTAATCTCTGTCTCAAAGGGTAAAATTTCAAAGCATGAAACGGTGGATCTCCTAGAACCATGCAGGACCAAAATCATATCTCAGCTATTGGGAAAGAAGACATGCTAATAATGGGATAGACTGGTGGTTTTTGGTGCCGAAGGAAAATTCCTTCCGAAAAGGATCGTAACGACAAATAAAGGAGACAAACCGTATTCTTCGATATTCCTGATTCTTATAAAATCAAATATAATTGGCTAAATCCAAATTCATCATAATTCATAACTTTTCAATTTGTTTCTGTAAAACAACAGTGAGCATTAAACGAATTGTATCACGTGATGAAGCCTCGACTGAGGAAATTTGCCGAGTGTGGGTCACTATTTATCAAATGTCTCCTATAATCGGAAATTGTAGTAACTGTGAGAGTTCCACCTATGTGTAAAATTGAATTTGTCCCAAACCCTAACCCCAACGCTAACAAAACTATCTTGGGCATCAATTGATAACCTAAATCCATATTTCCTAGATTTTTATACCATATCTATTCTGTTTCCCAAGATCTATCTAACCATATCAGCATTGATATGACATAAAACTGCATCCGGTGTGGTGATCCCGATTTGGTAAATTTGGCGAGTGTGAAATCACTCCCATTTAGTTACTGTTACTCCCAGGCCCATTCTTACCCGAAATTGTAGTACCCCCTAATCTCATATCTATACTTTGAATAAAGCTTATCCTGGACACGGCACTAAACTGCCTGGAACACTATAGGACAAGATGTTCATTCCTACAAAACCTACCATTTTGAAATGTATATGTCCATGTCATTTCTTTTATGCTCGGTTTTCCCTATTTCTCAACTTTATAAACTCTTCAAACTCTGTTTCTGAATTTTTTTTTGGATGAGGATTGATAATTTATGTTATTTGGATTATTGAGATTACTGTTTTTCACCTTGGGTGTTATTTTTTTTTATTTTTCATAACGTTTCGGTCGATACAACCTCCGACCTTCTTATCAAACTCAGAATAAGGAAAAGAACTGCCCGTTGTCTACAACACCGAGAAAATGCAATATGTAGTAACAGTAATACATATCAAGAAGATACGGACTGTTTTAAAGCAACCATCCTCTAAACAACAAACTTGAGAGCATGACAGAGATTGTACATATAAAAACAGAAATAAGTTTAAACCTCCCAAAATTTATACTCAAATTGTCCATGAGAACTTGTGTCGTAACGGATAACCTACTTGGTAAAATTCATTTGTAAGTGACACTTTTCTAGCGGTTGAAGAGTCAATCCTCAGTACAGAATATACTAAGAATACAATTGCGCATTACTTAATCTTACTTACTGCAAGGATTTTTTAAAAATTCCTCCATATGATCAAATGAATAGAGTTACTTTCGAAGAACAACCTATCTGAACACGTTACCAAAGGATTGCTTCTCAGCAGGCTATAAAAACGTCGGTTTGTAACGTTTATGTTTGAAAGTGTATCTTTGTCTGTGACCACATATCTATGGAAAACGGGTCTTTATTCATTCGTCGGTTTGTCAGGCTTATGTTTGGAATCGCATTTTTAACTGCGTATACATATCTCTTGAAGAAAGACCTTCTCTCTTCTTCAGTCAACAGTCTGTCACGTCTGAGTTTAAGATAAACGCGGAGAACGAATGGTTATATATTACAATTTTAATTTTTTGTCTTTTTTTCATGCGCTTCTGCAATTACCTATAATTACGTTTATATTTGCACAGACAGACTCATTTCTGAAACTGAATACTCATTGACAGACAATTAAATATTCATAAAAATCTCGTTTACAGTGAACAGCACAATTATATTTGTCTCTTTCTAATTGACTATCTCGCACACCACGCATGAAGAGGATGATGATTAGCTTAATAAATACCATCGCGTACAGTGAAATCGGATATGTCGCCCTGTTTAAAAAGCCTTGTACTGATGGGATATCTCTCTCTCTCTCTCTCTTTGTCTTTCTCGTATATAAATATATATACATATATATATATGCGTATATATATACATATATAATTATAAATTATAAATAATTGTTTTTATACCTATAGGCACTTGTGTCTCACGGTTATGCAATTATCGGTGCAGGAGATAATGATCCCCGCTGGTCGTAGGATTTAAACCCCGCCACGAAACCAACTTTGGCTTAATTAGCAAAAAATATACCCCAGGACCACGTGAAAATTCTTTCTTATTCCTAGTCCCATTTGCGACGGAATATACAACGTGTTGGTTTCATGACAACGTAATAATGGCACCACTTCAATTGACTTCTTCGGACACATGAAGACACTTTTAGTTTATTTAGTTTTTATTTATATTCTCTCGTACATTCTCTCTCTTTCTCTCTCTCTCTCTCTCTCTCTCTCTCACACACACACACACACACACACACACACACACACACACATATATATATATATATATATATATATATATATATATATATGGGAAAGAAAACCTATGGCCTTTTTAGAAAATTCTCAACGTATCATCCCCATTTTCGGGACTCCCTCAAGAGAATGAAAAGAATGACTGAGGAATATAAAACAGACCAAAGATAAGAGGATTTTTTCCCTGAATCATCCTTATCATTCTCCTGAGGGAGTCCTCCAGTAATGGGGAAGAAACGTTGTAAATTTTCCAAAAAGGACACAGGTTTTCTTTCCCTTTGTTGCCATAATGTTATTATATCATACCTGCTTTTATTTTCATTCATATATATATATATATATATATATATATATATATATATATATATATATACATATATATACATATATATATACATATATATATGCATATATATACATATATATATACATATATATATACATATATATATACATACATATATATATACATATATATACATATATGTATATACATATATATATACATATATATATATACACATATATATATACATGTATATGCATATATATACATATATATACATATATATACATATATATACATATATATATACACATATCTACATATACATATACATATATATATACATATATACATATATATATATATATATATATATATATATATATATATATATATATATATACATATACATACTTGCCAAATCTGCAATTCAAGAAAATATAGTTGTTAAAAGGTGGTTTTGAAGGCTTACAATGTACAGTCGTTGTCAGCAGACAAATAAATAATAATAAATAATTCAATAACATTTTTTTATTTCCCTGATTGGTTTGTTTTTCTGTCTTTTTTTTTTAACCGTGGATAGTATTTATTCTATAGGTCCTTTCGAGTGTATATTATTGAATTATTTATTATTTATTTGCTCACAACGACTGTACATTCCTGCATTGTAAGCCTTCAAAAACCTTTTATCCGTTAAACAATGCTTCTAGCAAACCATACATAGAGTTGTTAATTGAAATTTCGCCTCCTCTAAAAACACCATATATATGCATGTGTGTGTATATGTATATAGAGAGCTAGAGGCAGATATATGCAATTAAATTATATTTCATAATTAAATTCCTGTTCATTTAATAAGACCCAAATACCGCTGTATTAAATTTGTTGAGACACATTGTAAATGTTTTATCGGCATAACCTTGATAAACTAATTTGAAAAGGTAGCACTGATGGTAGCACTAGAGGAAATGTTTGAGTTTTCGTCCTTTCGTCATAAACTGTTTTTACGATGTTTTAAATGAGTTATTGGGTTATCTCCCTTTTTTATTGATAAAAATACGACGTCATTTTGAATTACCAATCTTTTTCACATTCGTGACGATGCAATCCATTGCAAAATTTATGTTACCCCCTTCGATTTCTATTCTGTGTAACCTACTTTTTAATCTAACTGGTTCTGATACGGTTCGCAGGAAAAAGGCGTGTTCTCTATTAAATTCCGAGAACGAGCTATGTTCCAAGAGAATATCGTTATTTTATTTGTATTCAACTTCAAATAATTTCTGATTTCCGAAACACATGTAAGTCAAATAGATAAAAAAAAAATAAAAGTAACTTAAAATTTCAGAATTTATCGTTATAAATGTATTTATGTTACAACACACACACGCACTAACACACACTAACACAAACACACATGTATAAAAAAATACTTACAGCTCTAGCATCAGACCACTGAGCTATCGAAAAGAAGACTTTTTTGTATACTAGCAGGATACCCGGCATTGCCCGATCGTAAAATATGCTTCAACATGATATTTTGATTTATGAAGAGTTCGTATTTATTATTATATTATAATAGACTACCCGTGACCCGTTGGGTCAGTATGTTATATTAGCTATGGAATTAATGTATGAGCGTGACACTTGTGACGTAAAGAAAATAGTTTTTTGTGACATGACAGAAACATTTCTATGAAAGTTTATTAAAATGAAAAAAAAAGAATATAGATAGATTTCTATGAGTCGCTCTGTTTTTAATTGTTTATTTTTGAAAAACAAACAGACTTACAGCCATTGAATTATAAGTGGTTTGCCATACTTATAGGTAAATGTGCACTGAACAGATCCTATAATACTTAAAGTTAAATTCAAATTTTGATAGATCTTTTAATTCAAACGCGAAAAAAAAAACAAACAAACAATTGCGACGCTGAAAATATACACAGTAAAACAATACGTTTTATTCTCACGTTGATTATTTATATGTAACGCAATTAAAAAAAACATGTTTTCGGGTTTATTTATTGATGTTGGTAGTGTAGAAGAAAATGTATGCATGTTTTTAAGAAAGGTGTATTAAAAAATGGAGAATAAATTAAAAAAAGAAGGCGGTGGGTAAATCGCCGTTGTAAAACGATCTTATGGTTGTCAACGGATTAAAGTAGATTTATTTGTAAGAAAATTGCGTTAAAATAACTTAAACGTAATACGGAAATGAACGATGGATAATTTAAACGCGAAAAAAACAATGGGGGCGCTGAAAACGTACACAGTAAAACAATACGTTTTATTATCGCGTTGATTATTAAGTATAATATATATCGTCTATATGAAACAGGTCGACGATTATACGCATTATTTGTAATCACGTTTTGCGTTTGCTTCCCATATCTTGAAGTTTTTTATTCAATAAATTCAAGATATTCGCTTTTCTAAGGACTTCCGTTTGTTCGAACGAAACCAGTCCAGCGATTTGTGTTTATTTGTTTACGCTGTTATGGGTTTATGTTTATGTATGCATGCGCAACCGGAAGACGTAAACCAGATGTTGGGTTACAACACCCGTTACAAGGTCATTTGAGTTTTATAATTATATAGATTGGACCCAATATATAGTAATGATTTAAAAAGTAAATAAATAACTCGTGCGCTACCGCCGAGAACTGAAACCAAACTTTTAGCATACAATTTACTTTTTCCTTTGACCTTAATGCCTGACCTATGAAAATATGTGTGCAGCAAGGCTAAAAATTAAAACATAAACCAATAGCTATTACGTTACGCATGCCTATTCGTAATATCGACGTTCGATCTTCATCTGGCAAAATAAATGCTTTTTATTTTCACACTTTTGTACCGATTTTCCCCGGCTAAACCCCAAATATAAAGTTTCTGCATGGGTTCGAATACCCTATATATTAAGTTTCGTGTCTGTTGATCAAAATCTGACAGAGGAGTTTGGTAGGAAGAATTTTTCAAACAGATATATATGCGCATACATAAATATATGTAGGAAGAGGTTTGTGCTTACTCTAAGCTTTTTACACAAATATTACGCAAGTATAAATCATGTAAAATATCTGCATTAATATAATTACACGTAATAGTTAACTAAAGATGATCATTCCATAAGAAAACCGAAAAAACTAACAGGGGATAAATTGAAATAAATGTTTAAAAGAATATGCAAAATAGCTAGATCTTTTGCTGGTCAATGCAATTCCAAGACTCATATATAACCATATTGTATTTTTTTTTGAAATAAACAGAAAAAAGGTTCGGGTTTTTTCTTCTTGGCCTTCGGACCGAGATTTTTTTTCTGTTATCAAATGTAGTATCTGTTCCGGCATATACTGCAATCAAAGTTATATCTGAAGGCAACTCCACTTATAAGACCATTGCGCTTGAACAATCAGTTTTGGTCAATGTAGGGAGAACTCTTACCAATTGTCATTATCCATTTCCTTCTCGGGGAGCTGGTCCCCCTTCCTCTCACTCTCCATATTAAAAAACGGCCTTGTACCTAATTTGCTCAGTGGGGAACAAATAAATAACAAAATAGATAGAAAAAAGGGGTATTAATATGAATAAAAATACACAAAAACCCAAATTTATAGGAGTATAGATACCTGCCATTACTATTACAAGTAGTGTAATTACATGTGAACATGTGTTCATATGTATATATATATATAGCGATAATATTAGTCAAATAAATATTGGTCCCCCGACAAAAGGGGGCGCAGACCTGTAAATTCACCCTTGTCCGTTCGTCTGTCCGCACTTTTCTCCAAAATTAAGGATTGGAATTTTTTAAATTTTGCACAAACATTAAACATGATATGAGTAAAAAAGTAACAGAACGGATTTTCCTGGAAAACTCCAATTGCCTCCTTAGGGGTTCCTTTCGGGTTAAAATGGCTAAAATTGCCACTTTTATGCTTATTAAACAAAATTGATGCTTTGAATTTTTATAAAATTTTCTGAAAAGTTGTAACTAACTGATTTCTATATAATTTTGTTTGTCTATACTTCATGATAACTCTTCGGTGTGCACCATGCCCTCTTTTAGGGCTAATAAAAACACTCCATTTTTGGAACTATTTTACCACGTTTGTCCAAAATTTTCTATGTATGTCTATTTAGCAGTTTTAAACGGCGCTGAACTCAAATTTAAATATGTTAAGGCTTTGGAGACTTTCGGGGCTATATGGGGTGAGGGCAAATGATGGACTAAGTAATTTCTTTTTTTCTTTTTTTATAGTGCAGAACTCAAATTTAAATATATTAAGGCCTTGGGGGACGTTTGGAGCTAAATGGGGGGGCACATGATGGACTTAGTCATTTCTTTTTTTTTTTTTTTTGCATGGTGCAGAACTCAAATTTACACATGATAAGGCCTAAAAATGCACCATTTGTTCATTTTTCACCAGTATTTGACGACCCCTGGGGACTTTTGGAGCTAAATAGGGGGTGCAGCAAATGCTGAACTTAGTCATTTTTTTATGCCTCGTTCATTGTGAACACGGAGGACCATGCATGCTTGACGTGTTAATATTTACTTTTAAACCTACAGGTTCACGTGTTTCAAACTTACGTGCTCATTAGTGTAGGAAGTGATAATTACTGCTCATCAGGGAATTAGAACCCAGTCACAAAGTTATCTTTCACTTCGTAGGCCGATATTCAACTTCCACGCTACAAGGATTTAACACGACAACTAAAGTAATTAAGTTATATTAATACCGCTAAGCAAGCATACATAATTAACAGTCAGATAGTATTTAACAACAGAAATCGGAATATTGCATTGCGCTTAAACTAAATAATTTCCTAAAGATGCTTCAACTTTTCTTAACATGGGAATGTGGGGAGTTGAGCAACGAGATGTCTGCTCACATTATATTAAAATTTCTGCAGGTAATACAGTCAGGGAAGCAGGAAACAGGTAAGGAAATCCAAAGTCTAACGGTCTGGCAAAAAATACTCCATGTATGGGCGAATCGTAGCAGTGTAAAGCTATAAACTTGTCATTGGCATGAGTAATTTTCTAGGACGGTAAAACGATCCCCCTTTGCAACAGCATTGGTAATTTAATCAATGTATTTGTTCCTATTAATATTGCATGGCAAAAATTTCGATTGAAAATTTGCTAATTGCAGGTAAAAAACAAGCAAACAAACAAAAACTCAAAATAAAAACCGTTAAGAACGTTAATTACGCATGCGCACATCTAAAAAGAGAATTCATTAATTTTAAGAAAAACAATAAAACGGATCGAAGTAGTTGTTCGTAAATGTGTTTTTGTGATAATCGCAGCGTGGGTGCATTAAACGCAACAAAAAACGCGGGCAAAGAAAAAAAAACAAACAAACAAAACATAATTAAAACACTGTAGACGTCATTATTGTAGAAACGCAGAAGCTTGTCTTTCCCTTCGACGGTCGCCCATCGCGTGGATCGCTCATCAATGCAAATGTTGCATTAGATGTGACAGTTCGTATCAATCGTAGTCAAAACGATTTCTGTTAGTAGTCGCTGAGACGGCACCACTCTGCTTTAAGTTTATGTAATGCTGTCGTTGAAGACAGCATGTGAATGAAATGAGATTAGTTAGAGGATCTTTAATAGATTGGAGGATTTATTGTTTATCATTCGGGTTATATATGAATTTATTAATAACTGGCAGGGCTATCCGGTATTATCCAGGAGCAATGAATAAAAAAGAAACATTAAATGTGTGAATAATATATCTTTAACTCCTTCTCTCTCTATCTCTCTCTCTCTCTCTTTATCCCCCTTTCTTTCCACCTGCCTCCGGCTTCCCTCTCCTCTCTCTTACTCTACGTCTTTCTCTTTTTCTTTGACTCTTATCTAGCCCAAAATAGGTGCATAGCCACCGAGACCTTAGCGGCTACTGTGAATTAGGAAGCATATATACAGGAACACTCGAAGTAGGAAGTTGAGCAGCGAGGTGTCGCATGTTAGTACAATCCGTGGAGCAGAGTTCAAGAGAAGAAATTAGCGAAGTAGAAAGCTCTCCGGTATATGGGAACCGCTACACTTGTAAAAGAGAACTTATGGGCGTGCGTAAGAAAATTAGCAGCAATCAAAGGGTAGTTGGCTAGTGAAATTATTAGCAGCAGTAGGCGTTAAAGCACGTATGCAAATTAGCAAGTGTGTGCGAGTTTGCGTCACAAAAAAGGGAGTAAAAATACACCACGCGATCGAGAGGAGAAACAAGTTGAATCGGGGAAGATGGACGTGTATTTATGAGGGAGAGAAAGTGCTGGCTAGAGCCAGCGTGGTTTGATGAGGACAGAGACTTTTAAAAAGAACATGTGTGTGCGAAAAGACTTTGGAAAGATGATGAAATGCGTTGTTTTGGAAGAACCACGAATAAATGCATTTCATTTGCACTTAAAAAATGCCGAGTCGAATTTTTATTTATATCCTATATATATATATGTACCAGACATCGAGAGGTTTGAAATGTAGCAATACAAGTAAAAAGTAAAGTCTACGTTACAAAGTGAAGTCGTAGGATTATGCTGCTTGTCAGAATAGTCAGGAGCATTTAAGTAAAAGGACGCCAGTGCTGTGAGGTCATCGGAGAATTCTTATTAAAGCACTTGTAAAACAAACACAGCATTACGTCGATGTAACAGAGGTTGGAGCTTGGTTCACAGTGCGAAGCCTAATAGATTGGAACTCTTATTTGGACTCTGTACTCTTCCAATATATTTATGTCTTAAAATATCTCTTCATGCTATTTTTTACAAAGGAATCACCACTTATCAAGGCCCGGAGGCCACTCGAGGATAAGGGTTAATGGGTATACATTAGTCAATGTGATTATAGCGTAGTACACATAAGTAGTGGAATTTTGTAAGTTGGATTAAATAGGGGGACAGTTCATCAAGAACTTGTTTACATTGGTCTTGAAGACAATCAGATTGTAGTTAGCTGGAAAGCAGGCCAACGGAAGAGAGTTCCACAGGCGTGCAGTTTTAAGAAAGAAGCTCCGCTCATGGAATCTACATTTAGGTTCAGGCACAGATAAAGTGTGTGGGAAACTATTGGTAGTGGTTCTGGCTAGACGAATGTTTTTCGTGAAAATTTGGCGGGGGGGGGACCATAGATTGAAGCTCAGACGAGCACCGGTCATGGAAATAACGATAAAGCAAAGACAGACTCGCAACGTCTCTTTTGTGGAAAAGAGGCTGTAGGGAAGAGAAAAGGGCATCCCCTACTAAGCTACGAAGTCTATTTTGAACTCTGTCAAGGCAGGATAAGCTGATTCTAGCAGCTCCAGCCCAGATGTGACAACAGTACTTCATTGTTGGCCGTACTTGGCTTTTATATAGGTAGAGAATTGCATTAGGAGTGAGATATCTCCTGGAGCGGTAGAACGATCATACCCTTTTCCCAGCCACCTCGCCAACTGATTTTATATATGTGTTCCATTTCAGATCGGGAGTAAAGGTCACGCCCAGAAGCTTATCAAAACATGAGGCCTGCTTATTTTGTTTTATGGCATATCAAAACATTTACAGGTTATTTAATAGGTGATTCCAGTCATTTTGGTTAAAATTTTATGCTTTAAGTACTTTATATCTTCAAATGTTTGTTCATGATGTTTGGTTTGATTGTTTTGTTTTACGGCATATCAACCTTTTTGGATTTATTTAATGCAGAATTTGGTCATTTTAATAAAAAAGTTTTTATGCCTTAAATTTTTTTTATATCTTCAAATATTTACTCTTAGTGTTTTTTTTTTTAAGAAAAAAGTGTTGTTTATGCTTTTGGCTTGAGTTCTGCAAAAGCGAAAATCGCCCTTTTTTATGTTTTGTTGTGTTGTTTAGTGCATTTTAGGGTAAGAAGTAATTTCAGACAAACTAATCAGGTAACACCATTTATACTTTATGGGAATAACCTTAAATAAACTGCAGAATTAAGAGGTGTGGCATTGAGAATCCTAAGAAATCACATCAACTTCTTTTTGTGAGACGACTTAGCAGAACAAAATTGAACAGATAAACCGCGAAAAATTCAAAAATTTAAGGGGAACATTCGAGTATTACATAAGATGAAAATTTTTATATCAAACTTCCATGCCCATTTGAGCTCCATTCTAAGTAGTAATGCTTACAAAGATTATTATTACGATAAAACATACTTTCATGCTTAATCAGTATTACTCTAAAGAATTTAAAAATAAATTTGGTGAAAAAATGTTTAGAGACGCGGAATCGGTCAGATTTAAGCCCTCCCCCTGTTATTTTCCTTTCGATAATTTAATTAAACTGATATAAATATGTACTTCTGGAGGAAAAAAAAGAGAGATTTATTCTTGTACAAAGATATCAGATCTGTTCACAATCTTTCCGAGCCGCTTTTATTATAGAATATATCTTTGCACCAAAAGGCAACAGACTGATCCAGATCTAATCTAATACAAAATGAATATATTGATTTTCAATGAAACATAGGAAATGTACAACCGCGCGCGCGCACACACACATACACACATACACACATATATGTTCATTAATCGTGCTCTACCAATAAACACACACATATATATTCATCATCATCATCATAGGCCCTTAACGTCGAGGACGACGATTGGCAAGGCGCTTCAGTCTTCTACAGTTCAGGAATTTATTCTTGACATATCCATAGCAGTTGCCTGAAACGTCAAGCGCCGGGGCAGGGAAGTAGTGGATGAGTGCATGCCCAGAACAGAACATCCACCTCTGGACCCAACATTGCGGACCCCAGCGGAGCACAGGAGTGCGACAGCTGGAGCAGTGGTAGGTTGCCCCGCAGTACCCGCTAACTGGGTGATGATCCCTGACCGTTGATCATTCTTGATTCATCCGCTCAGTGATCCGCCATGGGAGACCGGTGGTTGAAAAATATATCAGCTGCGCTCATACCATGACTGCCAACTCCTGCTGCCGAGATGACATTTTGCTATTTGACCACATAGCTGGGGTCTGGATTGGTGTAAGCCAGGGCGTGTCCTCACGCCGGAGGGCCATGCACTCAACACCTCTGGGGCTCCAGACTACTCCGAGATCCCACATACACTTAGCCTGGGGCCGCAAGGTACCCAGTTAAACCGTGATGTACCACGAGGAGGTGGCATGCGAGTCTTGACCAGTGAGACGCTCTAACCACCAGTGGGCAGGGCTTACTAAACTGCCTCCCCTTCACTCTTGCGAGTATAGGTGGCGATTACAGCTGGAAGCAAGAGGAGCAAAGCACCTGAAAGCCAAGCAGCTAAGCACTCTACACATTCACTAAGCTACAACACTACACGCTCAAAGGCCCTGTGTGCAACACACCACATCATATATTACTTGAGCACTATTGATAATAGTATCATTCGTTGCTACGTTAATGTAATGTAAATCTCTTTGTAAATAAACAAATAGAGCATTGTGAAAGTGAGATTAATATTTTTATAATGTAAAACATTGCTAGATATCATTGTCGACGTCACCGATTCCATGTCCTGTTGAGTAGAGCTACTGATTATCGACTCAATGGTTTTTTATTCGATCCCGGGCTTGAGATAGATGCTCGTTTAGCAACATTGAAAAACTGTGATACAGCGAAACAACCTGTCTCTGGATGACTATATAAAACCTCCCCCTCACCCATTCTAGGGTAAACGCTTTTGGTAATTATATCGTTTTCTACTATTGAGCGTAGATGTGGATGAAAACATCCAACTTGTCGCTTCATAAATGCAACTTAATATTGAAATGAAATTACTTATAAGATACTATTGTTCTTATGTGTTGGAAAGGATTTAATTCAGTTTTCGGTATATGTAAGAGTATACACCCCAATTATATAAGAGTATACGCCTCAATTTACACGTAAGTGATATCAACTGCTACTGCTTTGTCATAATGCAAAACTCTCTATAAATAAACATATGGAGCACCGTAGGAGTCGCGGTCAATGTTTGTATGAAACATTGCTAGGTATCATTGCCGATTTGCCTGTTCAATGGCCTGATGGCTCGAGCTACTGACTGTTAACTCGCTGATCGTTGGTTCGAGGCTTGGAATGGGTGCTAGTCTAGCCACACTGAAGGGCTTTGACGCAGCAAAACAGTCTGTCTATAGATGAATATATATATATATATATATATATATATATATATATATATATATATATATATATAATAAATTCCACAGTCAAACAACATCGCAGCTAACAAGAGTCATGACAGTCAACGAACCGGAAGTCCAAGACTCGAATTTCGCCCTCATTTGGGGTCATCAGTTAGACATCCGAACTCAGGATTCGAAACCCGAGCGTCTTGAATACGAGGCAATCACTCTACCAACTGAGCAAACGCCCCGCACACAAGAAATTTTATTAACCAACACAGACCAAGAAAACTGCGGTTGGATGACCACGTCCCTTGTCGAGACGAAGTAGGTCCATTTCACAGTCAGATTTCGGCGCGATTTGCTTGATCCGTTAATAAAATTATATATTAACTTTTCTGATTTTCATTTTTATTTTAACATTCATACTTTTAACATACCTAACCCACTGCCATCCATATCATACTAATGAGTAATGTTTATACTGTTCTAATTCCTTTCACTTTTGTTATTAAAAAGTAAAATCAATCTATATTATAAATTCATACACTAATCAGTTCAATATAAAATATTAGTATGAAAACTATTTCAATCGATAGTCATAAGTCATTAAGATATACTTCATTTCCGCTTAATGTCAAATTGTAAATTAATTAATTATATATTTAGTTACTTATATAAGCCAGCATATGTAGATAAGTCGTGTAGCATATGTTTGAATGTGAAATTAGCTATCTTATATTTTAAAGAACCCCAAAATTGATTAAAATGCAGGAGTCAAATACACAAAATAAACGTTGCATTAAGATAACGAAAAAAATTATGACTACTAATAATAAGAACAATAACAAACAAAATGATAATCATAAGTATAATAATAACTAATAAACAAATACATAAAACATAAGCTAGTATAACATAAAATGTAAATAAACATCCCAATTAAAGAAATAAAAAAAGTCGCCGCTTAACCCCCCCCCCCCAAAAAAAAAACAACAAGTGCACATGCTCCTTGATGACAATAAATGGGTGTGTGAGTAATTAAGAATCTGATTGACTGACTAGCAAACTCAGTATCACGGGTATATATATATATATATATATATATATATATATATATATATATATATATATATATATATATATATAACCACGAAGCCTGACGAATCTTCACGATAATGAAACGCGGAAAATTCTGTGTAGCTTGATTGCCATATTTATTTTCAAAATTTATATATGTATATTTGTGTCTGTATATGTTTGGATGTTATCAAATGTTTTAAGCACGTATCTATTCAATTTGATAGAAAACGATATTTGATACGAAATAAGATAAACAGACCATCGATACAGAAGGGTTAAGTAAGTTTCAATTAAATATTTATTTACTAAGGTGATGTGGTAAATTAGGGTGGTATAGATGATGTCATATTGGTTTTATATTTCCAAAAAGAAATTCTCAATCTGAAGTATGCTTTCGCCTGATAGCCGGGGAAAACTATGGGATGTCGTTTTGCACGGGTATCTCAGGAATTATAGATTCTTTCATTATTTATCGTAAATGTTAATATATTGTGTTTACTTATTAAATTATTATTGTTATAACATTATTGTTGTTAGGAACAGGTATCGAATAAAATTCTTGCGGTTCTTAATTTTTAAATTCACATGCACATATCCCAGTTAAAAAAAAAAAATATATTTTGATCGAAATAAGCACTATCAGAATTAACACACTTTTGCTAACGCAACACAAGTGTATTTATGCCAGTAACATCAAAATCTTGCGTTCTGGTGGATATTAAGTCGTAGATGGCGTTTTTCATTTTATATCGCTTAGGTTTTTTATGCATTTCTCACGCAGAAAGTTGTCAAGATGCTTAAAAAATGATAGTTGTTAGGTGAGAGGTCTGGACAGTATGGCAGATGAGGCAAAGTTCCGTAGCCCAATTCGTTCAACATCTTCAGGGTCGATTTAGCAACATGCGGTCGATTATTGTCCTAGACGACAATTGAGCCTTTTTTATTCATTGATGCTGGGTTTTGTTGTCGAAGTTTCTGCTGCATTTCATCAATTTGTTGGCATTACTTCTCCGTCGTAATGCTTTCGCCTGCATTAAAAAAAAAACTGTAATGGATGAGACCGATCGTAGATCACCAAACAGTCAGCATGATCTTTTTTGGTCCAATTATGGCCTCGAGAAGTATCGTGGAACTTCATCGGCTTCGAACCACTGAACTAAGTGTCATCGGTTGTCGTAAAAAAAAACAACACAAAAAAAAAACAAAAAAAAAACAAAAAAAAACAAAAACGAGAAACGAGCCGTTCTTGTTGGCAATTGTCGTATACGTTACGTCAAATTCAGAAGCAAGTTCTCGAACAGTTGTGCATAAATTGGCTTCGACTAAGGCTCTTAATTGATTGCTGTCAACATCCGATGGTCGGCCACTACCCTAATCATCTTCAAGACTCTTGTCGCCACCACAAAATTTCTTAAACCGCCTTGTGCTATGCGTTCAGTAGTTATTCCTTGATCAAACGCTTCGTTGATATCACGAACTGTTTTAGCAGCTTTTCGGCCTAGCTTGAATTGAAATAAGAAAATTGTGCGAATTTATTTTTTCCATCTCGTTCTGTTTTAAGACGTGTATAATTTAAACGATTAGATAGAGCGAAAAACCCTATAATATATAAAGTAAAGGTATTATAACGAAACTTATTTGTAAATGCAGTTCTTCTCAACCTTATATTATATAAACTTAATGAACGAGAACAACAGCAGAGTATTCGATCATTAAGAAAATTAAAATATTAGGACGTAGTATTTATTTATATATGTATATCAGAAGATCAGAATAACATCAATATCGTTGGTTTCAAATCCAATCAAAGTGAGTGTATAATTGGTGTCGTTTATTGAACTCTCCTCACTCTCTATTTATGCCTGCTTTTCTAGAAAATTGCGGCTCGCGCGTTGTGTGACGTCTTGGCAATACATCGCTCTTATGCTTTATCATTATTATTGTTATGTTTTTTTTGTTGTTGTTTATTTTTACTAATTCGACATTTCTACCCGTTAATTCTGTCGATATTGGCGCAGTGGACAAAATAGTTATTTCTTGATCCGTGAATTCAAGTCGAGATCATCATGATCTTCAATCGTCTCCACTTTCATATCGGATTATTGTATTCTTTTCCTTAAAGTCAAAAGACTCATCAAGAGTCCCGTTCGGATGACGTAGATGTCAACAAGTCGGTCGTGATCCTTCAGAAAAAGGGAGTCCTGGATATGACCTTAAACTATATCCAGTGGTGAGGCCCCAGCTTGCGGGCTTTGGGGAGTGTGGAGCCACCCTTTAATTGCCATTGCTCCCAGGTCCACTTTGTCCCGGAGTGGTAGTACCTGTTAGGGTCCCAACTATGGGTTAAATAGAATCCTACTTGAAAACAACAAATATATTCTATTAAAACAATTTTCTTCAAAATCTTTGGATTCGGCATTAAATAACCTGAAAAAGGTTGATATGCCGTAAAACAAAAACAACCAACCAACCAATCAGAAAAAGGATGGGATGAGGTTAATTTTAAAGTACTGACATGTTGTTTAGTGCTTGAAACTGGAATATATTGTCTGCAGCTCACATTACAATTAAATAGAGGCTTAAAATGAATTCTCTTAACAGAACAGTTTTGCGCCATTTTTATTATAAGGATCAAGAAATAATCCTACAGAACCTTAGATTCCTCAATCCAATTTTTATTAAAACCTATTATATACGACACAATGTACATATGTACGGCACAATCACATTGACACATCGGTTCTCGTCAGATCACCGGAGTTAAGCAACGTTGATCCTGGCCAGTACCAGATAGGTGACCATTCGGAAAGACTAAGCGCTGTATGCACTCTCCCTCCGAAAAAAAGAACTCCTCGCTACAAAAGCATCTACAAAGGTTGTGGATGACCTATGCCCCTCCAGGGGCCCAAAACTATGGAATGGAATTATATACGAGAGTCGTTCTAAAAGTAAAGCTTCCTACATTTTTAACAAACCATGTTGAAGAGCCACAAAGACGGGAGCGCTACTATACAAACGAGCGACCTTTTGTGCTCTAATATTTATTTTTTACATAGTCATCACCATTCTCAGTGAACTTTATCCAGGAATTCAATAATGCATCTCTTCTTATAACGCACGCGTATTACGGGCGTTTCGTTTGTTAGAGTCTCATACCATCAATATCAGCAACAAAGAGATGAAACTTTCAGGTTATTAACGCATAAGTTCAGTCATCATATCAATGCAATTTGGAATATCCCTGGATCCATTCGAGTAGAATAAAGACTAGGAGGAATTATTTTTGGAGCACTCTTCTGAATTTTAATTCTAGAAAATATCTTTTATTTTAGGCTTAAGCGTTAAATATAAAACATTGGAATAAAGGTATATTTTTTAATTTGTATTTAGAGATTTGGCAAATCTGAAATATTTGCTTTTTTTTAATTGATAGATTTTGTCATGAGCTGCCAGCTAAGGCACTTTAAAATACCCCAAAAGAAACTAGAATCTGAGAAATATATAATTAACTGGGCTGATATCTATCGTTAAATTTTCACAATAAGCTGGGTAATCTGAATTTTCATGAAGGACTTATACCACGTCTTTGTCCTTTTTAAAAAATAAATTAAACTAAATATAGCCTACATTATCCACCATTATGATTGTAGATTAGAACAATGCTATCACTAGATTGGCAAAAATCGGCATGATTTGATTACTGGAGACGACAACTTATCAAGTGTTTCTTGACATTGGACTTGAAGATCCGGATCAAATCTAATACAAATGAATATATTAATTTAATAATGTATCTCTGCTTATGACGCACGTCCATGACAGGCGGTTCATTTTTTAGAATCTCTCTATCAAGAGAAAGATGAAAAATCTCACTAGCAATAAAAAGATGAAATCTTCAGGTCATGAGTTCAGTCATCATAACAATGCAATTTGGAATCTCCTCTGATCCATTAAGGTGGAATAAAAATTTTAATTTTTTTTTTATATTGATAAGTGTGAGATTTTAAAAATCGAAACGTCTATCATGAACGTGAGTCATAACCAAAATGGATTATTGAATTCCTGGATAAAATGCAGAATGAAGGTGACTACGCAGAAAAATAAAAATATTGTAGTCAGCAACGCCCCCCCCCCACACACACAAATGAGAATTTCTTGAAATCAATATCTGTTCATGAAAGTTCCGTTTGGTTCTAGACACACAAGGGAAGAGGGAAGTTTTTTGCAATATTGGTAAATATACCAGTATTTCGTAACATAAAAATATACTAGTGCTTGAATAATTGCAAAACAAAATCAAAATCCTTTCGTTTAAATAAAAGGAAAAGTTTTTCTTAAAAACTGATACCAAAACATTTTTAAGGACAACATTCGACCTTGAATATGTTCAGAAAGAGAGAGAAATATTTGTTAGAATGTTGCTGCTTTTTATCACTATTATTTGGCTTGCGGATATATTTGGGTATCCCCTAATGCGGTGTCTATTATTCTAAACTCTAAGTAATAGAGGTCGAAGATCTGGATAGATATCTGCAGGCGCTAGCTGTATAGTCCGAAAGAAGCAGGCACACACACACACACACACACACACACACACACACACACACACACACACACATATATATATACATACATATATATATGTATAATTATATATATTCACTATTCAAAATACGTCGCAGCTCACAAGAGCTATAAAAACAAACAAACCGATGGCCAAAACTACAATTTCGTCCTTATTTGGGCTCATTAGTTGAGCACATTCAGACTCGGGATTCGAAACTTGAATCATTTGCATGCGAGGCAAGCACCTTGCCACTTGAGCAATCGCGCCACACACACAACTAACTCTATTAACTCACAAAGATCAAACAAACCGCGGCGAAATCCGAATATGGAATATACCTACTTCGTCTCAAACAAGGAGCGTGGTCATCCAACCACTAACAACCGAAGCCGATGTCTTAAAAGAAAGATTTCTGCACTGGTTAGAACGATGTCATCGAACAAGCTCAAATTAATATTACAATTTTCAGAATGTGAGTGATGATTTAATCATTTACCACAGTCAAACAACGTTGAGGACGAAACTTGAGTCTTGGACTTCCGGTGCGTTGGCTTTCATGGCTCTTGTGAGCTGCGACGTTGCTTCACATTCTGAATATATTTTGCAAATAACCAAAATAAAGAATCAGTTCACAATCATATCTTTTTTTTAATTCTTTAATTCGGCAACCGCGTATCTGTTCTTCTTGACTGCCTTATGCGCGTTTTCTTACTAATAACGAAAAATATCGCCCTATGCTTTTTTTGGCTGCTCTTTAAATACTAATAAAACAAGCGCAGTATTCGAAAATAAAACAACATGGCAACCTGCTTAAGAAAGACGAAAAGAATGGCAAGTTGAAATCATAAAAATAACCCTCACAAATTGCAAAATATACCCTCACCAAAACATCTGGCACAACGTTGGAAACTTCTCAAGCCGCAATCACTGATCATCACCTGATTAATAATCTGTGAACTGTCCGATAGCATATTCACACACGCAGGTGAACATTGACACGTATATAACAAATTTCTAGGCGATACGAGCCGCGTCTAACAGATATGGAAGCACACATTTATATAAACACACACACACATATATCTATATCTATCTATCTATCTATCTATCTATCTATCTATCTATCAATCTCTCTCTCTCTCTCTCTCTCTATATATATATATATATATATATATATATATATATATGCGATGCCTCCAGTCAGTCTCAAGAGACAATGGGCGCCCCTGTAAGGGTAACTGTGCATGCTTTGAAGCAAGGTTTGCGCAATCTTCCATCCACACCTGTCCTGAATCGGCACTGCTTGGGCCCAGTGGCAAGGAGAGGCCCAAGATTGACTGGAAACAGTACCGAGATAATTGGAGAACGCATACAGCATCTAGAATCCCCAAATATTCCCCCATTTTAGTACCGACCAAGCTCAACGTTGTTTAAGTTCGTTGATTTGACTGGGACCAGTGTGTCAACGTGATTATGCCGTACATTATAGATATATCCTCGTTATGTAGATGATACACTCAATTACATGAATTGTTGACGAAACGTTCCGTTATATATACGACTATATAACACATACGTTGTTTTTCTTTTTTTTTACATAGGCATCACCACTTATCAAGGCCAAGAAGCCACTTGAGGATAAGTGTTAAAGAGTGTACAGTAGAAATTGGACAATATAGGAACCGTTAGTAATGGAGATTCGGTAAATTTGTTAACTTATATGGAACGGCTCATCAAAAACTTGTTTACATTAGACTTGAAGACAACCATATTGTAGTCAGCTGGAAAGCAGAAAAACGGAAGACAATTCCATATGCGTTCAGTTCTAAGAAAGAAGCTTTGCTCATGGAATCTACGTTTAGGTTTAGGCACAGATAAAGAGTGGGGGAAATTAGTGATAGTGTTTTCTGCTAGACGGGTGTTTCTTGTGAAAGTTTGGCGAGGGGGGACCATAGAATGGAGCTCAGCCGAGCACTTGCCATGAAAATAACGATTAAGCAAACTCGCAACATCTCTTCTGTGAGAAAGAGGTTACAGGGAAGAGAAAAGGATCTCCCCCACAAGGCTACGAAGTCTAGTTTGAACTCTATCAAGGCAGGACACGTCCTTTCTAGCAGCTCCTGCCCAGATGTGACAACAGTACTCCATCCTTGAACGTACCTGGCTCTTATATAGATAGAGAATAGCATCAGCAGTGACATATCTATTGGGTCGATAGAAGGACCCCGCCATTTTTCGAGCGGCCTTGGTAACGGATTAAATGTATGTGTTCCATTTCAAATCAGGAGTAAAGGTCAAGCCCAGAAGCTTGTCAAAACATGAGGTCTCCCCAAGACGAGAGCCATTCATTTCAATTGATGTCAGATGGGGACCAGAGTGTTGACGATGTAAAGATAAAAGATTGGTTTTAGATGCATTAAAAGTAACAAGCCACCTCTTTCCCCTTTGTACCACTTGCTCAAGATCAGAGGAGAGAGAATCAGAGAGAACTTGGTCGTTTACGGTCTTATATATGCTACCATAGATAGTAGTGTCATCAGCATAGATGTCTACGAATGATGTAAGGATGATCATTAATATAGATCAGCAAGAGAGTTGGGCCCAGGATGGACCCCTTAGGGACTCCAACATATTAAGAGCTGATTTCTGCCCGTCAACCACTACTCTTATGAACCTATCAGAGAGAAATGATTTAATAATTGAGACACATTTCCAGCTATACCGTAGCTGGGGATCTTGTGAAGTAAACCTTTATGCCATACTCGATCAAAGGCCTTTGACATGTCAAGCCTCCGTCGAGAAATTCGCTAATCATATGAGATATAACTGTAAACACATCTGCTGTAGATCTAGCAGAACGGAAACCATATTGCGTGTCACTAAGAAAGTTATTTTTGCTGAGATGGTTGATTACTTCTCTATTTAACACAGATTCCAGCAACTTACTCATGACGCACAGGAGACTTATTGGCCAGTACTGTGAGTGAGATGAGCGATCACCTGAATTCTTAAATACAGGGCATACTAATGAGATTTTCTAGGTTGACAGGAAACAATTCTTCTTAAGACAACGTTTAAACAGTTTTGTAAGTATGGGCGCAAGATCTGGTTGAAGTCTTTTGAGTACTATAATTGGAATACCGTCAGGGCCGGTTGCTTTACTGTAATCAAGGTTTTTGATTAGGTTGGCAACATCACGTACATATATTTATATATCACATAGCATGTTTTCTGATGCAGGAGGAAATATTGGAGGTTGGCAGCCTTGGTCGCAAAGGTTAGAATTAGCTGCAAAGTTCTTGGCAAAGTGTTTGGCTTTGATGCTGACGAGATTACCTCAGGTCCATTTATGATAGTGTGGATAGAGCACACACTTTGGTTCAGGATTCTGTTTGCTATTTGCCAAAAGTGGTGGGAACCAAGCCGCTGCTCGGCTACTTTGGACTTGACAGACTGAGCATGCAACTCTCTTGCGTTCTTTATTACTTTTTTGCAGTGGTTGCTGGCAGTTCTGAAAGCGGCTTTAGTCTCAGTACATCTATTACGTTGGAAGCAATGGAAAAAGTGATTTCTATGCGCAATGGCAGCAGCACATTCCGGAGAGAAACATTGCTGGCAATTAGGTTTTTGCTGGAATTTTTTCGAGGGTATGAAACGGTCTATACCTACAATTAACCATTTTGTCAGGTCTGATACTATAGAGGGCACATCCTTTTTAAACATGGAACGCAGAGGTAGATCTGATATAAATGTGCGGAAGCTATCACAGTCAGCCATAGAGTATCGATATGCTGTACGATGGAGAAGTACATCTGGGGACTTATTGCATTTCATTTTTATCTTAACTGATACAACTGAGTGGTCGGAAGATCCAAGTGGAAACAGAACAGAAGCTGAACACAGTTCAGGGCAAGTTGTGAGAAAGAGGTCTAGGAGACTTGCATACTGGCCGTCAGTATCGGGAACACGGGTGGGTTCGTGAACAATCTGAATGAGGTCATAAGCAATGGAGAAATCATGATAGAACCTCCCCTCATCATCGGTCTTTTTTGAGTGATTTAACCATTCCACATTGTGAACATTGAAGTTTCCACAGACATGAATATTAGCTTAAGGATAAGCAGATAGGGCGTGGTCAATTTTCTCAGATATGCTTTTAAAGATAGTAACTCCGCTGTTGTTGGGGTGATAGAGAGCAAATATAAATGCAGTAGTTTGAGCAAGTGCAACCCGGGACCGCATATAGGGTAAGGCATGTCTATACCACATGGACAGCCATCTTTTATATAGGCACATATTCCATGCCCATACACACTAGTATGAAACACAGCTGTTTTCTATGGCTTCATCTATTGTCCTTATGAATCGTTTGTGTAGCGGTTTTTCTTCTCATATTTCTTTTCTTGTCTTATCTATTGCTTCTCCTTTCTCTATCTTGCTCATTCTTACTGGGTCTCTTGTTGCGATGATGAGCCTTTCCGTGTGCCATGTTATGTGTTTTCTAATACGTTTTTGTCATTCACACAGTTTTCTATATTTACTAGTCCTCTACCTCCGCTTTTCTTTCTCACAGAGAGTCGGTTAGCATCATCCTTCGGCTGTAATGCATTGTGCAAGGTCATACGTTTCCTAGTTGTCTGGCCAAGATACTTCAGTTCTTTGATGCAGCCTATAAACAGTCCAGTATACTTTACTAGTGATACTGCCCATGTGTTTCTACCTTTTATTAGGTTCCTGATATGTAAATTAGTTTCTGGGTTTCTTGCTCTTTTATGCATTCTTTTACAATTTTTACTTTTATTTCTGTGGATTTAATCGTGTCTGCTTTAAGAACTCCCATATATCCCAGTGTCCTGTTCGCATAGTGTCCTCATCTTCCCTTAGTTGGGTAGTTATATTCTTTCTGATGCGTCCAATTTACCCCTTCTTAAAACTCACACTGCGTACCTTTCCCCTTTTGAATTTTATTCGGATATTTTGGCTGAAGATTCTGATTGTGTTTATGGGCCTCCCTAGTTCTTTTTTTTTTTTTCGAAAAGAGGCAGTTCATCTATAAACATTAGGTGATTCATTCTTTCGTCTGTATTAATAAACTTGTATTCGGCTCGGCATTTCGTTAGTATATTGTTGAGAGGCATCATGACTATGATGAACAGTAATGGCGGTAAGAAATCACCTTGGAAAATGCCTCTTTGTATTTTTATCTCAGTTAAGTATTTTCCATCAGCTGTCAGTTCAAGCCGCCATGTTGATGATCTTAGCTGATATTTTGTATATCCACGCTTTCTTCTAGCCAATCCATGCTATGGCCATGTTCTTTTTTCTAATGAGTATTATTGGCTCACAAGGAGCTTTTACACAGGTCTTCAGAGATCTTTCCCTGAAAACAGTCTGTGGTGTTCCCTGGAAGCTGAGTGACAACAAGTCCCCCCCAGGTTTCCAGTACTCTCCACCTTTTTCGATAACATTTTCAATAAATTTGCATTATCGCAAAGCTGCTTGACATTGATTTCTCGTTGGCAGCAGCATTTGGTCTTTGCTGGGATTTGAGTGGCCATAAGCCTCCTCAAGGTCCCAGTTCTCTTCGCACTTATTCAGCTGAGGTCTAGTCAGTTCATCAGTCTTTTCTTGCTTCTTGACTCTACTTGGTTATTTTGTCTCGCTCTTTTTAGGGGGTGTGTTGTGGCAATGGGGGTAGGATTGGGTTATCATTATTATTATTATTATTATTATTAATTTATTTATTTAATGTACGTTCATTTGCTGTTGACAGCGTCTATTCATTCAGTTTTAATATAATAATAGAGCGATTAGTAGCTTTGTTTTTTTTTACATTTCAAAAGTCTATTATTAAATCTTAGCTACACAAATATGAATGAATCATCCATGTTTGTATTGCGTTTGTTTAACATTAAAGGACCAAAATACATTTGGATTTCGCGATAGAAGGAACGATCGAAATCATATAAGTAGACGCAATAGTTTCTGCTAATTCTGCATGACTATAAATACGAAAGCTGATCGAACAATCTCACTAAGGGGATATTTGTTTTTTTTTTGTGTGTGTGGATTTTCCTTTTTTATTTTAGTACCAACATTTGTTATTTTTCCTCTTTTTGTTTTCAATTTTATTTATACCCAGTTGTTCTCCCATAGATATGTCGTTATTGATCGACCGGGAGCTGTGTTTAGATGAATTTCAAATTGATGTTCCGACAATTCCAACATGGCCGTTTATGGCGTCTTGCCGAAGGTCTTGTTTTTATAACAACGGGAATCGATTGTGATTTGGGTGGCGAGAGACGACACGGTTATTTCACCCCCATGTAAGGTCGAATTGGATGGGGAAAAAGACATCTCAAGTAAATAGTATTCTTTAAAATGAAATAACGCCTCCGCACCGTTACTCGAAAAAATAAAAATAAATAAATAAATAAATAAATAAATAAATAATAATAATAATAATAATAATAATAATAATAATAATGATTCTTTTTATCCTTTGGGGAGGCGTTCCTTGTTTCTTTCAACCTTGATTTGTTCTTGGCTAAAGGTGGCTACGTTGACTGTCGAGGTCGTCTATCCATCTGGGTTTTGTCGTTCCTCATAGTCTTTTCCATTGCCTTAGAGTAAAGTTTGTCATTCTAGATGCCCACTTATTGTCTATACACGTTAGATGGTTACATGTCCCTCTATGTTTAGCTGTTAGTATGGTACTGATGATATTGTTTATTCCAGTTTTTCCGTCTGATTCAGTGTTTTCCTTTTCTTTCACATAGACTGATGCCAAGCATAATACGTTCCTTTTTGCGTTGTACCACTCTTAACTTTTCGATTTCTGCCTCAACCTGCCATGTTTCATTGCCATATGTATCATTTATACAAGCATATTACATTCATTTGAACACTTTCCGTGTAATGTTTATAGTTGACTTTATACTCTTCACGATGTCAGGGTCAGAGTGGACCTGGGAGCAATAGCAATTAAAAGGTGGCTCCACACTCCCCAAAGCCCGCAAGCTGGGGCCTCATCATCGAATATAGTTTAAGGTCATATCCAGGACCAGGTGAGGTATGTATTGCTGTGGACTTCACGGAACGGGTGCACGAGCATAAGACAGTCTAGATTCATGTACACCCATCAAATTGCACATGACGCCTTGAGATGCTGAAAATCTGAGGCAGCAGATGAAAGACAAGAAAGTCTGGAGAGAGAGAGAGAGAGAGAGAGAGAGAGAGAGAGAGAGAGAGAGAGAGAGAGAGAGAGTCACATTGGCCTGGACAAAGAACCCGATCAGATACCAGATAAATGTTTTGCAGAGCCAAATCAGAAACAACAATTTTTCAAATATCCCCCCCCTAAAAAAAACAACAACAACAAAGCAAAAACATGATAAATATTTAAGGATATAACTCGAAAAGATTAATATGAAGCTAAACAATTAAGCCATGATTGAAGATTTGAATAATTTGAAGCATTAGTCGGTTACCGAAATGGCAGGATTCGGCAATAAATAACCCGAAAAGGGTTGATATGCTGTAAAACAAAAACAACCCTATCGAACCAAATCAAACCATTATATAAAGTGATTTTATGCCTTGTCTGAAGCGAATTCTATTTAAAAAAAAAAGATGATAATATGGAAAATAAATCAGTTGGAAAACGTAAAATCTTGACTTGTTTAATTTAAAAATCTAAAGTTCCACATCCTTCAATTGTTATGTCGCACGTTAGACTGCAATCGATCTCGGTTGGGAACCTTTCATTGGACTATAATTATATCATTATGTACTCATGATGGTTATTCAATGCAATACAACAGCGCCCTCCCGATAGCAACAAATTTAATTATTTAGTTATTTATTTAGCTAGTTGTCAATTTCATGCCCATTATCGGTTGAGCATACCAGGCTTTTTAATGACGATTCACTGTCCTACCAATATGATATTCGATTACCCAAGGGAGCGTAATCGGTGACCATTCAGGTTTGTTAACTTTTTAATTGGACAATAGTATACAGTGAAACGTTGATTTTCGAATACAATCTGTTCCGAAAAGTTGTTCAGAAACCGAATAATACTTTTTGATAATGTAAACGAAATTGATTTATTCGAAAGCACCAGATAAATGCTTGTTTACCTATTTCTTTTAGAATTCCTCTGAAAAGCAAAAAAAAAAAAAAAAAAAAATTAAATAAATAAATAAATAGATAAAAAAAATAAAAAGCAAAACAAAAAAAAACCCGGATCTGCTGCGAAATGAATAGAGGTTGCTTAAAAACACACAAACTCAATGTAATTCTTTTTACATGGACTATTTTTAAAGCATTTAATAGATCAATATACAAAATTATGACGTATCAGTTGAATTAATGTTTTCAATACTAACTGTATAATTTATAAGCTCATTTCGTAAAAAAATGTGCAATGAACGTGTGGACATTTTATGAATCCAAACTATTTAATTAGGATCATTGTACTACATATTTTGTAGTTTTAAAAACGTAGTTAATTTTCTTATTTATTGTTCTAAAAGAAAAACAAATAAAACCAAAACACACAAAAACAGGAATTGACTTTAAAAAATCAGATCTGGATTTAAAGAACGTAGGAGAGATTACCCTGCAAAAAATTGTTAACATTATTTATTCAATCAACAATTTACTGTAGACGTTCGTTGATCCCAACGAAACCGGTAAAGTTCTCATTCTTGATGATTTATTCGTGTGTTTAATTTGTTTTCTCGTTTGTCTTTTTTCACACATCGTTAATCCGCACCGAATTTCGAACGGAACCTATTATGTAATCCACGAGTTTGGCGTAATGGATAAAATATTTGGTTAATTCAGTTGTAAGTTAAACCTTCAACATGCAGAAGAGTGTAATTTTCGGTGCGGATGACACTAAAAATACAACTGCAAATTACTTAGGACTTCTTTCCCCATCATGACTGATAGAAGCAGAGCATGCTATCCCCATGTATTAAATAAAGGTTTCGTTCGAAATTCAGTGCAGATCCCGACAGATACATCTGAAGAAGGTCGGAAGTTAAATCGAACGATACGTTATGCGAATAAAACTTAAGATGAGAATAGTAGGCCGAAGAGTCCAAATAATATGAACTATGTATTAGTTTGCATGTTTGGCCTACGAATAAAACTTAATTGAAATGAAGAGGCAGAGGGATAGTGGGCGCCTTCATAACCGCTGCCATTATATATTGGCATAGATTGCCTATGTGTATTCAAATTAATGACCAGAAACTAACGACCGATAATTGCCTCGTGCTAAGACAACTTCTTCAGTATCTGCTTTCTTCCCACCACAGAAAGATTGAGCACAGAGTCAGATGGTGGCGAGAACAATCTAGGAGCTCTCTGGCCTTTTAAAAATTGCCTTGATATCTCCGTCGGCATTCCCCAGTCAAGGCGCATTAGGCAGTTAGCGATAAACTTCTTCGCAAAGAGGCAAAGTCCGAGAAGATGAATCTTCTAGAACTACATTACACTACTGCTCAACAAACAAAAGGCCATCGAATTGGCATAATCTCTGTAGGACTGAATTTATTCACTCGAAAGTTTTATACATAAAATTGTAAAATCTTATAGAAAGGCTTTTAAAACAGAGAAAAAATTCAAATGTGTCACAAGGCCAAAAAGCACATGGAGTGTCGGTCTATTCTCTTAACTAGTACCAATCATTAAAATGTAATATTACATTGTCTTAGTCGAAAAGTAGACAAAGAATAAAAAAAAACAACTCGTACTTTTGTACAACGGCATTTATTTCCTCATTCTCCTGCCAAGCGTGACTTCTCATTACGGCTGTGACGTCTCTCACGTGATTATCTTCTCGAACATGGTCTCGGATATCATCTACGTTTCAACGTGCTCGTCTTATCAAACGTGCTCTCGAACGTCATCCACGTCTCTGACATACTCGTCTTCTCGGACGTGCTCACTCCTTTTTATAGTGTTCGTTTTCCTTAGCGTTAGGCCATTTAGCTTACGGATCGGTATCTGCATATAGCCGACGGCGCTGTTAACAAAATAACACATTCACTCTATTGGCTAGATTACTTAAACTATACCCATACTCTTTCGAATTAATTGTCATAAACAGATCCTCAATTGGTATACAAGTAACGTGGATACTTTTTAAACTCATCTTTTTTATTTTTCCTTATCCATTCGTAAATTCAGCCGCAGACTGGACGTATTTTGAACGATACCTTAAAAAAATATTATATTCGTTGATCGCTTCCTGAGCATACGTCTTAATACTTTTTGAACGGATCATATATCCGTTTACACATGCGCACACTTTTCGCTGCTGTGTAATGCGTGTAAGTATTGTATTGGCTGGTTGTGTCATGTAATTTTCATATGTTTCCTGCCTCCGATATTGTGTAAGGTTTTATCAATAGGCATCCGATTTTCGCTCTGGATAATTCGCATGCATTACGGCGTAATTGACACCTAGAAACACTCCACTTTGTTAGGCGGTCTCCACAGACCACCAGGCCTTGATTTATCTAATTCGCACGTCTATACAATTCTTGATCTGATTTCTTTTACATCGGCATGTTCTCGTCGAAGGAAGCCACATGAAGGGTCGTTCCGGAACGATTGTAATAGCATTCCGCCTCCTCGACGTTCCAGAATGCACTGTTAACATTGTGGTCACAGGGAATAACTGCTAAATATATGGATTCTATTTTTTTAAATTTCGCATAAAATGACATTCATTTCGTCTTGAAAGAGAATGAATACTCTTTGTAAGAGCTGTTACGCGTGTAATTGCGAGGAGGCAAAGGTTGCACACTCCTATGCTACATCTCTTTTGAATCAGTACTACTTGATTCCAGTAGTTCAAAACAACTGTAGACAATACTAAGTTCAGAGCACAGACAACGACTGGTATTCCCAAATGGTCACCCATTTTAGGACTGACCAGGCTTAACGTGGCTTAACGTTGGTGTGTCAACCGGATTATGCCGTACCGATATAAATAAAACAATGTACGAGGTGCCTTTAATAAAATTCCAAATTTTTTTCGCATGAGCACTTTTATTGATAGAACACACATGAAACTCTCGCCCCCTTCGAAGTAATCTCCTCCGGCTGCAATGCATTTATCGTACCGTTCCATTAACTTTTGAAAAGCCCCATAGAAGTTTTATTGTGTGAGCACGTCAATGACTCTCGTCACAGCCTCTTTCACCTTCTCAATTGCTTCATAACGACAGCCTCTAAGTTTTCCTTGAGCTTAAGGAATAACCAAAAGTCACAAGGAGCAAAGTCTGAACTATAGGGAGGGTGAGAAACTGTCTTGATACCCATCTTGGTCAAATAGTCTGTGACAAGTATGGAGTTGTGGACTTGTACATTGTCCGGTGGAAATGCCACTGGCCCGATCTGGAGAGTGCTGGTCTCTTCCGACCATCTCCCTGTTGTCATTTCTTTCTTATCTTTTCCGAACACTCTTGGAGCAAACTACGCGAAATCGTCCGCATCTTCAGTTCCTCGGGGATGGTTGTTTGTTCAGTTCCCACAAAAACATTCAATTGCGCACTTTTTGTCTCTATCGACCCACGAAATTCTTTATTTGGCCAATTAATTCTGGTGTATGGACTTCCTTACTCCTCCCATATCTGGAAATCGAAAACCAACAAAATATATAAAATAGCTGTTAGTAAACGCAAGAAAATTAAATTTTCTACTTACCTGCAAGAGCTTTAATCTGAAATGGCTTTTAAAGTATTTTTTTCAATGTCAGATTATATTTAAACGGGCCGACTAGAAATCCAAGATGGCTGACATCGGTTGTGGCTTTTAGTTTCTATATCAGATATATAACAATATATGAATAAAAAATTAAATACAAAAAATAACGAAAAACTGTCACCAATTGCACAAAAAAATTTTTTTTTACTGAATTGTATATTTGAATTTATTGAAACTATTTGAAATTTGTCTTTATTTCCGCATAATTTTAGAAAACTAAATATTATAAAAGTCTCCAACAAACTATATAATTTTATGAAATACTTTATTCAATGTTTAACATTTTTTTTTTCCGAGACTTACTTTCGGTGTGAGACATCCTTTTCAAAAAGGACTGTTGGCTTTTTGATTTGTTTTTGTTCTTCTGATTATTTCTGATTGCCTGCAGTGTCAGCCTCTTATAGAGAGAGGAAAGGATATTTTCGGATATTTATTTATTAACGGTTGTTGTTAGTTTGAAGCGATGTCTGTGTTTGAGTGGCTGACGCGAATTTCAAATAGAAGGTGTTTCGTCGTATTCACACAAGAAACATGATTTTAATCATTTAATAACATACTTTATATCATTATATGATTTTCTAAAATTCATAAATTAGCCTAACGAAACTATCTTTTCAAAGATGTGGGTCATGGATATGACCTTAAACTATATCCGATGTTGAGGCCCCAGCTTGCAGGCCTTAGGGAGTGTGGAGCCACCCTTTAATTGCCATTGCTCCCAGGTCCACTCTGACCCGGAGTGGTAGTACCTGTTAAGGTCCCAACTATTGGTTAAATAGAATACGACTTAAAAAACAAATATACTATATTAAAAAATCGTTCTTCAAAATCACCAGATTCGGCATTAAATAACCTGAAAAGGGTTGATATGCCGTAAAACAAAACAACCAACCAACCATCAAAGATATGACCAAACTATTTACTTCCAAAAATTATTTAGAAATGTAAAATTATGAAAATCAACAGAAGTTTGAAATTTCTGGCGTTTGGTAAAAGTTATTTGTTGTATCTTTTGTTTGTTTTCGATTTCCACGCTGTTTACTAGACTACATAATTACCCCAATTTTGTTCAGGTACTGATGGTCATTTGCCAAGATTTCAACTCACACAAAACTCCATTTACTTTACTCTTACAAAGGGGAGAGCTAGACTCAAGGTCGCCTTTTAATGCGGGAAACTCCAGGAGTACTTTGGATCGGGACACAAAATTAACATTGTCTGGAGAAGACTCTCCCGTTCATCGACCGAGATAACATAAACCGTAGAGAAATAAAATATATTTAAATGGATTTTACGACCCGGCCAAGCCGGGCGTCCTCCACTAATAAATAAACAAATAAATAAATACACCCCATAAAACTCTGTTATATATTTACTGTAGTTTATTATTTTCTTAGGTTTTAACAATAATCCCTCGAGTTAACATTCACAGGTAACAGGAATGAAAAAAATATACAGAAGAAACTGCCAAGTATGTTGCAAGAAGGTGGACTTCCTGTAACAGATAAAAAATACTTGCATATGTGCATATCCCTAGAATGTCACTACTCTCTAATGCATGGAGTATTGTTGCCACATCGATCCCGGTGCATTAACGCGCAAAAATGAGTTTCTAATACAATAAGGCCCACACTCTCTATTAAGCTCCAGCCGTTGTCTCATCACCGCAACTGTGCATCGCTGTGCTTGTTTTACAAGTATTTCAATGAAATGTACTACGATATACTTGTTGCATTCGTACATCCTCAACGTTATTTATCCTGCTCCAATACGACAAACAGCAAGATCACACCCCCTCACGATAAAGTTACCCAGAACCCGGAAAGCTTTCTACCCTAATTGTTTCTTAATTTTTTTTTACTTATGTTAACCCCAAACAAGGCACATTTATGCTACTATTTATGACCATGTTTAAGGGAGATTAGTAGTTCGAGGACCTGCTTAGAAACAAATCAGACAATACGTCTTCTTACAAAATATAAGCATGAGTTTTTTTTATGTTTTTCCCCTTAGCGTCAAAGACAACAGAATCTAGACCGTTTTAAAATGATATTTTCTCTATTGACTGTAGTATGGTTCTTGTCCTGATCCTGTGCAGTTCTAGGAGATCTACTCTACCAGACTTTGTCTACCCTCTTTGGAAAGTGTTTAGTTTATTGCTGCCAGGATAATACCAATAGGTTCTCCCATGCATTATTTTTACAGGAATATAAATACCATACCTTCATTTCCTATTGCATGTTCATAATTTTAACCGAACCAAACTGAGTTCGCTCAATTAACCCAAAAGGTTTGAGTTAGTTTAGAATTCATTTAAGTTTAGGTTAAAGTAAAGTTAGGGTTAGTTTTTTAGTTTTATTTATTTATTTTTTTTTTACCCATGTTCACCCCTAACAAGGCATATCACCACTTAGATGTAAGGGGTTACTATTTGGGACAATGCATAGGAAAGTTTAACATGATGTTTGTTTACGTTATTTAAACTTCTGCATGTCAGTATGGTCAGGGAAGCAGGCAGCAGGGAAGGAATTCCAAAGTCTAGTTGTCCGAGGAAAAAACCTATCAGAATAGAAAACTTTCTGCCTTCTACAGTGAAGGGGTGTGACTTTGTTGCTAAGCAGGTTTGTTGGAGGTATGTACCTCGAGAGGGAACAAGTACAATGAGTTCAACAGAGTATATTCAATTAAAATACGGTGTTGGGACAGCTTAGTTGACAATGCAGGATATATTGGATTGAAAAATCTGCTTTGGGCCTTGCCCAATAGTGAGAGACTAGGGTAGATGCACTTGCCCAGATGTAAAACTACTCCATATATAAGTCAATGGTGGCTGTGTATAAGCACAGGATACGCTCAAATGTGAATAATCTTCTAGCACGGTAGAGGGAACCCACATTCTTTGCAGCGGCCTTTGCAATGTCCTTGATGTACTCGTTCCAGTTCACATTGCCTAATGTTTACTCTGAATGAAGAACTTTTAGGTAGGGTGTTATTTATCATGGCTATCGATGGTTGGGAAGGCTTCTTGTAATTGTTACAGGAGTGCAGCTTAGTCTTGGTTGCATTAAATGTTACCATCCATTTACGGTCCCATTCAACTACAGTCTGAAGGTCGTTTTCTAAAGAATTCTGCAATTGCCTTAGACTTGTGTAAATTCGTTTTTTCTCGTGTCTGTTATAGAGCGTTGTGTCGCCAGAAACATATCAATCTGAGACACAATGTAATCAGGAAGCCGTTAATGAATGTTAGGAACAATATTAGTTCAAGGATCGACTTCTGAGAGACTTCTGCATTAATGTTATGCTATTTGGATGTACGTCCACAAAGGACAGCCTGGATGGTTCTCTTCTTTAAGAAAAGTCTAAGTATATTTAGTGTTCGTTCACTTGCTTTTGGAATACTCCCTCTACTCGCTGGTTCTACGGTTGTACAGACATGCAGAAATTGAAATGTAATGTAAACAAACATCTTGCTACTCAACTCCCCACTTAGGATTACTCTATAAATCTGGCCCTCAATTCACATGAGCTTCTTACATCTCAGTGCCTGTATACCTTGTTTTGGGAAGACGAGAAATTGAAAACAAGAGGTAGCAACAAAATAAGAGACAGCATCTTTCTTATACGCGTTGAGAGATTAGCACGCAGTTTACCGAATGATTCACGGGTAAATTCAGAGGAAGATTTATCACTGAACCAACTCTATTTACTTTTTAAAGGTGTCAGCAAGGCTGTTTGCCATTTGTCAAGAAGCAATTTGACTGACGACTAAATTCCTGGCCGTTTCCCTTAATCAGCGACGAGCTTTTAGTTGTTGTGCATTCTTCTTCTTCTGATGTATTTGTGTATACGCTTAGCATTTTGGCTTTTTTTTTCTTTATTTGCGTTATTTATTTATTTAGGTCCCCGTTTATTTCTTCTTTTTTCTTTATTCAAACAAGTTATTTATCTGCACCATCTTCTAACTTTCATCCTCTTACTTTCCATTTATTACGCTGCTCTGCTACTACTACTACTACTCATCTCGTTCTATTTATCCTGTCTCAGATGCAGAAGGGAATCTCTTACAATTCGCTATAAAGTTCAGAACTAATTATTTGTTTATATACGATTTAATTGGAATTCATTATTGAGATGAGTATTATTTATTAATTTTATTTATTGCGGACTATTATCCTCATCTTTCGTAGTTCTTGTTTTATGACGTTTCGGCCAACAATTCCTTTGGCCTTTGTTAGGTGATAACAGCGACGGGATAGGAACTTCGAAACTCCTTACTGCATTCTCAGCTATCTTCAGACAATTCTCACTTGGATTTATAAGATAAAAAAATCCAACCTCGATCACCCTTCTGGATCCATGGCGCAGTGGATAGAGACGTTGAAGCTCTACAGTTTCAGGTGAGAATTGTCTGAAGATAGCTGAGAATGCAGTTAGGAGATTTGGAGTCCTTATCCCGTCGCGGCTACTACCTGATAAAAGCCAGAGGAATAGTTGAGCGAAACGTCGTAAAACAGCAACTAAGAAAGATGAGGATAATAGTCCGCAATAAATAAATTAATGATTATTTGTCGTTTTTATACTCTTTTTCACCTCAAACAAGGCATATTTCGCTGGGATTCTGTCTAACAAAAGACTGTGGGGAGTTGAGCAGCAATATGCGTGTTCACAATATATGAAAACTTTTGCAGGTTAGTACAGTCAGGGAAGCAGGAAACCGAGGAGGAATACCAAAGTCTAGCAATTCGAGGGGGAAAAAACTATTAGAGTAGATAGTCTTCCGGCATCTAGGAATCTCAGCACTGAAGGAGTGGAACCCCGCTGCTTATCGTGTTAGCGTCGGATGTATGTACGTTGAGGGGGCACAAGTACTATGAGTTCATCAGAAGTTCAATCAGAATTTATCAAATCATTAAAGTACTTGTAAAACAGGCACACAGATTCAACACTGAGGTGATGGGACACAAGTAGGAGCTTGAACGATTATGTGATAGCTATTAGATTTCAGACTCTTCTTTAGACCCTGTATAAGTGAGTGAGTGAGCGAGTGTGTTTGCTTAACGGCATTTCAACCCCTAAGGTCATAGACGTTTTAAATTTCTTAAAAACATTATTTTCAGAATCAAGATGCTTTAAATTTTCAGAAAAGTTTGTTTTCAAATGTAAAAAGTTTGTTTTTCTAGAATAGAATGTTACTAGATTAGTTCACAGTTTAAATAAATTTGTTTCTTTGAGATATTTTAAAATCTGCTGAGGCTCCACTTCCTGGAATACTTTTCTAATACTTTCTGTTCCGAAATATCTCTTCTGGATGTGTTTATATCTTCTACACTCCGTCAGTAGATGGTTTATGGTTTTTTTCTTGGTTGCAGAGTGTGCAGTATAGAGCTTCCCCTGCTTTGATTAAGTAAGAATGGGTAAGTTTTGTATGTCCAATTCTTATTCGGTTCAGTACAATCTCCTCCCTTCTTCCTTTCAAGGCTTTCGTTTTTTTATTTTTGATTCGAGGCTGATGTTCATAAGTTTGTTTTGTATGCATCCCTTCCACTCTTCCTGCCACCTGTTTTCTATATGTTTGTTAATTTTTCTTTTTAAGTCTGTTTGTGGAATTTTAATGTTTTTAATGGTTTGGCGTTTTGTGGCTTCTCTTGCGTTTCCTGGGATGCCAAGATTTGAGTACCATTTTAATGGCTCGTAGCTCAGCTGTGTATATTCAAGTATCATTGGGTAGACGTACTTGTTATTGGCTTTACCCGTTTGTATATGCTGCGCCTGTTTCACTTAAGAGCAAGGAATTAGTAGCTTATGTACTCGCCCAATTGTTGCAATAATACTCCATGCATGGTCGAATTGTGGCTTTGTAAATATACGGGAGATTATTTAGTGTGTGCAATTTTCTAGCAAGGTAGAGGGAGCCCGCCTTCTTTGTAGCAGACTTTGGAATGTCTTCAAAATATTTGTTCCAATTCATGTTATCTGTGAATCGAGGAGTTTGAGGCATAGGCTCTCAAGTAGTATATCATTTGTTATGACAATCGTGGCTGAAAAGGTACTTTGTACTTGTTAAAGGAAAGAAGCTTATAGTTAGTAGCATTAAATGTTACGTTGTGTGCTACTACTACTTGTCTTGTTTTGATGCCTCAGAAACAGAAGGGAAGCTCTTGAAAGTTGGTTAAAATGTGCAGAACTAGTGCAGCAAAGTTTCGTTTTTTAAGTGTAACGTAATCTCATTTATTTCTATATTTAGGACTTTCTAAATATGTATGTAATGTATGTCAAATAGTTATGCGAGACGTCACTTTTTCTGGTTATGTGTTAAGAGATTCGCTTGTAACCCATGAGGATGCCACGTTTCAAAAAGAAACTGCATGTACTTGGTATCCTTCGACATTTAATACTGAAAACAAAACTTTATTTATTTGCATGTAAAGTGGTAAGCTATATTATTTAACCTTTGTGAGTTATGAGTTTAACTAATGACTATATATTTCATAGTTTCTTTTAGTCAAACAAGGCTTTATTATTTTCTTATGTTCCTTGCAATTAATTTGTGTATATGTTTAGTATCCCCCCTTTATTTCTTTATTTACTTTATTTATTTACGTCAAACTGGGTACTTTTGTTCTCTCTTTTGTCTTTTTCTTCATCCTTGTGTATTTCATTATGAACGTGGGCAACCTTTACCTGGTTCTTTATGTGAGTACGTAAAGGTCGCGGGAAACGGAATTAAACCGTTTAAAAATTCGTAGAATGCTGATTAATGCAAACTAGATTTATTTTTCTTATTAATGGTTTGATAAATAAACATTAGTTTCGCAAAACCTAACATTTATAATTTTACTAGTATGGACGCTTTTAAATTTACCTTTTATTTATTTTTGGAATTTGTGGAAGGGGAATAAAACAGATGTTATTGTATATTTTATTTCAAACATTAATCATTTCGGTCTTTGATATGACCTTAAACTATATCCGATAGTAAAGCCTGCGGGCTTTGGGGAGTGTGGAGCCACCCTTTAAGGCCATTGTCCCCACGTCTACTCTGACCCGGAGTGGTAGTACCTGTTACGGTCACAACTATGGGTTAAATAGAAACCAACTTGGAAAAAAAACAACAACAACAAAAAAAAAAAAAACAAAAACAAATATATTCTATTAAATTTTTTTTCCAAATCACTGGATTTGCCATTAAATAACCTGAAAAGGGTTGATATGCCGTAAAACAAAAACAACTAACCAACCAACTAACATAAATCATTTCTACAGTTTTTGATACGCTGATAATATAGAATTTAAAAATTCCGCATTTAGATTTTAAATTTATTTTCAGTTTAACTTCTGATTGTCATCTTTTTATGTTTTCTAATACAATCATTTATAATTTTAGCGTGTGTGTCCACCTTAAGGATAACAAAACCTCTCCCTCTTACTATAAAGAGCGGAAAAATATGGCTCTCGCCGTTATGCGCACGTTATGAATAATTGTCAGTCGAACTAACGTATAACAACGCTCTGTATTTGTTGTATTTGTTTTTTTGTCTTCAATATTTTACTTCCATTAAATATCTGCACATGCCTTCTTTCAGACTCCTACCGACCCACAACAAATTTATAATTTATTTTTTTAATTGTTAACTAATTCTGTTCTCATAGCCCTAGTGATAACCTATATGTCTATGGATTATGTAACAATTTACATCTTTGGACTAATTATGATTTCTGATTTACAGGTGTTTGATTTGAGTCAGGTTAGAAATGGAGCATATTGAGTGTCGCGCAGTGACGTGGCTTTTGTATTTAAAAGAAAACACTACAGGAAATTTTGATGAAGAAAAAAAAAACGTATGGTAATAATGCCTCATCATATGGCTTTGTAAAACGCTGGCATCGTGAATTTAAACGTGGCAAGAAATCTGTAAAAACAGCTCCTAGATCTGGCCGCACTCCTTTTGTCATTTAATTAGTCATCTGTCAGTCAAATGTAGACTGCTATTTTTGAAGATCAGCGTGTGATATTTTTTTATTACAAAGTAATCACCACTTATCAAGGCCCAGAGGCCAATCGAGAATAAGTTAAAGAGTGTACAGTAGTCAAAGGGACAATACCATACTAATCGTTACTAGTGTAAATTTGGTAATTTGGTAAATTGGATTTCTTATTAAAAACAAATTCTCTTCAACAATAAGGGCTAATAAGATGGATAGACTGCCATTTGTGATGACAAAGAAAAGAGAGGGTTGAAAACAATGAATGGAATTAACAAAGTTTGATTACTTATAAAGTTAGGGTTTATGACAAGTAACTGTTGAAACAAATTTAAAGACAATCAGGTTTCAGTCATCAGGGAGGCAGTCTCATAGTAATGCGTTTTTAAAATCAATTCGTGATGTTCATATTTATTATTTCCCAATTTAACTTTTACCTGTAAAAAAAAATATATATATTTGCGTACAGCACACTTGCCGTTCTCGCTTCTTCATTTGCATCATAATTTGAATAAGTCTTCGAACTGTAAAAAGACTAAGCTTCCTACTTTTAACAATTATAACTACTGATTGCCACGAATCATAATGCGCTACATAAAAGCTCTCCGTTCAACTTAAAATTCACAGGCAACATGAACTGAAACAATTGCATTAAAGATATTGCCAAGACTGTCGCAAAGAAGGTGGATTCTCTCTACTGTGCTAGAAAGTACTCAAAATCATGCATGACATATTGTTGCCACATTTGGACTAATGCATCTGTTACGTGTCTCCCTCTAAGACGAGGGTCCATAAACGTATCTCCAATCAAGCGACATTAAAAATACAATTGGAAATTACTTAGAACTTCTACTCACTCATGGCCGACGAAACAGCATCACGCTATTTCCATGTATTAAATAAGATTCCATTCGAATTCGCGAGTTCGGAAAGAAGATTCTCGAATCCGAGAGTATTATACACGAAGAAGATAAAAACAGTAGTCCAAATAATACAACTTATCAATCTTGATCTCCAAACTTTAGAAACAGAAAAAAATAAGTGGTTCTCTAGATCCGAACCAATTCGAACCCAGCACAACCGAGTCTTTATTTGTCGCCGGTATCCAATTACACCACTGTCACAAACTTTTGCGCTAGGTGCAATGCCATTGTGTTCGGGTCATGAACAGGTTATATTAATTATTTCACCGATCCAGACATTTCTATAAAATTCTCTTTGGCGGTCACGCGCGAAAACATTGTTAACGAAAAGCACGAATGAAAAGGAGGAAAAAATGAAATAAGCTCAAAGACGAAATTTATAATAATGTAAGAACACAACATTGAGTTGGATTGCAGCTAAATCACGTTCGGGTGCGTGTCCATTTGTAATGAAAAAAAAACAAAAACAAAACAAAACAACAACAAAAAAAAAAAAACGAGCAAAAATGCCCGCGGAAAAAAACGGAGATATGTGAGATACACATTTCATTTTATTACATAACAAATCGTGTGCCCTTTTTTTTTGTTTATTACTTTTAGTGTTAGAAATGAAAGCAGAGTATTATCATGGATTAACGACTAGATATACGACACATATGTGGAAAGTTAAGGGATTAGTGTCACAGACAAATTTATTTCAATTACGAACAACAAGCTTTATAGTGTTTTTTTTTCTTTTCAATAAAACCCCCTCCAGTCTAACGCACGTTTTCATCCGCCATTGCCAAGGTTCTATGTATTGTTCGAAAAGTTTATTTTAATATGCTCTAATCTCCTTCATAAAGGTCCTCGGTTATAGTCAAAATTGCTTACTCTGTTCTGCTTCCGTTTTCGGCTGTGTAAGCTAAACGACAATGACAAGCAAGATATAGTCTGTTCTGACTACTGATTATGTTATTAAGTGAAATCCCCTGCCCCATTCTCCATGTTAAGAATGGGTTTTCGTGTCCGATTGACCATATCTAATTATCCAGCTAAAGTGACATTAAAGATAGAAAGTAAAAAAGAGCAGACAATCTTTACTATAACCAGTTACTTAGTGATACAAGCACCAAAATTATCACAAATGACGTTCAGAATATGCTTTTTAAGAAAAGTACGTAAACCATCAGAAAATTCAAGATGGCTGCCAGTTTTCAAGATGACTGCAGAAGCAAATCTGACAAATTTTAATTTGTTGCTTGTATCACCAAGTGAAAGATTATATTACAATAGAATATTCCTATCATTGTTTTGCATTTCGAGTATATATCCGTCTCAGATAGACACAGTTAATCAACCAAGAACCACACCCCTCAATATAAAAGCATATAAAATATCAACTGATATACACTTGAGAGTCAAAATAATTAAAAGAATATTCAGTTTCATAGCCCTAGTGATGACTTATATCTCTATGTGTTATGTAGCAATTTTGATCTTTAAAATAATTATGATTTCTGATTTATAGGTGCTTGAGCTGAGTCAGGGTTGAAATGTCGCGCAGTGATGTGGTTTTTGTATTTAAAAGAAAACACTACAGGAGATTTTGATGAAGAATAAAGCATATGGTAATAATGCCTCATCATATGGCTTTGTAAAACGCTGGCATCGTGAATTTAAACGTGGTCAGAAATCTGTAAAAACAGCTCCCAGATCTGGTCGCACTCTTTCTGTCATTACATTAGTCATTTGTCAGTCAAATGTAGGCTGCTATTTTGGAAGATAAGCGTGTGACATTTTTATAACAAAGGCTCACCACTAATCAAGGCCTAGAGGCCACTCGAGGATAAGGGTAAAATAATGTACAGTAGTCAAAGGGACAATATCATACTAATCGTTAGTAGTGTAAATATGATAAATTGGATTATTTAAAGGGAACGTCTTCTCAAGAACTTGTTCATGTTGGACTTGAAGACGACCGCATTGTAGTCAGCTGGAAAGAAGGCAAACGGAAGAAAGTTCCACAGGTGTGTATTTCTAAGAAAGAAGTTTTGTTCATGAAATCTACGTTTAGGTTTAGGCACAGATAAATAGTGGAGGAAATTATTGATAGTGTTTTCAGCTAGACGAGTTTCTCGTGAATGTTTTACAGAGGAGCACTTGCTATGAAAATAACGGTAAAGCAGAAACAGATTTAAACGTCTCTTCTTTGAGAAAGAGGTTGCATGGAAAAGAAAAGGGGATCCTCTACTAGGCTACGAAGTCTATTTTGAACTTTGTCAAGGAAGGATAAGGTATTTTTAGCAGCTCCTGTTCAGATATGGCAACAATTCTCTATCCTTGGACGTACCTGGCTCTTATATAAATAGGAAATTGTATCAACAGTTAGATATCTACTGGATTGATAGAAGTATCCCACGATTTTTCCAGCGACCTTGGCAACAGATTTGATTACGTGTTCCGTTTCAGATCAGGAGTAAAGATGCTTATCAAAACAGAGAGCCTCCCCAAGACGAAAGCCATTCATTTCAATTGATATCAGATGGGGATCAGAACATTGATAATGCAAAAACAGAAGCTTGGTTTTAGATGCATTAATAGTAACCAGCCACTTTTTCCCCATTGTTCCACACGCTCAAGATCAGGGAAGAGAGAATCAGAGAGAAATTGGTCGTTTACGGTCTTTGATGTGCTAGCATACATAGTAATATCATCAGCATAAATGTCTACGAATGGTCTAAGGATGTGATTTGGGAGATCATTGATGTAGATCAGAAGAGAGTTGGACCAAGGATGGACCTCTGAAGGACTCCAGCATTAATACTATGAGCTTCTGATTTCTGCCCATCAACCACTACTCTTATGAACCTATCAGAGAGAAATAATTTGATAATTGAGAGAAATTTCCAGCTATACCATAGCTAGAGATCCTATGAAGTAGACCTTTATGCTATTCCGTATTAAAGGCCTTTGATATGTCAAGAGCAATTGCCCAAGAAAGGAAGCCTCCGTTGAAAGATTCACTAATCCTATGAGATATAACTGTTAGCACATCTGCTGTAGATCTGGCAGAACAGAAACCATATTGCATGCCACTGAGGAGATTAGTTCTGCTGAGGTGGTTGACTACTTCTCTATTTGACACAGATACTCGGAACTTACTCATGACGCACAGGAGACTTATTGTTCTGTACTGAGAGGGAGATAACCGATCACCTGAATTCTTAAATACAGGGCATACTGATGAGATTTTCTAGAGTGTTGGGAAGCAATTCTTCTTAAGACAACGCTTAAACAGCTTTGTAAGTATGGGACATAGTTCTGGTTGAAGCTTTTTCAGCACTATAATAGGAATGCGTCAGGGCTAGTTGCTTTACTGGAATCAAGGTTTTTGATTAGCTTGGCAACATCACGCACATATATTTGTACATCGTATAACGTGTTTTCTGATAGAGCAGGAAATACTGGGGGCTGATGGCCTTTGCCGCATAGGGTAGAATTAGGTGCAAAGTTCTTTGCAAAGAATTTGGCTTTGTTTGATGTTCCAATGGAAAAAGTTATTTCTATGCGCAATGACATCAGCACATTCTGGAGAGAACCACGTCTGGCTGTTAGGTTTATTCTGGATATTTTTCGAGACTATGAATCTGTAAATACTTACAATAAACGATTCTGTAAGGTGTGATACTATAGCGGACACATCCTTTTAAAATATGGAACGAAGAGATAGATCTGATATAAATATACGGAAGCTATCCAAGTCAGCCATAGAGTATCGATATACTGTACGATGGGGAGGTACGTCTAAATACTTATTATATTTCGTTTTATTTTAACTGATACAACAGAGTGGTCGGAAAATACCAGTGGAGACAGAAAGGAAGATGAACATAGCTCAGGGCAAGTTGTGAGGAAAATATCTAAGAGACTGGTATTTTTGCGAAGAGTCCGAGTGAGATCATAAGCAATGGAGAAATCGCGACAAAACCTTCCCTCATCATCTGTCTTGTTTGAGTGGGTAAGCCATTCCACATTGGGAACATTGGGTCCACAGACGTGAATGTTAGCCGTAAGATGAGCAGATAGGATGTGATCAATTTTCTAAGATATGCTCTTAAAGATAGTAACTCCGCTGTTGTAGGGGCGATAGAGGGCACATATAAATGCAGTCGTGTGAGCAAGTGCAACCCGGAAGCACATATAGGGTAATTTAGGATATCCTCTGGAGATGTCCCTACCACATGAAAAACCATCTTTAATGTAGGTACATATTCCATGCCCATGCCAATCTTGAATGTCAGATTTAGATGTTAAATTAGAGTATTCTTTAATTCCAAACTCTTTTAGAGTAATAGTCGATCCAATGATAGTTTCGCCTAGGAATAATAGGTCTGGTTTAGTCTCCTGTAATTGGGTTTCAACCCCTGGAAGGTTGGAACGTAGATCCCTGATGTTGGAGAAGGGCACATGGTAGAGGGTGTATACGTTGGAAGTTAAAGATTTGGGTGTAATCGCGCACCTTTTCTGGAAACCTTTCATGATGGAGGTTTAGGGTTGTGTGTTACAGGTTGACATACTTTAATATAGCAGGACAGAGAGGGAATATAAGAGAGAAAAAGAAACGAAGGAATATATTTTTGTAGCCTATGATAAGGTAAAGCCGTAACAATTATCCACTAATATGACATCGAGAAGCCCCACCAGAAGCTACTGCATGGTCCAGAATTCATTCACCAAACGACAATACAGCATCTCGAGTACTTTGTACCTGCTGATAGGACAACTTCCTTAGTGGTTAATCAGAGACTATCCGGCGGATAATGTCAACCAAGATAAAACGTTACTAGTGACATGGCCACATGGATAGACAAAGAAGCAGAAAATTTCTCTGACAACTGTTCATGCACAATACTGCCAACCTGGAATACAGCTTTTTCTTCTCTCTTTGTCGGAAAAATTTCTCATTACAAATGAGGAGAGAAGGACAAATAAGGAAAAGCGAGAGTAGCGGAAGCTGCCGATAACGCATCCACAATGCATTGTCTACATTAAAAAAAATACGATAATATTAAGTATTGTCCTTAATATAAGTCTTATTGACGTGTTTAAGGGAAAGTATGATGATAGATTCCACTTTTACTAACTGAAAATAAATAGAATTGTCGAATCTATTTATGCTATATTTAAAATCAACTTGCTAGATGTAATGAGTACATGCATGGACGAGAAAATGTAACTAAATAAAACAATCAAATATATAGCTTAAAAAACTGCAATAAATATAAATAATATTGACATTTGCTTATAATAAAACAGAGAATACACATAATTAAACAACGTACCGTCTAACAGCTTCCGTCTTCAATGAAAAATATTAAAGATATTCGTCGCTTTAGATTCAGTTCAGCGTTCAAAAATTTTAAACAGCCAAAAGAGGTGAAGATCAATACAGGGTTTTTGAAAACTACCATTAATAATCATTTACATATGCATAAGATATCTGTCAGATGTATTCATAGGTTGTTGACATTTTTCCTGAAGCGAGAACGTATCGTGTGATCGAGCATTACTTTGGAGATGTGCTAAGAAGATAAGTGAAAGTTTTATAAAAGATTTATTACACAAGATAAAATAATGGATCAATCACTATGATAAAGATAATAAAGTGTGGGCACTTGGAATCACTACTGGAAATATCATGTTCACAATCTTCTGGGATCCGGATTGAGTGTTGACAACTCCTTAAAGGATCTTATTATGCTTCACTTTTAGGAAATAAGAAGCCAATCAAGAGGCGGGGCTAGATCAGCAAAGGTATCCTTTTCCTGAAAGACAGCGCTCCGGTCATCCGTGCACATGACACTAGATCGGAAGGAGGATCAACCTGGGATGTTCTACAAAAACGGTCTCCAGAGTTGCATTAAACGATGGGAGAAATACGAACCTCTTGGTGGTTCTTATATAGAGAAAGAGTAATAACTGTGACAATTCTCGTTGCTCTCCTGCTATCAGCAGTCGGTCAGGGGCACTACTTATTGAACGCTCCTTGTACATAAAAGACAAGGCTATCAAACCAGATACTGTTATCTATAATATAAATCTCACCTGTCTGTCTAAATGTATGTATGTATATATGTATGTATGCATATATGTATGTATGTATGTTTTTATGTCTGCCTAAAACTTTCGACAAAGGCGACAGATTTTCACGAGATCGGTATCATTTTGAAGCTCGACTCTCTGGACGAGAAATATCGAAAAATTGGCTAAAAACATTAATCCCTTCACCCTCAACTGGGAACTTTTCTATAGGGTGGGGTAGCTTTCTTCGCCGATATTTTCGAAAGTCATCCCCTCGTTTTGAGTGACTAGCTTTAATTTAAACTTTCACCATTTCCAGTTTGGCGATGAGCGCAACGGAAAACACGTCACGTTTTTTTTCACGTTCTTTTTTCTCTATTGCCGTACGGGTTCGATCCTGCCTGCCTACTACCACTTTTTTCTTTGCTTAACACATGCCTCCAAACACCCAGGCAACACCAGGCACCCAGGCTAGTATGAAATAAAATATGATAAATCTTATTGATGTTACTGTCCCAAAGTACTACGACCTCAATAGAACCGGACACGAAAACATAAGTAAATACTAGACTGACTCAAAACAGTATAGTCTCTGAAGTTGGTAAACATTAGATCTGCTCTGCTAAGGGCAATTGGGCTAATGAAAATAAAATCTTAAAAAATACTCAGACACAGTCCTTGGAAGACCAGACTGTAAAAAAATACACATATCAGCACTATAGAGACAAAGTGTATTCCTAAAAGAATCTTTGGATATACATTTAGCTCATAACGAAATCAATATTAGCTCCAATAAAGAATGTCGTCGAGCTCTAAAACTAACTGAAGTAAAATTAAAATAAAAAGACGAATACTCTTTGTTAATATAGAGAGATTAGTCTGAGATTGCACAAATAATATCCTTAAAACACGACGTCTATTAATACAAGAGTACACATTTCTAAATATATGTTATTAGCTTGATTGAGGAAGTCACCTGGAAAGCGTTTAAAGAAATATATTTTTAGTGATATTAAAGGGGAAAAAGATAAAAATACTGGTCAATGAGACGACATTGACAGATTTTGTCCAACGTATAGCAGACAAAATGGCGCGAATTAACATTGGCGTTCCTCCATTTTTGGAGATTAAAATAGCCCCTCGCATATCACCGATTCTATTTCTGATAAACAAGATAGAAAATGAAATTCTAATTGCTTTAAAAAAAAATAAGAGTTTCGGTAGGCTTTCAATACGAAGTGTGGCGTAATAAAAGAGAAAATTTTCAAATGGCATTTTCATATGAAACGAAATAAGGAGGGTATAACACACACACACACACACACACACATACGCGCGCGTGTGTTTTATACGCTACTTATTTCGTTTCATATGAAAATATCATTTGAAAATTTTCTCTTTTATTGCACCACACTTCGTATTGAAAGTCTAATAAAACGCTCTCATTTTTTTTAAAAGCAATTCCAGTTTCATTTATTAACTTGTTTATCAGAAATAGAATCGGTGATATGCGAGGGGGCTATATATATATATATATATATATATATATATATATATATATATATATATACAAACTGTACCCTGCAACGCGTTGCCGTGGATCAATTTTGTGCAATAGAAAAAATAATAAAAAAAGAGAAAATGCATGTTTCGTATATTCTTAGTACTGCAATCATGAAAACTCCATCGAAACACAAAAGAAGCGAAAATGAAAATGGTATTCTTGCAGAATTTGATCCGGATCTTCAGGAGTTTCCATCAGTTATGGCTTAGGATGGACCAGTAGTCACTGGATTAAGCCGAGCGTTGCAAAAATGTTGAAACGCTAAATATTTTTTGTTAACTTGTATTACAAAAAATATGAGTTTCAATTAGAATTTCGGGGAAGGGGAGTTGTTTTATTATAAACTATACGCATAGATTCGAAAAAGTTGCCAAAAACAATTATATAAAAAAATAAATGTTATTAAAGGCAAGATAATTTACTGTTCTATCTAACTGGATATTTTTAGTGTCTTTATTTAATGTAAAATTTTTAATCGGCTCGAAAAACATACAGTTTTTATCGATGTATTTGAAAAAGACAAATGGCGGCGGACTCTCTGTTGATGATGTTAAATTTATAAAAATTTACAAAATACTGTTAGAAACCCACCGAACATACGTTACCGTGACATAGACTGACATATTCGGTGGGTTTCTAACAGTATTTTGTACAATTTTTTAGTTTTATCTCATTTTCTCAAACTTAACGTAATCCACAGAGTCCGCCTCCATTTGTATTTTTTAAATGCACCAATAAACACTGTATGTTTTTCGAGCCGAATAAACATGTTACATTAAATAAAAACACTTAAAAATTATCCAGTTAGGTGGAAAAGTAACTTATCTAGAAGATTTGCCGTTTGGTTGTACAAATATCCTTGAACTATTTTATACCTAAAAGGGACTCTTACGATCCTTATCCATGAAATTCTTTATTTGGCCAATTAACTCTGGTGCTTTGACTTTCTTAATCCTTCCACACTTCTTATTATGCCTCATAGACTCCTTGTCTTCCTTGAATCTCTTGTGTTACTCAAGAACTGATGCCTGATTCATGCAAGATGATCGAAAAGCAGTCTGAAGCATTCCATACGTTCATGTAGAATTTTCCCATACGTTTCTGTGGAATATTTTCCAATTTCAAAACAGAATTTTATTGCATATCGTTCTACTCACGTTCAGATTGCATTTTTGAAATTCACCAGCTTTGACAATCAGGCTTTAGTAGAGTGCAATCCGATTTCTGCCGTAACTGTTCATTGAACCTGCAATCATAAATATTGATCAGCTATCTCATATGATGTACGACAATAATATACTGAATTTTCAGAAATCTACATCAATTGTAAATGCTTAAACAAAAAGGTTTCAAAACTTATTTAAGGCACCTCGTTACCCATACAACAGTGAATGGTTTGCAGTGAAACATGCAATGACATATTGAGATTGATTATGTAAGAGTCGCTAATTATTATTGAGTTGATGAGTAAGTGTTTAAATAGAAAATGGCCACTATGCACATGCATATATGCATTCGTTTTGAAATATTGTATAGAAGCAAAATATCTAAACATTACTTGGTATTATATACCATTATGAAAGGTTTGTTGATTATCATTTTTATGCATTGTTCTCATTCACACATACACACACGCGCGCGCACATATACATATATATATATATATATATATATTCAGAATAAAGTTATCCAACAAATCAACTGGTATGGAAACCTGTAATTATAGGTCTTACAAAATATTATTGGCAGTAATATTTTACAAGGGCAATCCCATCCAAATAAAAATTCCTCAATTTACAAGATAGAGCAAATAAATTATACAAACAAAGAAAAATCCAGGAAAATCCCTACTTCGGACTGTTACCTTGTGCCGTGGATTACTCCAAATACAAATTGGATCCCATTACCTCACTGCTACCAAAGACCTTCACTTCGGATTTAACCATACAATTTGGATGTGAATTTCTATATCCTTTTCGTTAACTTTCCTTACTCTATGATATTTAAATGCTTAAAAAACTTTTCCTTGTGATTTTCCATGTCTTACTGGCTTTAGCTAATAAGGTGTAAAATCATTATAATTATTTGCTAATATTTTCTCATCTGAAGAGATGGTAGACATCGAAATCCTATAGGAAAAGGAGTTATTTAATATTTTAAATGTATTCTTTGTCTTACATAGAATAATAAAACTCTTTTGATTTGAAATTTAACCATTTTACATCATAAATTGTACAGTTATTGAATGACTGAAATTTGATATTGTTACGATTAGACAAAATAATTGAAAAATCTTGAACTTTTCAATGAATTTATTTAAATGTTATAGGAGTTCTTTTTTTATCAATAACTGGTTGAATGCTATGTGGGATAGATTGATACAATGCTCTCCTATATTTTTCTATTTTTCAATGAATTCACTTTTTAAAGATATTCTATTAGCTGCTTATTTCTTCATGTGTTTAATTGCTTTTCGTCCATTCTGTGTCCACAGCATATCATATCGTGTATTTTATCCTATCTCTTACACACGCACACACACACACGCATATGTCACATACATACACACACATATGTGTGTGTATGTATGTAATAAAACCGTTGACGCATATTAGCAGTAGCAGCAGCAAGGCTGCAGCAAGGCAGCAGCAGCAGCAGCCGCATAACACGTATGAAAATGACCAGGCCGGGAAAGAAAAAGCGAAAAATAAAGACACCACGTAGTAAGAGTATCGGCAAGGCGTGAGATGGGCGTGTGACTATAGAGACAATAAGTGCACAGTTTGATATCAGTGTGGCAACTGTACATACAATTATTCGTGAGGAACTGAATATGCAGAAGATTTGCGAGATGTTTTTTTTCCCAAGGGTACCCAGAGAAGATCAAAAAGGAAAACGTTATCATGACAGCAAGGAGATGATGGAGCTGATCAATTCAGATCTTGCAGTTCTTGATGCTCTGGTTACCTAGGAAGAAAGCTGGATTTATTATTATGACTCAGAGACGAAGAGACACTTTCCAGTGGAAGTATGCTAGTTCTCCTAGAGCCCCCAAAATCAAACAGATGAAATCCACTCAGAAACTTATGATGATCCCTATTTTGAGAGCACAGGCATGATCTACATGCATTGGATTCCCACTGGACAGACAATCAATAAGGAATAACAAGAGATCACTGTGTTGAGGTTTTAAAGAAGTTAAGGAAGAGATTCGATCGGAAGAGGCCATCACTCTTTAAATCGGGTCAGTGGCATTTCCACCAGGACAATGTACTAGTCCACAACTCCCTCCTTGTCACATGCTATTTGACCAAGATGGGCATTAAGACAGTTCCTCACGCTCGCTGAAGTATATACCTTATTCCCTGTTACTTTTGTTAATTTCCTTAGGTCAAGGAAAACTTTAGAAGTGTGTCGTTATGAGACAATTTGAGGAGATGAAAGAGGCCATGAAGAGGATCAATGACATACTCACACAAAAGGAATCCCATTGAATCTTCCTAAAGTTGTTGGAACGGTACAACAAGTGCATTGCAGTCGGAAGAGATTACTTCGTAGGGCACTAGAATTCCATGTGTCTACTATCAATAAAAGTGCACATACAACAAAAAAGTCTGGAAACTATTGAAAGCACCTCGTATTTTTACTTGTAAGTTCCCATCAATGCTTGAATAATAATGCACACACTTTAGTAGATAAGGATTAGCGAAAGTGTGTTTGTAATTGAGGATTTTTTGCTTTGGTCAAATCCGCCATAAAGACAATGTAAGTGATGTTATTATTATCATTCATGTCCATGCTGTTATTTTTAAAAATGATTTGATTACCACTATTTATTGCTACGTGATTGTTGTCCTTAATGTTAGTTGACTTATTTATATTGCTTTTAACACTACTACCGGTATCACTTATATACTCCAATCCGACATTGTCGTTTATGCCGTCATTTTATGGGCTTTATTATTTATCTACGCAGTTACATTTCATGCTATGTATGGTTTGGTTATTTACTTTCTAGTCTACGTGCAATTTATTAGAATTTAAACCTATTGTATCGTTTAATTTAATTTAATTTTTTTATTAAAGTGTAGTTTATTTATATAGCGTTTCAGTGTTATCTTTAATGATTTTTTAGAAATGTCTAGGAATGTTGGTTGATACACTTCATGTAATGGCTGATTAACCTTAATTATCTATCATCTACGATTATTCCTTAGCTTCTATTTTTTATTTTTATAATTTATCGTTATACATTTATGCTGATTATGGGTGTTTTGTATTGTGTTCTATATTGATTTTGTTTAAAGTATAACATTTGTTATGTTAGGTTTTATTAGCCATTACAATACCGTGTGTAATTATATTAAGTTTCCTTCTAAAATTATTTTTATTGTTATTATCAGAGTAAGCTGTGCTATTTCAGAATATTGGTTTGTCATTGTACATTGACGTTTTCAGTGTACTATTGTAGAAATCCGAAATCTCGTTTAAGATTTGTCTGCTAGGTGCTAATTGTGAATACTTTTTACTAACTAATAACGGCGAAATCTGCTAGATAATATCTTTGATTAACGAGAAGCTTACTTTCTTCATCTTAATTTCGACTTTTTTCTTCTTGATTTTTCCCTCGTGCTTATTATCAGCGTCTTCATCCTTTACACCTACGACAGTGAGTAATCATGCCTTATCAAAGTGTTTTCATCGTCCGCAGCTAACCCAGCCCTACAAAAACGGTACGGTTTATTACTCAGAACGCACTCACAACCGCAATCTATAAAGCGAGTACTCTGCTAATTAAGCAATTGTGCCACACACATTTGGGTTTCGAATCCCGAGTTCGGATGTGTTCAAATCTTGAGTCCAAATGAGAGCGTAACTCGGGTCTTAGACTTCCGATTTGCTGGCTTGCATGACTCGTGTAGGCTGTGACGTTGAGCGTGGAAAATAACTATATCATCCACACTCTGAATATTCGAATATTAATTTGCTCTCTAGGTTAGCTTATTGGATGATATCGTCCCCGCGAGTGGAAAAATCCTATTTGTGAGACGTCACCTTGAATAACCACACCCCTTGCTCGAAACAAAGTATGACATTCAATAGTCGGATTGAACTGCGGCTTGTTTGATATTAACTTATAAACTTTCTTGTGTGAGCGCGGTTGCTCAAGTAGTAGGGTACTAGCCTCGCATGCAAGAGATTCGAGTTTCGAATCCGAAGGTTAGGGTGTGTTCAACTGATGAGCCACAAATTAAGGCGAAACTCGAGTCTTGGACTTCTGTTTGTTTTGATTTGCATGGCTCGTGTGAGCTACGAAGTTGTGTGACCGTGGAAAAATATATTTTCAATAACATAAATAGGTTCGTAAAGATTAATTTGGAGCAAAAACTAGATTCGATATCTGGAACATTTTTATCATTGTTTCTTAAGGGACGTGGTATTTGATAATAAATAATAATAAGAAAAATGTTATGTTTGCTAGGGAAAATGTTATGTAATTGCCCTTTGCTAGGGGGGAAAAGAAAAGTTGAGGAATTTAACCCTCTATTTTTTAGGACTTTGGTATTTATTTAATGTTTTTAGTTCTTTAGAAAGGCTTATTTCTTAATCACCAATATTGTACAAGGTAGACGGATAAAATTATCGCTCTATAAAATGATTCCATGATTCCATTTCCGTTTGATGAAAACCAGTTATCTTTTTTTTATGGCAGACCATCTACTAATTGACCAGTTGTGTACAACTCTCAAGAGCGATAAGAGCTTCCTATAATATCTAAAAGCGACACAATGTTCAACGAATGAGATCGGAGATGCGCCACTTTACAACTTATGCTCTCAACCGATCCAAGTTATGACAACAAGGCCATTACTAGCACCCTCAAAATGCATCGCTGGATTACCACGAACAACAGGAACGTGTCCAGGGTGATGAAAACAAAGTTTTCAGCCACCTTATGGTCTTTGGTGAGGTTTCAAACGAGCGCCACATAATCCCACCTCACATCTTCGAAGTTGGCTTGAGATTCAGCACTAAAGTGTACCTGGATGTGCTAATGAGTATGGTAATCCTTTGGTGTAATCAGATGGCCGCTCGCAGAACCTGGGTGTGACAGCAGGACTCGGCGCTGGCCTACAAGTCCAAAGAGTGCTACGAATTTGTATCCTTCTCTCTGACCCCTTATCCTTCTCCGACCTAAGCCCGGTGGACTACTTCGTTTTGTAAAACGTTTAAAAGATCAATAATATGACTTCTCACAATACCAAAGCCAGCATGATTTCCGTTGTGTATTCGCTGTGCTTCTGACGGCGTTTGTAGAAAAGGCATGCTCCCAGTTCTGGACCCTTATCGAGGTGTTGATTAGGGTTAAATGCTGTTACATTGAATAGATGTTACGAGTAGCTCTACTACATAATTAAGTTGCCTGAATTTATTTTTTTAATAGAAATTTTCAAATAAATCTGTAGTGTTCTTTTGTTAAAGACAAAATTTTTATCGTTTCACACTGTACAGATTTATCTCAGTCTGTCCCGTTTTATTCTGTCGGACTCGATGATAGTCGTCTGGTGAGCTCCCCAGATGTCAATCCTTTTTTTTAAGAACGGTTAACGAGCATTTATTATTATTATTTCTTTTCTTAGTTTCAGTCGCCTTCCACTCTTTCGTATTTTTTCATTTTACGCCATTTTCTCATCGTGACATAATTTTCTATGCAACCTACGCATGTTTTTCTTTTCTTTTCCAAAATGATCCAGCCAAAGGGAACATGACAGATGGTTGGAATGCGACATTAACAGTCACTCTTACAGAAAGTGGAGGCAACAAATTGCCTTGCAATAATAATGAAATAGATGTTTCTTTTTGTGACGTTTTGTTTTCTTCGTAAACACTTTCAATAACACAACTTAAGGGAATGTGCCAACAACGAAATCTGCGCTTGCGAATTTACTGTATATCATTTTATGCGACTTTGATATCAAAGTAAACCTCACAATATAAACTAAAAGGCACAAATAAGAAACCAAGAAGTAATGATGAATGTTACATTTGCAGGTGCCGATAGTTGTATAAACCGTTATACACTCGCACTGTCGTCGTGAAACTAGATTATATTCGTATACAGATAAAACTACTTCGACGTAAAAATCGTATTTAAAAAGAGAGATCGTCACAGGAATAGAGACATGTTGCATGCATACGCGTGAAAGGTATAGAAATAATGAAAGAGAAAGACAGACAGATTTATAGACGGATATACCCGCTACCCCCTATAGGGACAGCACCTAAATACGTATTTTCTGGTTGAAGTCTCGCTAGCAAGAGATGAAGATAATTCTCGACAGGAAGTCTCGTGGATTTATTGACTTTCGTTCTGGGGTCACTTCTACCCATTAAGGTGTCACTTTTTATTCAAACAACATATAACAATATAATAAGAAATAATATTTAATTAATGAAGCGTTCACTTTCAGAAACAATATGCAAACATCAGGAAGATTAATTGAATGTCCTGATATCTTGGCAGAGAGCAAGCTCAAGGTGTTTCCACAAAGTATGCCGATGGAAACAAACTACCAAAACTAAGTTAATTCATGATGCTCTCTGGTGTTATGTGCCATGCGGGGCTAAACTAGACATACAATACGGGACGTAGTATTAGTATAGAAATCTTTTACACTCTATTAAAATAGAAGAGAATAATGGTTGGTATACCTTCTATGGCATCGTAATAATACTCTATGCGCGGTTGAATGGCGGCTTTATATAGATATAGGATACTAGAAGATATGATAAAGATTTCTACACCGATAAAGGGTGCTTACCTCATTTGCATCTTATCTGTATCTATCCAATTCGAATTTATTTATTTATCGTATGGGAATCGCTTCAGATAAGACATGAAGCCACATGATGTAAGGATTTAACATACTAGTTCAAGATGAGAAACTTTCCAACGATAAGTTTTAGATGGAATAGATTATGACTAAGAAATCTGCAATTCTCCCTCTTTGTCAAAAACATCGCCCATGGAATTATGTTCGCTAATAATGACAGGCCGAGGATTCTGAATGCTTGATCATCGGGAAGAGTATTATATGGCCATGGCAATCGGCAGTTGTTTTTCGTAAGTGTTAATTAATGGAGCTTTTTAATGGTTGCATTAAATACGACCGTTCGTCTTTAATGACATTCTACTAAGGGCTGACGCATTCAGAAATTATGACACTAGTCAAACGCATCGTATATTACTTGTGAGCGTAAATGAATCCATCTATATTCTTATAAGCACGAATTTTAGATCGTTTCTGCTTACCTCTTTTGTTTCAGTATAAATATGATTAAGAAACTCGTAAATAGCTTATATCATCATACCATCAAAATATAAAAGGATTTCATAAAGCCCAAATACATTGCGCTGTCATAATAGATTCTCTCTATTTTCCTTGCTCTCTGGGCTGATATCTCTGATCTACTCTTTTCACATCTGACTTACATACTCATTACTTTCGCTCCTATTTTACTCTTTCATTTATTGTTCGTATTTTGTCATTTACTTCCCAGATTCCATGAGCAATATTTCTGACAAAGGAGAAAGAATTGCTATTTTAGGGTTGAAATCTGGCGATCGCATAGTTTTGATTGGTTTTTAACGTTGAATTAGTATTTGAAGTGGCTTTCGTGAAATGAAATTCCCCATTCAATACATATCACCACTTCTCTTATCATTCGCCTTTACTCTTGACAGATGAAAAAGAAAACCTTCATATACAGGATATGTTTACTTTGATAAGCAAGCAGGCTAACAGCATCCTCTGAGTTTAGTAAAATACAGGTAGATGTAGATATAAATTCTCTGATCAACGATGTTCGTTGTGATGATCAGCATTGAGGCAGCCGCCGATTGATATATAAATCGATATTCGTTATTGATTTTAGATCTAGCTATTTTCTTCAGATTCTGCAACGTTAGAATTTATGGCGTACTGTATCTCAGAAACAAGAACCGATTCCAAACGCGCTTTTCCTGAGTCATTATGTATTCGGTGACGATGCTGTGAATTCAAACTATTACTATGACGTCACTACCGCCCAATTACTACTCGTGAGCCTCGCTCTGAAAGCCGAGAACGTTGTGATTATGAGAAGACATTACGAAACATAACGATTGATAGACAAGTAGATGTAATTTAGCAGAGTTGTAGTTAAAGTAATCAAAAGTTATCTCTACATATGAAGAAAAAAAGTGTTTATTTGTCTGTCACAATTTGTACGCTATCCTTACAAATGCATAACGTAATAGGTCCGTATTATATCCTGGAGATTTTTTTCTGGTTAGACGCCGATCAAAACATGATAGAGACGATCTTGCTCCGAAAATTGTACACCTTTCTAAACATTAAATTAAAAAAATAAAAATTTATTTTGTTATACGATTTGAATATATGCTAGAAAAATAATATTTTGCTTATAAAATATTGCAGTAATTTTAGTAGAATTGCGTTTATTCTGAAACGGCTTAATTATTACGTGATTTGACAAATGCATCATCCACTCTATATAATAAGAGCAATATGTATAAATATGTATGTAGTTTAAATTGTTCCTCAGTGAAATTATGAAATTTTACAAGTTAAGAACGTAAAACAACGCAGACACTCATATTGCTTTAAAATAAATGTTTATTTATTAGAGATGATCTTAACTTCGCCTTATTTAGAGAATAATAACATTTTCTTTTCTCTTTCCTTCTTCGTGATTTTACTAAAAAGAAATTCCGTTAATGTCTTTCAACGGTGATTAAAAATGTTTTAATAAAAAAAAGTAACCGGTGCACGATTTGACGAATTATTCTAGTGACACTATGCAACAAAAAGAAAGAAAAAGAATAATATTACTACGTATTTCTGAAGAAGACGCACTATATATTATTTAATTGGAATTCATTATTGGGATCAGTATTATTTTTTATTAATTTATTTATTGCAGACTATAACCCTCATCTTTCTTAGTTGTTGTTTCTCGACGTTTCGGCCAACTATTTCTCTGGCCTTCATCAGGTGGTAACCGCGACAAGATAGGAACGCCGAATCTTCTAACTGCATTTTCAGCAATTACTGCCATCTATAGTTGTTGTGGCCTCAGAATGTTTTTTGGCCAAGTAAGCCCGACCAAGAAAGATCAGATTATAATAAATATGGATTCATAAGAACAAAAAATCCAACCTTGATTGCCCTTCGAGGCCCGTGGCGCAGTTGATACAGACGTTGAATCTCTACGATTTTAGGTGAGAATTGTCTGAAGATAGAGGTTTCAATCCTTCCCAAAGCCGGTCAGAGGCTCACTTGGCCAAAAACCTGGTGAGACCACAACAACTATGAATGGCAGTAATTGCTGAGAATACAGTTAGGAGATTCGAAGTTCCTATACAGTCGCGGTTACCACCTGACGAAGGCCAGAGTAATAGTTGACTGAAACGTCGTGAAAAAACAACTAAGACAAATGCGAATAATAGTCCACAGTAAATAAATTAATAAGAAGACCTTATATCTTCGTAACTAATTGATTTTAAATAGATATATAGCTGCCAAAATATATCAGCTTTGGTTGTGTCTTCTTGTATATGATTATGATGCTCTCTGGTGCGATGAAATGAATTGCATGCATGCATATATACACGCATATATATATATATATATATATATACTTTTATGGTTTTATTGTAAATATTCAGAGTAATATTTTTTCCACTTATATCAGGATAGACAATGATACAATGTAAAAATTGTAAATTAAGAATAAACTGAGATGAATGTGCAAAATGTATAAAAATTATTTCAATTTTGACCCATTTTTTACCCCTTGATTCATAATTCAACCGGCTAAAAACCCATAAAAATGTCCATAAAATATCCCATCTGCGACTTTTAGTTTCGGTGGAGATAGAGTTTGAATATATGGAATCGAACAGACGGGCACAAACAGACGTATAGCCTTATATATTAGATTTATATTTTCTATATTAAGCATAAGTTATACTCTAATTTCCCCCCTACCATTATGTATAGCTATTTACTTATTCATTTATACATATTCTATCATTGTTGTTATTTTATTTAGTTCGGTCCAATACGGGACAACAGGTATTGATTCTTATGCAGACATTTCTGCACTACATCTTGGCGCTTATTTAATAAATCACCCTTAGATGTAAATATTCGATATGATTTAGGAATACAAAGATTACATCTTTTCGTTTTATTTGGTTTATACTTACTAGCTCTCTTTACTATGGACCATTTTAATTTATATTCAGTTTTATTTCTAAGGAGCCTCCTAATCCATTCACATAATGCTCTGTTTTTTCTTCTTACATTTTATGATTCTATTATTCATTTTTTATTGCGACTATTTTTTTTATTAACGCCGATATCATTGTTATTGGTGTTTGTTTATTAATCTTTAACTTAAAAACTGTTAGGTGGTTACGCACTCCATCTTTGAATTAACATTTTGTCGATCCCAAGTATACATTACTATTGTTTTCAATTATGACCTCACATTAATAAACAATAGGCATTTCCCTTCAGGTTGACATTCATCTAGGTTTCATAGATTTCAGTGTATATATATTGTTCCTGCGTTTCCTTATCTCTATCCTTCCTGATCTTGTTCAATTTTGCATTGTTGGAACTCATTATAATTTTGGTCACGTTATGAAATGGAAAAAAAAACTGTAACTGTATTTTTTATTAATTATTTTGCTTAGTATACATTCTGGGGGAAAGTGTTTATAAATAATTTGGTAAAATGGTCTCGAAATGTTATTTTTGATGTGGTCACTGTACGGCGGATTTAACCAGATCTGGTTCTTACGTCTGATTTCTTCCCCTTATTTTCTCTATTGAGTTTGCTTACTCTCTCATTATTATTTTTGTAGTTTTTTTACCATATTTTTCTTTTACTTTTTCCTTTACTAGTTCCATTCATAGCCATATTCTATGATATTACATTTGATGGTCTAATAATTTTTCCCCATTTTCGTTTCTCTTTTGAACGTCTCTTAAATAACTAATTTATCAGGTGCATCCGGGTCTTACTAATGCTTGGTTATGGTATTCTTTATTTCTCTAAAATACTTGCTTGTTTTGCAATAGTTTAGAAACTTTTTCATAGCTTTTGGATGATTAGATTTATAGTCTATATAGTATTAAGTTTAGTATATATGAGGCACGTCTGAATCATTGCTCAGGTTTAATGTTACATCTAGGAATTTTACTATTTTGTGATGAATATCTATTGTTCCTTTTATATTTAATTCACTAAAGAATTGCTTAATTTTTTGTTTAGTTTTCCCTAATATTCTATTACTGGAATTAACAAAAAAATAATGCATTATCTCGATATAAACCCCCACTCAGACCTGGAATTTTATTATCGAACAACATTGAAGCATACCACGAACCAAAGGATCATCAAAACCTATCAGAATTTCTGCGAGGACGAATCATGGGTCAACATGAAGATGGTTTAAGTCAATGCAAAATAGAAGAAAACATTTCAATAACTTTTTCTACTGATGATAGACTGATCGTACAATATACAAGAGAGGACAAAGAGTGCACAAAATTTCATCCTGGTCGCCCCGGGCCTTATGAAAGAACTTTGAGTCTCGTGAAAAGAAATGTTGAAGAGGATCCTCGGTGCATAGCCTCTGACATTGCAACACAAGCTGGTGTCAGCCCCTGAACAGCTGTCAGGTGTCTTCAAAAGCTGGGCTATAATGGTAGAGATGCGTCCTGCCAATATCAAGCACAAAAAATAATATTGGGCTCGAGAGAAGATGAGGTGACCTGTGATCTTTTGGACTAATGTTATTTTCTATGATGAGTCACGATTTGCATTATTTCCCGACAGTGAAAGTATATGGGTATGGAGGATGAAGACTTCAGCCAATGCTGAAATATGGGGGTTTATTGTTTATGGTAATGCAGTGCAATTTGGAGTGATGGTCGCACAGACTTAGTAGAGTGCGAAAAAAAACCCATCAGTTCTGCTAAATATGTTTCAATATATGAAGGACTCCTACCAATATTCGCAAGGTGTAAAATAAACCAAGTTAACTCACTATTTATGGAAGACGAAGCTCCTTGTCACTCTGCTAGGGCGACACAACATTGGTTGAGCCAAATGAGGATTAATAAACTTTCATGGCCAAGTCTGTTCCCGACTATGAACCAAACTGAAAACCTTTGGGGCATATTAGATCGAAACCTTGAACAAAAAACAAAACAAAAAGGAAGCCATCTTCTTAACCTGAACTTCCAGCATTATTTCGTCAAATATGGCAAGAAATCCCTCAAGATGATATTCGTCAACTGATCAATGCCATACCTAGAATGGTCCGAGCATTAAAACAGAAAAGGGAATGCCAACCAAATATTAGTTATTAAATTTGCAACCATTTACTTTTGATTTTCTTCTAGAAATTATATCTTTATTGAAATAAACTGTTTCTATGAGTTTCTATTCATTTCTGTCATGCCACCGTCTCTCTCTCTCTCTCTCTCTCTCTCTCTCTATCTATCTATCTATCTATATATATATATATATACTATATATATATATATATACTATATATATATATACTATATATATATATATACTATATATATATATACTATATATATATATTATATATGTATATATTGTCAGGATTATTTCACCAACAAGAAGAGGGGGGTGTAAGAAAAGGCAGTAAGGGCTTGCAACGAAACGGTGACGTTGCTTACAAGCAGTCTTTTCTTTCCTTGTAAAGATAACAATTAACAGGTAACGTTTACCAAACAACAGTAACGAGGTAATCAGTCTAAGAGACGCCAACCGACTAGCAAGCTAGGTAACTAGGTTCTTAACTAATCACTAACCCGTAGTGAAACACCTTCTTTTATACATACTAACTCTTAGTGGCGAGAATTCCAACGTGATTTCCAACGGGATTAGAATGTCTATTTAACTTAGGAAATACACATCCAGTTTTTTCAGTAACGGCAAACAGCAGTTCAGTGTCTTTTCTTCCTTCCGACCCACTCCCGGTAAGTCAAATCAATTTCAATTCTTACAATATATATATATATATATATATATATATATATATATATATACATATATATGCATATATATATATATATATATGTGTGTGTGTGTGTGTGTGTGTGTGTGTGTGTGTGTGTGTGTGGAATAATCACGTTGAAACACCGGTTCTTGCCAGTTCACAAAAGTTAAGCAATGATGAACCTAGCTAGTATTTACAGGGGACCATTTGGAAATGTTGGCGCTGCATGTATCGCGCCGAAACGTAGAAATTTCCGGGTTAATATCTGGGGGCGCTTTTAATCCACTGGGAGAGATGAGCCCTCAGTTTACGTTAAGGCTGCATCTAGAAGGAACACTCTGATTTAAAAACCTGAAGTATACTGTGTGATCTGTCTTACGGCAGCCATTGCACCGACTGAGATTAACAGTTGAACCAAAAAGTGCGTTTACTTCTGCACAAAGTTTTCACTACTATAAACAAATGATGTGTGGATTTCAGAACAACTTAGTTGTAAGGCGTGTGTGCATATATGCACTTATATATGATATTTACTATCGATGGATACATATTTTATTTCATATATATATGTATATATATATATATATGTATATATATGTATATATATATGTGTGTGTAATTTTTTATATACACATTATAATCAATTTTTTCCTGATTGTGTTCAATTCTATACTAGTTCTGCTTAGTAAATGATTACTGATTGCTGAAACTGATTGTCAATCGGGGTGTATGCTGCCTCTTTGAGTCGTCTTACTCGCTATCATTCTTTTGTGTCTGTAATTTGTACTTCATATTATAAGGGCGATAATGTGATTTTCCTTTGCATTCCATATATGGTCAGCCGTAACTGATTTTTCAATCTCTCCACGTATTACGGCTTTTCCATGTTCTTCTAATCTTACTTTTTGTCGACGACTTATCTCAACCTTTTGCATAGTTTTCTACATTTGCATTGAATCTTATGCACGCAATTTTTAATCATGGAGACGGTTAGAGATTATATCAACCGAAGCATTGACGAACAACACTCAATATGTGAAAAGTAGTCTGAATTATCTAAATAATACGAATTATCAATCTTCATCACAAAAAAATCAGTAATATATTATCAAGTTGAGATAATTTAACTTTCATTAGGGTTATCGCAAGATGCAATACGCATAGTGACCTTACATCAAAATGGAAAAGCGAGCAAACACTCTCATCAACATTGGATTATGCAGTGAAGATCCTATCAGGGCAGTTGACTTGGTTGAATTTAGTGCTCGAAACAATAGAAAATGGCGGCCCACGGCGATCAATCTAGGTTCGGAAGGATTGAGCGCAGGAGATCTGGTATTGCTTCCCGCCAATATTTACAATTGACTGAACGAGTCAATTGGTAATATTAACACTGACTTACGCAACGGTAACTTTGTTTAACGATAGTGTATTCGATTACTTGATCCATCAACTAGTCGATGGACTTTTGGGTCGCAAATTTTCACAGATTCAAGTCTATTATACTTGTCTATGTCTGTGTAACTAGAATATCTTAATACCGTTCTTGTGTCGTTTCTCTTTTTACTTTCTCGTTCATTTATTTATTCTTAACATCTTCTTATTTCTTCGTCTACTTACAAACTTTGTCAATTGTTGCTACTAAGATAAATGCTTTACCTTACTCGCTTGTCTTCTGTTATTTAAAAAAACACAGGAGATTGTTCGACATCATTCCAATGCGATCCGGTCGGGTTCCTGCATGTAAGTTACTTGAATCTGTGATAAATTAAAAAGCTGTCAACCACGACAGTAAATCAAGCTACTTATTGAAAAACACCAAAGGTTTAGCTCTGTAAGATCGACAGCTAACGTGGTGACTGTGATATGGCACAGTATCAGTGAATCTATCGATGGAGGTTTCCGTTACTAGGGCAATATATTTTGCTATATAAAACGCTATCAATCGGGTTTGGCACAAATGTTTGATCCATAAACTTGTTAGCTATGGAGTCTCTACAAATGTTCTCTTAATCATCAAATACTTTCTCGGCCATAGGTCTATAAAAGTAATTTTTGACGGAAAAAAGTCTGAAACATACAGGAATCCGTTCTGGCCCTCCCCCTTTTCACGGTCTTAATAAATAAATGAACTTTTAACTCATATCCTGAAATAATTTATATACATCTATGCAGACAACACAATTGCGTATGATAGCACTTCAAGGAACATTTTGACTATTTTCTCCGTCTTGGAGCACGTGATGCAATGAAGGAAAAACTCTTATGTTATTTTTAATGCCGCTGAAACCAATTCACTACTCCTCAGTAGAAATGAATCGCTTTCTCTTTTGATATTTTTTTATAGCTGGTTTTCTCTCCAGGACTAAAATGAAAGATTTACCTCAGATCTGTTTCTAAGGTTGGTGGAGAAAATGTTTGAGCATTCTACCGTTCCAAAAATTACTTCGCTCCTGTTGCAATCATCTACCTGTGTAAGAGTCAGACTTTTCCTACTGGTATCATATCTGGTGAGGTGACGCTCAGAGTACTCTTTTTGTCTTGACAGAATCGATATCGCAACTTGGTTGAAAAGAAATAATGTCTCCCTTGACGTAATCCTTCCCCTACAAATGGGCAGCTCGCGTCTCCTTTACATTTCTTAACAATATTTCAAGTATTATTATCACACACACACGCGCGCGCGCACACACACGCACTATATATATATATATATATATATATATATATATAGTCTTGGAAGTTTTTAAACTATATAAAACAACTTAATTCTTATATTTTTTATCATTCGTTGGAAAACTATTTAGTCAGTAAGTCATTTGCTCACCTGCAATCAATGCATCAACTTTCTCTCTCGAATTTGCTATAGTTCTTATGTTAATTTAAGGGATCATCAGTTGCTAACCATGAAGCACTGTTTTGGGGATTTAAAAACAAAACAATATATTAAATCATGGCTCCCTCGCAGTGTTGATCAAACACCACCTCGATTAATCACAAGAACAAAAATCAAATTTCCAGATATTAGATCAAGTTACCTACTCTTGATTAATTTGGCTAACCTATTCATGTTATAAAAAGTTGTTCCTTACCTGTTAGATTCGTCTGGTTCTGAATTCAAATATATATGCTAAATTTTATGATGTTGACCATCTTACAATTTATTCCTTTAATTTAGTTGACACAATTCTCAACAATATCTGTTTCGTAGTACAAAATCAATCACTTAATTATTATATCAATCAGTGAATCTATTTTGCTATTAACTCATCAGAAGAAATAGCAACAATCAATTCACCAAAAGGAAATAAAATGCGTTTGTACATGATTAAATATCGAAAATTGGAAGAGAAGCTTCAAATACCACAAAGCCATTGCACCATTTTGAATCAAAACGAAACAGATACTGTCAAGAATTATAAGTGCCAATTGAATTAAAGGAATAAATTGTAAGATGATCAACATCATGAAATTTGTAATATAGACTTTTGCCATTCATTCATTATATGCTCTGTAATTACATTGAGCTTCTTAAATAAAGATTGGTGCATATAAAAAGGAAATATCAGTGAAAAAATAGTATTTCCACAGATAAATATATGTATTGCCGATGCGTGTATTTGTACACATTGTACACAACTGGCCAACTAGTAGATGGTCTGTAACAACGAAAAAAGTCAGAGGTCCGCCCTTCCCAGGCCTTGCCACCCCGCTTTCGAGTGATGTAAGTTTATTGCTTACGGCCCGAGGCCTCCTACCGGAGAATGTCGACAGGGTTGTTCAGGCAATGTTTCTATATCAGAGTGCTATATTTTTAGGGACGCTGCCTTGACGCTCCCCACCTTCAGATCTTGTGTAACATCTGATTTTGGTAGAAACAAGTAAATACCAACCATCCTAACATGGCAAATTTTGCAACACTTCACACCTCCCGAAGTTCAAAAATGAAAGCTTCCAATATTGGATGCAGATTCATGTAATATTCAAATTTCCTACAGATTTCCTTACTACCGAAAAATGGCCGAGTAGTCAGAGTAGCTGTCATTGTGGGAGCTTTTTCTTACTTTCTAACCTTCTGATACAGCTAGGGAAGTGAATACATATCCAGCTAGACCTAACATCCGAACAAGAGAGGAGATGATATCAAAGAACCAAGGCGGAAGTACCAGAAGACACAAAGATACTAAATGCGAAGGTCAATTAATCACAGTTGCAATGGAGAGACGAAAGTCACCTTCGTAATACGTGGTAGAATCGCCAAGATCTTTAAAAAAAAAAAAACATGGCGTCAGTGTAGCAAGTAGAGAATTTAAGAAGAAAAAGTCTGCTGTGAAAATAATAAAAGAAAGTAATTCTTTTATCTCCGATGATTAATTTTTATGTAAGACAATTTATATGGCTTTTTGGTTTCCGTCTTTCCTCACTGACATGATATATATATATATATATATATATATATATATATATATATATATATATTAGTAATGGGACGATTCCAATATTTTTTCCGATTCCGATACAATTACCGATTCCGTGATAAATTCTCGATTTCGATACAATTACCGATTCCGATTTTTTATAAATCTCTAATTAGTTAACAATAAGATTGTTCCTATTTACAATGCCTCCCCACGGGACAGAGTTAAACACCAGGGTCGTTTTTTAATGTGGAGAAAAGGAACATAATAAGATTGTTATTTCGCCAGATTTTCGTACCCCCCCCAAACATGTTAAATATGCAGATATTTTCCTAAACGTCAAAATACACTTGTGCAGGATGATCTATCTATTTTAGCTTTACTGGTAAGTGAAAATCAATAAATATTTATTATTTTATCATTATTATCAGCAATGGAAGATTTTGCTTTAAATAAAATCAAATAAAAAAAGACACAAGAATCGTTTTGGCATCGGAAAATAGACATACATTTTTCATATTCCGATACCCCCAAATCTTCCGATTTTTCCGATTCAGATTAATCGTCTCAACACTAGTATATATATATATATATATATATATATATATATATATATATATATATATATATATATATATAGAGAGAGAGAGAGAGAGAGAGAGATAGAGAAAGAGAGAGAGACTAGCACGCCACCTGGCGTTACCCGGTCGAAAAATACGCTTGAATATATTTATGCAGAATTCGTATTTATCATTATAGACCCAATTATATAGTAATGATTTCAAAAGTTGAAAAAATATATATGAGTTGGGTGCTATCAGCTAGAATCGAAACCAAAACATTTAGTGCTCCAATGTTATTCGCTACAATCTGTGCTAAGATGACATGCGTATCAAAGATTTACAAATTAACCATCTTAAACGTATAAATATTTGGGCATGCGTGGATGGTACACTTTCAGTAGGGCTAAGCCTGCTAAATTCCAATTTTTCAATTTTGACTCCTTAGTAGCAATGTTTATAACGGCTCTAATCCAAATCGAATTTGTTCCGCGTGTCTGAATCGCCTATATATTATTTTCTAAGTCTATACACCAAAATAAAAGAATAGTTTGGTTCAGACTGTTCAACATCCTTCCACAAAAAAGATCACATATATATACTACCAGGTTGCCTGGCATTTCCTGGTCGTAAAATACGCTTAAATATGATATTTTGATTAATGCAGAGTTCGTACTCATTATTATATTATATTGGACTCAATATATAGTAATGGTTTAAAAAGTAAAAAAAATGCCTCGTGCATCGAGAATCGAAACCAAAACGTTTAGCTCACGATTTACTTTTTTCCTTTTACGCAAATGCCTGAGCTCTGAAGACATGTTTAGTGCAAGTCTAAGAATTAATAGCTACTACGTTACGCATGCATATGTTACGTTGTGGGGTGGAGTTCATATATATGTCGTTTGTTCTTGTGTGCAACGTCGCATTTAATGGGGTTCTTCATTATCTGAACCCTAAGTTGTCGCGATGCAGCCTATTAACGCTCCGTGATTGTCTAAGTGTGTTGCGTGTGCGTGTGTGTCAAAAATAACATAAACACATACATGCATTTCGATATACCTCATCACTTTTCAACTACGTCGTTGGTCTTTTGTTCCACCTGGAAATTTCATCTGTTTTTGGAGGAAAGCTGGAACCTGTGGACGAATGCATTTCAACTCCAAAACGATGGTTGTCTTTATATATATATATATATATATATATATATATATATATATATATATATATATATATATATATATATATTTTAATTACTTCCCAGGTGTCGATCGCAGAAGAATGGGAAGTGAATATCTTTGCTTGGGTGGTAAATTCTAGTCGCCATTCTGAGACACGTCAGCTTTCTTCCCAAGCGGAGGATAGACAACCGTTAACCATCCACTCTTCTCCACGTCCAAATTTCAACCTGAACACGTGACAACAAACACGTCATTCCGCTCAGCTATTTTGAGAGGTTCCGGTGCAACGTGCCCATTTTACACCTCAATATGTTTTGACAACTTTTATCAAAACATAGCTTCAAATCTTATCTCTGGTTTACCTTGCCAATTAGATAGATGAGAACAGCAGTCCTATGGATCCAAATAATACCAACGAGCATGACAGAAATAAATACACATTAAAATCATATGTAAAGACTAGCGCCAGAAGGAAATATAACATCGATGAATTACTGCCCTGAGGGCGTGGATACAGTGAGAGTGACATTCATCAGTGCGCTTTTGTTGATGTCACAAATTCTTATATAAAATTAATCCGAAATGATTGTCTCAAGTTTACCGGTGATTTGGATATGAGGAAACCACCTTGTCTTTCCTCATTATCCATACCCGTGAAATTGCACCTACAATAAAGGTATACCATACCTTTTTTATATATCATAGATTTTTAGCACATTAGAAATAGGACAAAATATCGCTGTCATAACATGTTTCGTTTCTTTCAACATCATAGCTGTTCAATTAAGCGATATTAGCAAAAACTGCGTAGCTGACGAGCTTGAAGAAAATGGCTGCCAAACAATAACGTTCAGCTGATTCGAATAAACTCGCTACAACAAATTATGGTTATTAGGATGAAAACGACTGATCAAAAAGCGACGTACGTTCGACGAATCAAAAGGGGCAAATATCGACTGCTCAATTTGTTTCTCGTGGTTCTAACACAGCTAATATTATCTCACACACTGTTAGATATTGACAAGGCAACACCGAATGTAAACTACTCGACGACTATGATCATCCTTATTAATATTTGCAAAATAGAATGTCAGAAAGAATGTTATAATAGCGAAGTAGATATTTACAAATAAAATTATTTATATTAAGATGTTTTATTAGAAAAGAATGTTAGAACACAAGAAAAAAAATTAAAAATAGGTATGACGTCTGGAGTCTGTCCAAGCATGACGTAGAGGTCACTTAAGATGGCGCGGAGAGAGAGAGAGAGAGAGAGAGAGAGAGAGAGAGAGAGAGAGAGAGAGAGAGAGAGACTGAAAGACATACATCATTTTTGAAATCATAAGTCGGGATTAAGAGAGGCAGAATCTAGAGATGGACAGAGACAGTTTGCAGATCGCAGTGGCTCTCAGTAGAGGTTATTAGAAATGGCGATAGGCTAGGACTAGCGTTGCAGTTTTTCAATGGGAGAAAGATTCGGTAAATTAAGCTGCTGTAAGTATCACCAGGATTTCGAGTTGTGCAAGTCTTAATTGCTGCTTTTCCGAGGACCCGTTAAATAAAACCAAAGATAGACAAGGTATGTGTCTCCTACTGGTCAATGTAAATCCCCAGAGAATTGACATTCGTCCCTTTCTGTGTAAATGTTACGTGTCTGTTGTTAAACTGCATCTATCAATACATCAACATTGTTGTAAGTGTTACACATGCATCAATTCAACAAAGAATAGAAAAACTAGATTAGACAAACACACACATATACACACATCATATACAAACGTATATGCACTCTGTATGCACACATTCATTAGAAGAACATTTTATACCACTAGACGAGACACGAATTTACACACACACATACACACACACACACACACATATATATATGTATATATATATACAAAACATACGTATGACTAATATATACAGCACGATAATATTACATATTCGTTTTGATGCCGTGCTAGCTCCAAATATTACAAAACAGCTTTCATGTTTTATAGCAATGAGCCATCACTTAGTAAGGTCAAAGCTTCTCGAGGATAAGGATTAATAAGATTATCAGTTGGATAAGAAACAATGCTATGAGAGAATTGAAATGGACAAAATGTGATTATATACGTCGACAGAAATTTGTTGAAATTGGACTTGAGAGAAACCATGTTGTAATCTTCAGGTGAGCAGTCCCATGGTAATGTGTTCCGCAGAATGGAAGACTCTAGAAAGAAATTGCTTATGGAAATTTGGTCTTAGGTACACGGAGGAAGAAAAGGAACCTATTAACCGTGCTTTACTGGCACGGCTAATAAGTTCCTTCTGTTCTTATGTGTACCTGTGTATTTAATACACATTCTCGCTGTGATTGTTTTTCATAGGAAGCAGAGATAGATTACCAGCTGGCCACCTATGATGGTAATAAGCATAGAATGGTGAAGTATTATTCAAATCCGTAAATAAAAAAATAGTTCAATTTTTTTCTATAAATTTTTACGTAAGTGTGAAAACACACGCATGCAGCTAATATCTTGTCTTGATAGTTTTATCAATAAACAGGTAAAAAAAAAAAAAACAGAATTTTAATTAAAATAATTCGTTTACATGGACACATTTGAATGCCATTTTGATTTACTTCTTTCAGGTCGGCGACGTTACGTGTACAGACGTTATCCGTTGTCATGGAAATAAGCTTCTTGAGATTTTTATAAGCGAAACTAATATCATTTTCAATTGTACTTAAATTACGACTGCATCACATTAGGCTGCGTTCATGAAAGCCATGATATGTAATGACATACATTTTTATTTACAATGCTTCTTTGAGAATGGTTTTACTGAATATATATATATATATATATATATATATATATATATATATATATATATATACAGTATATTATTATATAGTTAAATCAGGGTTATGTGTAAATTAGAATAGGTTGCTCCTTGCTTTGCCCAGGCTCGAAACAAAACACGACATTGGTGACGCTTACGGCCACTGAACGACAATTGTTAAGGAAGCCAATGCCCCACAGTAATCGCGGATAAAGGCAAATAACCACAAATAACAACCATAAACACAGTTACCGTCTAAGAACACCAGCAACAGACCTGAAACAGCAGTACTAGCCATTGCCAGCCACTACCAAAAACTACCCGCTAGTGCTAGCCAGTGCTATAAGGTTACAATAGGCAATTTAAAAGAGCCATGATCACCAATGATGACGGTGTCCACCACTCGATGATAGTATCTGACAATTGAAGACAGACGATTTGCCTGCTAGTTTCCGCTAATGTCCGCCCTTGTTAATAACTTACAGTAAACAACTGAAAATCACTGTCAATCATTACCATAGCCACCATTACCCACCATTGGATGACATTAACATACAATGGATGACAGTGCATGAATATAGAATGTAGGCCATTTAATTTTAAAGCAGTCTAATGGGGATCGACACTGGTGATGATCGATAGTGGCCAGCAATAACCAAACTCACGTAATCGCCTAAATACGCCAAAGACCACCAGTGCTTGCCATTAAAGCAGACAGTTTCATTTTAGAGCAGTTCAATGGAGACCAATATTGGTCAAACGCAAGTAAATGCCAAAAACATCACTAACCGCCAAAAACATCACTAACCGCCAGTGAGCATCAGAGCTTGCCACATGGATGTAGTGACAGCCAGTTCATGCCAGTGCTCAGCAATGCCTAATAATTGAAGACAAACGATTTCAGTTTGGTGCAGTCCAATGGAGACCGACATTGATCATTGCCGCCATGACTGCCAGCTGCAAAGGCAGCCAGTGCCTACCAGTATCGGTCAGCACAAGCAAGTAACCAACACTAATCACTCTTAACCCCTAGTGCTGACAATGGCAGCCAGTAGCTTCCACCAGATGCCACTGCCACACAATGCCCGACATTAGAAGCCAGATGATTTCATTTTGGCCACGGTCGACAGTGTCCGCTATTTTCCATGGCTGGCAACCGTAAATATGTTTTTAGGAGAGTCATACTTCCACTAAGCAAAGCCGGTACACGGATCTTGCCAGTATATATATATATATATATATATATATATATATATATATATATATATATATATATATATATATATATATATATTCAAGAACTGCAAATTTAAGCTAAATTGAATATACTAGTTTAAATAACTTGTACCTCATTTGATGAGCCTTTCATTTCTCTATAATTTTACCTGTTCATATTTGACTTTTAATTGAAGTATACTCGTGTTCATGTCAATTTTAAAAAAAATTGCTTCAAATCAAGAAGGCCAAAAGAAACTCCACAGCAACAAATGAGCCTAAAATCAGCTTAAAATATCCGCCTTTTAGCATTTCTAATCATAAAATATCGACCTTTTAACATCTCTAATCGTAATTGTTATTGTTCCCAGATTATACAACGTAACGTTTTCCTTAAACGCATTTTCCTTTTGCCGGGCAACCTGCTAGTATATATAAGTGACTTTTTTGTGGAAAAGTATTGAACGGTCTCAAGCAAACTATACTGTTATTTTTTGTGTATAGACTTATAAAATGATATATAGGCGATTCAGACATGCAGAATAAATTCGATTCGGTTTAGAGCCGTTATTAAAATTGCTGCTAAAGAGTCAACATTGAAAAATTGGAATTTGATAGGCGTAACGCTACTTAGTGTTTACCATCGACGCATGCCGAAATATATGTTTAAGTTGGTTAAGTTGTAAAACTTTGATATGCATATCATCTTAGCTCAGATAGTAGCGTATATGTACCTGGAGTCTCTCTTAGTGATCCTAAGGAGCTCATTAATCTCAACCCTTCTGGTTTATCTAATCGAAAAATCGGCCGCAGATTGAAATGCGATGAGAAAACGGTACGAATGACTGCACAAAAGCACCAAAACACCGGCAGTATTCGTGATGCCCCGAAATCTGGTCGTCCTAGAGTTACTTCTTACAGGGAAGACAATGCTATCAAGATCCGCAGCCTCAGAAACAGATTTGAAAAGGCTCCTCAAATTCAGCAACAGTGTACTCTTGTTAAAAAAGTGCTCTCTTCTTCAGTTAAGAAAAGATTGAAAGAATTTAATTTGCAAGGTTGTGTTCCAAGACACAAGTCAATGATTTCTGTAAAGAACAAAAAGAGCCATCTGAACTTCGTCAAATGCAATGAAGATCATGGCTCTTCATATTATTCGAAAGTAATTTTTATCGACAGTAGCAAGTTCAATAGGCTACGCAGTAGGCAGTACGTCCGTCGAAGGAAGGACGAAGAATTTAATCCTAGATGCAGTTTCAACGCTGTAAGGTGGTGGAAACTAAGTTTTGGTGTGGGGCATTATTAGTAGCAATGGTCCAGGGCCTATAGTTCGCTTTCAAAAACTAACTAATTCGATCAAGTACATTAACATTTTGACTGAGCATTTTCTATCTTACTTTGGCCGGAATTTGAATGAAAATCCCATCTTCATACAAGATAATGCTCCCATTCATACAGCTGGCAATATCAAGCAGTTCCTTGAAGAGCATGATATTCTGTGTTTGGATTGGCCTGCACAATATCCAGACCTTAATCTTATCGAAAACGTATAGCATTACATCAAGCAACAGTTATGCAATGATAAAATTTCATATCTGGAAGAACTTTGAACAAAACTTAAAAAGAAGTGAGATGCCCTTTCACCGGAGTATTGCCGCAGACTAATTCAAGAGAATGCCCCCAAATTTGCAGGCTGTACAAATTGCAGCGGAAATAATATCTAGTTCATTGTGTCAGTGTTATTTTTGTGTTGAATTAATGTTCTAAAGTAACATTTAAAAAACAAGTTTCCATTGTGCGAAGTTTACCTTTTGCCGTCTTGATTTGAACCTATTTTTTTAAATGGACGTGAACACTAGGACACCACTTCAATCAAAAGTCAAATACGAGCATTAAAATTAAAGACGAATAAAAGGCGAATCAAATGAGGTATAGGTTGTTTTAACTTACAATCAATTTAGTTTAAATTTGCGGTTTTTCGAAAAATAATAACTGCGGACTTTCTTTTTGGCGGCACTATATATATATATATATATATATATATATATATATATATATATATATATATATATATATTTGTGTGTGTGAGAGAGGCAGAGACAGTTAGAATGTATGTATGTGTCTGTTAATGTGTGTATGTATTAAAGCAGCAAGTCATTATTTATAAAAGTTTAGTTGAATACCACGAATTTTCTCACATTCTTATGGATTTCTTTTGTAATGTTTGCGAGCAATATTTCGTCATCAGATAGTAGTTGGTATAATATAGCTCTTGGTAGTCTTATTTCGGCCATCTCTCTAAAATCTTAAGAAAATCACAAACGTAAAACACAATTAAAAATTTACTGATGACGATCACGTAGCGCGTGAGCGCTAGAAATACAAACACTCGGAGGCATATTATGCCAACTATAACATGACACTGGAAATATTAGCCGCCACGTTACTAAGAACATTTTTAAAAAGAGAGAAAACTTCGTATTATTCTATCAAACCTGCATTTCTGTTTTACTATCTCTCTTAATACACACACACACACACACACACACACACACACACGCACACACACACGCACACACACACACACACACACACACACACACACACATATATATATATATATATATATATATATATGTAGTCATCCCCGTTTCGCTGTATCACAGTTTTTCAGTGCGGCTAGACTAGCAATTATCTGAAGCCAGGAGTGAAACTCGACTGCCTGTGGGAAAGTCAGCGTTTCTAACCGTTACGTTATTTAGCTGCTGCTAAGACGGTATGCGAAATTACAATGATTAAACATTGTCCAAGCGCCTAAGTTCAATTTCTTTGCATAAATAGCACTGCTTTATACGCTAGCGACAGTTTGTTACTTCGCTCCCTTATATGCTGAAGCCAAAACAGTCATCCACAAGCAGAGTGTTTCACTGTATCATAGCTCTTCAGTGTGGCTAGACTAGCAACTACAACACGCCAGGATTGAAACACAACGGCCAGTCATTTGGCTACTGTTAAGAGAGATACGCGAAATTACAATGACTAAACATTGTCCAAACGCCAACGCTCTATTTGTTTACACAAAGATTATTGCTTTACACACACACATACGCGCACACACACACACGTATACATACATACATACATACACGCATATATATATATATATATATATATATATATATATATATATATATATATAAGAAATGCCAGTCTGATTCTCGTAATCAAATGCATATAAAATGGCATCTGACAAATCGCTGTTTGATATATTTCCGGAAAATCAATGTGTGTTCGTTTACATTAAAACAGAAATCCCAATCGATTTCATCGATTGCATATTAGATCAGGCCGGCTAATTATTTTATTAGCGAACACTTTGAGATAATTTACATGTATTTTATTGGATAGTCAATAAAGAAAATTATCCAATAAAAAGGCTGCATTAGTTACAAATGGAAAAAGCGCAAGTGCGAATTGAAACAGAAAAGCACTTTGTAATCAGTCTATTTAAGCGTTATGGTTTAATTAATTGTTTTTGACTCTTACAAATCAATTTACTTTTAATTGTCAACTTTCTTTGAACGTACTACATTTATCACTCCCTATGACTACCGCTTCCCTACCATTGCTTTTTATCCCATGTTTAACTCTATGAAATACTGAGTTTTATTTAATAAAGCTCCTTTTATTCAAATAAATATGTCAAACGAAGCAACTAAACTATCTTGGTCCAACTGTAATGATATTTTGTGTCATTTTTTTCTATTAACACTTTTTCTTGCTTATCCACTATTCCATAACTACTTTTAATTGTAACACGATTGAACCCAGTGTAATAGTTTTTCAGATTAATCCTTAATTGTTAATTTAAGGATGTGAATTACTGGTATAATAGGTAAAGATGCAGATTATTCATGCGGCCAAGACAGGTACAACTACTATCATATCTACTGCGTGTATTTAATTATGCAATTGGAAAATGCTCGAATCCAATTTACCTTTTCGTTTATTCTGTGATATGAGTGGTTCTCTTTGGAATAGATTACAAATGTAACATTGCCGTTACGTCGCAAATGGACAAACAGATAAAGCAAATAAAAAAATAAAGCTCCGGGTCAGCGTTTTTTTTTCTTTTTTAACAAACGTTTTTATTACCGTTACGTTCAGCACCACTTAAAACGTCTCTCACTGCCAATATCCATTTTAGCCGCGTACGCGTTTCTCTTTCTCCCGACCGCATGCTGGGCCTAACCAGCCCATTCTCATCTTCGACTTCAAACACGCATTCTCTTCAACGCTCAATTTGCTTCTCCCGACCACGTAGTGCATTTTCTCTTTTTTTCTCCTTTTTCTTTTCGCGGCAACTCGAGCAAACTTCCTAATTTGCATATGCGCCTTTTTCGGCTACTGCTACTGCTGATATTTCTCCACGCGCTGATGCGCACTGTGTTACACAAGACAGTGCTTCTTTATATAAATAATGTTCAACCCTAACCCTAACGTCTCTGCCATTATTATTAAATTATTATAAAACGCTAATAATAAAACCTTCACAATAGCTAAGTGATCTATACGCCTCATTTTGTCTTTCTGTTTGCTACACAATATCTTCCTGGGTACAATAGGCAATCGCATTAAATAAGAATTATTTAAATCATTTGATGTCACTTCTCATTATTAATCTTTATGATTTTATTTTCACGCATATATTTTTTGGGGGAGGGCAGGGGACAATACCATTCACATATCTATTGTTTTTGACCTATTGACGTAAAAAAATATTTCTTCTTGACCTTTTCTCTCCAATATAATTAATTCGTTTTCTTTTGTTTTGATCCTAAATTATTTTCATATTTCCATGTACGGCTTCAAGCCTATCTGCATTCAACTGAATCCCCGTTGTAGTGCTCTATAAGCTTACATAATAAGAACGATACTAAGTACATATTCAAAGTGTCAGTGACGGATTTAGTTTTTAGCTGCGCCGAACAATCGTTAGCCTAGAAAACAAAACAAATTCGGTAGTTCGTTTAGAAATGATGAAACAGATAACGTTATCAAATTGTATACTTCAAATCAAAATTTTCCGGTGTTGAAGGACTACTATCATTGCTTATCGATAAAAGTGAAGCCGCTAGTCTCTGCTTCATTGTACTTTATCTAGGGTAGTTTTCCTGTGCTATCCTCGCCAAGGGCGAAAAAATTGTAAGAGATTTAAAAAAATTTGTTTTTCAAATACTCGTTTTTGTATGGTAGTTATATTGTTCCTATTTACAATGCCTCCCCACAGGACAGAGTTAGACACCAGGGTCGTTTTTTAATGTGGAGAAAAGGAACAAAAATTAAAATTGTCTCAGTCGTGAAGGATTTCTCCTCCACTGACAGAGAACAACGATCAATTTAGAGCCTAGTCGAAGTCAAGCTACCCACAACTGTTTGAAACACTGCTTCTGAATTGGACGACTTCCATCCAATTGAGAAAGATTAGAAAGACACAAAAAACGTGATAAATGGGTGCCTCACGAATTGAATGACAATCAAAAGAAGCGCCCTTATGAAGCGTCATCTTTCCTTTTTTTTTTTTTTTACAACAAGAACGACACATTTATCGACAACCGGCGACGCTCATCTCAGTGGTTAGACGCTGCAGAACCCCAACGACACTTTCTGAACCAGTGTTGCATCAAAAGAAGGTCATGCTGAATGTTTAGTGGTCTGAAACCGGTCTCGTCTATTACAGCATTTTTTTTTTATGTGGGCGAAATCTTACGACGGAGAAGTACTGTCAATAAATGGATGAAATACACAAGAAACTTCGACAGCAGCACCCAGCATTAGTTAACTGAAAAGGCCCAATGCTTCTCCACGACAATGCGTGACCGCACGTCGCTGAACAGACCCTGCAAAACTGGAACGAATTAGGCTACGAAACTCTGCATTATCCGCTATACTCTCCAGACCTCACACCTACCGACTACCACTTTTTTTAAGCATCTCAACAATTTTCTGCGTAAGAAATGCTTGAAAAACCAAAGCGATATCAAGAACGCCTTCAGTGCCACAAAAACGCAAGATTTTTACGTTACTGGCATAAATCCACTTATATTGCGTTGGCAAACGTGTGTTTATTATGATCGTGCTTATTTCGATCAATATTATTATTTTTTTTAGCCGAGATATGTTAATCTGAATTTAAAAGCTAAAAAACACAAGAACTTTCATGTCAACTGTGTGCGTCTTTGTGTCTGTGAAGGAAAAATGAAAACTATTAACCTACGGAGTAATATAAAACTGACGTGTTTCATTCGGATCAAAAAATATTTTGATAAAAAATCAATTTTATTTGGAGACATTGTTTTAAATTTTTCTCAAGATATTTGTTGATCCGAACTAAACCAGTCAAATCTCCAGTTTGTTTTTATTTTTTCGTGTGTTTAATTGGTTTTATCTTTTTGTATACATTCTATATCTACGACTTTTCATTCGAATATGTCGTGTAGTTTTCTCTCTCTCTCCCCACACGCATATATATATATATATATATATATATATATATATATATATATATATATATATATATATATATATATATATATATATTCATCCACATACAGTCCTGTTTCGTTGTATCACAACTCATCAGTGCGGCTAGACTAGCACCTCTCCCAAGTCGAGGATTGAACTTAGAACAATCGCGTTGACAGTCGGCAGTTCTACCTATCGACCCACGAGAGCAGCGCCCGTAAATAACCTCCACAAATGTTTATTTTAAACAAACACTCGTCCACCACTTTTATAATGCTTAAACCGTTTGTTTACAAACAAACAGCGAGCCTCGCATTTTACACCCAATTAAGTAGCAGGTGAGATTACTTACGACAGTGCTCTACCCAGAGAGGAGTGCTTATGTAAAGATCTTTAAGAATTTGATCACAAATTCAGACTCATAGAAATATTAAATGACAGGGAAAATACAACAGACGATTCTCTAGTGAAAAACAAGTCAAGATACCTTTCCAACAAACAAAATAGGAAGCCTTCTTTAAAAGTCTCTTGAACTTTAACCCTCAGCAAAACGAAAACCCCACCCGCAATCAAACACTGAAGCAAAATCAAGCACTCCAAAACAGTCAAAATAATGCCACCATAATTATGAATGAAGCAGACAAACTTAGTGCTTTACTAATCATGACCAAATGTAACTATACAACGAAAATTTTCGGACCACTATTAAACGAAAACAAATTAGCTCTAACATAGACAATACAGCCATATCTAAAATCACAAAACCTTGCAGAACATACAATAGAATATTAACAAAAGAAAAAGATTTCCTCACAAACCCACAACAAAAACAAACAACTTTTACGGACCACCCAAGATACACAAATCAAACAAGATGACATGCCATCAACATACAAAACTCAGAATACATAGACACCCCAAATCTCAATGGCCTTAGATTCAGACCCATAATAGCAAGACCAGCATGCTCAACAAGCAGACTTAGCATCTTAATAGACATACTATTACAACCCTTCACCAATCTAGTCAGGAGCTACATATAAGATGACAGACACTTCTTAAATTCCCGACCACAAATAGTAGACCATGGAACAATACTACCTACATTCGACGTTAGCAACCTAAAGAACAGTATACCCCACAACCAAAGGAAAGAAGCAATCTCATACTTGATCGATACACAAACATTACACCCCAGATCCATCAAACAATTTGTGATTGATAGCATAGATATAATCCGCAACAACAATTCCGTAGAATTTAATAATAACTACATCCATATACTAGAGTATCAGTGGGAAGAAATAAAACCGACATACGCCACCCTTACATGAGCTTACCTGAAAGAGATTCTTTATGAAAGGATAGAGCAGAAATACGGACACAATCCAAGACACTTCATAGAAGAGATACCTGAATGATTGCTTTATCCTTTGGAAAATCACATAAGCAAATAATTCTGCACTATACTCCAAAATCTTCACTTCAAAATCAATTTCACCCTAGAACAAAGCTTTACAGAACTACCTTTTCTAGACATTCTAGTACAAATTAAAAACAACAGCATAATCACAGACATTTACCACAAACCCACATACAACCAACAATATTTTCAGTTTAAAAATCACCACCTCAAAAACTGTCTGAAATCCATACCCTACTCCCTTACACGCGGAATCTGCACCATAGTCACAAACGAACAACCCTGATGGACCCGTCTACATGAATTCCAAATAATCCCGAAAAAAAGAAGATACCCACCACAAATAGTATGTGAAGGTATCGAAGTGACAGAAAAAATACCACTAGACCAGCTAAGAAACCCCCAAAACATAACAAAGAACAAGATCTAGCATACGTTTTTACACACAATACAAACAACACAGAACTATTTACAGTAATAACAGAACACCTTATCCCACTCAGCCAGAACGATAAACTAAACAACATATTAAAACAACAAAAAATAATAAAAACAACTCCCAAACTTAAAACAAATCCTAACTTCCTCCAAACTCAATCAGCACACTACAAAAGGGGTTAAAAAATGCAACAAACAGCGACGTGGAGTTTGTGACATAATAAAACAGGAAAACAAATACATATTAAAAAACCCAACACAAACATTCCAAATAAAAGAGGTCCTAGACTGCACCTCCAGAAATGTAGCGTATGCACTAAGATATACCGCATGAAACAAATCTTACATAGGCGTCACCATAAACCTCAGGAATAGAATGGCTTTACATAAGACTAGCATAAAATTCACAGACAGCAGACACCTATATGTTTCAGAACACGTACGTGCATGCAGTGAAAATAACTTCCACACGCACAGGCACAACATTCCCCTCATGTCTAATGTACCACATTGAACAATATCAGCGTTACTTTTCTATGAGACGAACAACACTATAAAATACTTTAGATCACAGTGTAGTATCTTTTCTGATACTACGCTTGACCTTTTTTGTCCTTGGTCAATGTAGGAGAAATACTTCATGACTGAGACAATGTTTATTTTTGTGCCTATCCAGAGTTCCCTCTTTTGGGGAGCTGGGTTTTCCCCACATTAAAAACCGATTTTGTATCCAACTCTGCCGCCGTGGGGAGACAAATAAATAGGAATACGAAAAAATCCGTATCTTTATTAATAAATATCACTCTTTTTTATCAACAAATGTTTTTCATCAACAAATGCTTTTAATCAATACCATATAGTACGAATAAAAACATAAGATTATCCTGGATTCTTATTAGTTATATATATATACTAGCAGGAAGACCCGATGTTGCTCGGGATTGAATGGTGATCAATGGATGTTTCACACTCCCATTGTTATCGAAACCGGTAAAATCACCCATTTTTCAATCTAATCGATTAGTTGCTATTTCTAATTGGGGACGCGTCGCTGTGTATTCGAAAGAACCTTTACATGTTTCCCCGCAGTGACTTAGTCCAAGTACATTGTAGTCTACATTGAACTGTACAGAACTTACTGTTTATTTTATAAATTACTTTTATATAACAGATTAAAAAGCTTGCCCTATCTCTGAATACACTTTATGTAAAATTTCAAATGTTTAGACCAGAAATTGTCTGAGTAATTTGGTATAGACCGCAGACGACAATTTTTTTTTTTAAATTTGACCCCTATTATGACCCCTTAAAATTTATAGTTTCGGGCTCAAATCACTTAATTAAGTTAGATCCAGGTTCAAGGAACCTATATCTAAAATTTCAAGTGTCTAGACCCAAAATTGTCGGAGGAGTTTGGTAGAGTTCTTAAAGGTCAAATCGTTGAAATTTGACCCCTTAACAGCCACATTTCTGGCTGATACCCGTCACATCGATTTTCCCAAATCTCAGTACCCGGTATTTCAAATTTCGAGTCTATAGACTAAAAATTGACAGAGTTATTGCGTAGGGAAATGTACACAGACAGACAGACAGACACACAGACACACAGACAGACAGACAGACACGTTCACTTTTATAGATATATAGATATATATACATTTCCCTACCAAAAAAAAAACCGAACATTAAACAAAGCTTATTCAAACTATAGGATAGAACTTACAAGAAAACAAGCACACACACACACATACACACACCCTCCCCAAAACACACACATACGCACATAGACACACTTATGTGACGAAGTACTAATGCTCCCCACATCTCCGCATAAGTAAGAAAATAAAAAATAAAAAAAACGAACAAGACTAACAAGACTTAAGGGGGTCATCCATCATCCAGAGCCTATTTTTGGAACACTTTACAACTACAAAATGTTTAAATCATAAGCATTTGTGCTCCTAGTTTTGCATATGAGTTACAAAATATTTGATATTTCCTCCAAACCTCTGGCCTTGATGGAGGTGAGACTAAAACTTAGCGCAGCTTGGTTTCAAATAGTTTTAAACAAGGAGAGACTCAATTGTAAACATTTCTAATATATTATATCGCCCCTCTTTGATTTTCACACATAAGGTAAATTTCACAGTTTATAAAGATATATGGGAGATATACATAATCGTACCCTATTTCCAAAAGAGGATTTCTGATATGACATGGGCGCCTTCGAAATGATTTTAATCTTGAGAGCGCAATCAAAGCATGATACTTGACTTTTACATTTTAAATTTTAATTCAAGTCATTACATATGAAACAATTTTATAAAATTAACAGTAGGTTCTCTACTAATATTTGGGGCTCAAATCAAGTTAAAAAGTTTAATCCATGTCTAAAGAAATCTACACCTAAAATTTCAAGTGTTTAAAACCCAAAATTGTCGGAGGAGTTCGGTAGAGTTCTCAAAGGTCAAATCGTTGAACTTTGACCCCTTAACAGCCAAATTTCTGGCCGAAGCCCCATCACATCGATTTCCCCAAATCTCAGTACCTTGTATATCAAATTTTGAGTCTGTAGACTAAAAATTGACAGAGTTATTGCGTAGGGAAATGTACACACACAGACACACAGACAGACATACAGACCCGTTCAATTTTATAGATATACTAGCATGGGTACCCGGCATTGCCCGGGTATTTGGAGATGTATGTTGAGCAAAAAAAAAAAAAAAAGTGGTCAATATTTTAACTGTGACCGGTATTATGACCCCTGAAAATTTATTGTTTTGGGCTCAAACTAAGTTATTAAGTTAGATACATGTCCAATGAACCTATAACTAAAATTTCATGTGTTTAGACCGAAAATTCTCGGAGGAGTCTGGTAGAGTTCTCAAAGGTCAAATCGTTGAACTATGATTCTTTAATCGCCAAATTTCTGGCCGAAAACCGATCACATCGATTTTCCCAAATTTTAGTACCCTGTATGTCACATTTCGAATCTGTAGACTAAAAATTGACAGAGTTATTGCGTAGGAAAATGTACACACACAGACACACAGACACACAGATAGCCAGACACTTTTACTTTTATAGATATATAGATAGATTGTTAGTTTTACTCCGCTACAGTGTTCTGTTTGTGGTAGGTGCTCGACTGATTTCTACTCCAATTTTTACCCCCGTAAAACATTTACAGCAAAAAAGTTCGTCTAGCTATAAATGTTGGTAACAATCTCCGTTCTGTGTACCAAAAGCAAAGCTTCTTTCTAAGAACTATCCGTCTATGGAACGCAATGCCCGTAGACTGCATCTCACTGCGAATTGGTCGCTTTCAAGTTCAATGTTAACGCATTTTTGTTGAACCGTCATCGTAAATAATCAATTTCTGCTCAGTTTCAACTATCGTTACTAATCATCACGGTATTTTTCCACTGTTCACCTCATAAGCTAATCAACTTTTATCCTCGAATGATCTTCGGGCCTTTATAAGTAGTGACTCATTAGTACATGGAAAAGCTTTTACGTTTGCCTCTCTCTTTGTAGCCACAATTATATAAAAAATACCAACAGCAGATTTGCTCGCTGAATTCTTTTATCTATATATCTATAAAAGTGAAATTATATGTATATGTGTATGTGTGTGTGTGTGTGTGTGTGTACATTCCCCTACCAAACTACTCTGTACATTTTCAGTCTACATACTCGAGATTTGACATAAGGGGTATCGCATTCATTAATCAGCTTTCAGCTATAAATCTGGCTGCACAAGGGGTCTAAGTTCAACGATTTGCCCTTTGAAAACTCTACCAAACTCCTCCGCTAATTTTGGGTCTAAACACCTGAAATTTTAGATGTAGGTTAAGCAGGCATGAGACAAACTTTTTAATATCTATCTATCTATCTATCTATCTATCTATCTATATATATATATATATATATATATGCACATACGTTATGAACAGTAAATAGGGCCCGAGCAAAGCTGGGCTGAACTGCTAGTATATTACATAAATGTTATTTATGTTTTGTGATTACAGCTCTATGAGTTACAATCTTTTCCCGTTGATTTTAATGTTTTTTTTAACTTACAATCACTGCAAATAATTTTCCTTTCATCTTTTGTGTTTCTATGTTCTAAACAGACCCACTACGAGCAAAGTTTATTTCCAAGAATTACCCGTCCCTTGAACACAATTCCTGTGGTCTACTTCTCATCTGATTACAAAATTGTTGTTCTAAGTTCATTGTAAACACACTGTTGTAAAAGTTACCTCTTCAATAATCAAACCCTTCGAGTTTTAACCACCGTTTTAGTCCTCAAGCTGTTTGTCTCATCGTCCACTTGACATACTCATTGACCCTTATCCTCGAGTGGCTTTTGGACGTGGGTGAGCGCTAACGCATAAAAGAATAAATACAAAAAAAAACATACCTAAATTGTTTTTGGTATTCTCTTTCATATCTTATTCTATGCAGCATGTTTGCTTTGTAGTTCTACAAAATACAAAGTTGTTAGGTATATGCTTTTCCCAGCACTACTTTTTTGGTGCAAAAGGACAAAGAAAAGGAAGAAGGTTTATAAAGGCGCTGCAATCTAAGTAAGTACAAAAACTGTTGATTACAAACAGGAAATATGTAATCATTCGTGCTTTTCTAATATGTGATCTACCGAGATTTTGAGTTCCTAACTAACCCCAATCTTAACCTGAAAAAAAAAAAAAAAAAAAAAAAAAAAACGCGATAAGTTACATATTAGAAGAGCACCAATAATTCATATTTATGAGAACGTATGTTTTTTTTTTGAAAATATTAAAGATAAAATTTACTCATCAGAGCTTCGAGGGTAAAAAGGTCAAGTATTACTTAACGAAATGTTAAGAGGTGCGAATAAACATTTTATGATCTTTAAAATTTGTTTTTTATACTGTGCCACACGGGAGGTCTAAGTTATATAAGTACTACTGCTACTACTACTACGACTACTGTCGTTACTTTTCGTACTACTACGACTGCTACTACTGAAAATGATAATTGCTCATGAGTTAAAAAGGATTTCTAGAAAGAATTCTACGTAACGTAATAATGAAATGAAAACAGACATCTCACTCACAATTCCGACATCTTAGTTATCTCTGGTAATTTTAATGTAAATTCTTAATGGTATAAACTCCGGGAACTATAAAACTGTTTTTAATAATGCAGTGTTATGCTAGAAACTATACTATATTTATATTAACCATATATTTGTATAAATGTTCTTTCATTATTACATTTTCACACCAAACAAGGCTACTATCAGGGACGTACGCTACAGGGGTACTATGTGGGGAGTTGGGCAGCAAGATATACGGCATAATAACCTTTATAAACCGATTCTCCTCAGAAGTTAAGCAACAATGAGCTTAGCCAGTGCTCAATAGGTGACCATTTGGGAATAGCGAGCCTTTTACGTGCTGTATTGGTATATTGGTAAGGTATTGTTTCCAGTGGTCCTGAATACACTGGAATTAGATAGCGCCGACTCAGGAGAGAATTGGTTGGAGATTGCGCAACTCTTTCCACAAAAATTTCACTCGCAAGTCAGAGCATCATCGGTGATTAATTTATTTATTGCGGACTACTATCCTCATCTTTTTAGTTGTTGTTTCATGACGTTTCGGTCAACTATTCTTCTGGCCTTCGTCAGGTGGTAACCGCGACGGGATAGGAACTCCGAATCTCCTAACTCCATCCTCAGCAATTACTGCCATCCATAGTTGTTGTCGTTTCACCATGTTTTTGGCCAAGTAAGCCTCTGACCGGCTTTGGGTAGGATTGAAACCGTTATCTTCAGACAATGCTCACCTGGAACTGTAGAGATTCAACGTCTCTATTCACTGCGCCACGAGCTCCAAAGGCCCGAAGAATAGTTGGCTGAAACGTCGTGAAACAACAACTAAGAAAGATGAGTATAATAGTCCGCAAACAAAATAAATTAATAAATAATACTTATCTCAATAATGAATTCCAACTAAAATAATATATATCACCAGTGATGTTTATGGTCTTCACCGAGAACTGTTTTATATTTGTTGAGCAATACTGATATTCGACTTTTAGTTTATGTATTGTTATTCTTTTTTAAATTTTGTAAGTTTTTTGTGTATTTTTAATTTTTGTATTTTGATATTTGGCTTTCTATTATCATGTCTACTTATGTGTGGTTTGATTATATGTTTTCAAAATGGTATATGATACGCCTCCCTTTTTTTTCTCAAATTGGTGTGTATCTCATCGTGAATAATGCTTGAATTTTATTTGTTTTCTTTTGTTCGAATATAAACATCTGGTATATATGACATGTGCACTTGAAGAGACTTGATATCAATAAAAGTTTATTTCGGCTCGGAAAGAAAACCGCACACTTCATTATTGTAAATTGTTGAATTCTTGGAATGGATATAAATGGAAATGTTATGAATTTGTTTATTTCTAAACTATAATTTCTAAATTATAATTATATATGCATATTTTTGTGTGCATAAAGCTGAGTTTGAATTCTGTCCGATTCTTACTAATTTTTATGTCAATTTTCTATGTTCTGCACCTATGGAAATATAAACATCTTATAAATCGCGATTAGTGATGGACGACTCCAATACTATTCCCGATTCCGATACAATTACTCATTCTATTCTATATTACCAATTTCAATTCAATGATCAATTCCAATTCTTTTCAATTTTTAAAAACTACTTAGCCATAGATGCGTTGTACTTTATTTTCAGCTATGTTGAAGAAGTAATAATATACTTTCACCTACGTATATAGAAGTAATAGTAAAGTTTAAACTATGTATATAGAAGTAATAGAATAGTTTAAGTTACACATATGTAATTAATAATATAGGTAAAGTCAAGTACATAGAAGTAATAGCTATAGTATTGTTTCACCTACGAATATAGAAGTACGAGCGCGTGCAATAAGTAATGCCCCTGACCCACTACCCACTCACAGTTGTCTGATCTAGCTGAAATTTTGCATGTGCAATGATTTATATCTCTACAGGTTATGTGGCAAATTACAGCTCTGAACTAATTGTGGTTTCTGTTTTACAGGTGTTTGAACTGAGTCAGGTGTGAAATGGAGCCTGTTGAATGTCGAGCAGTGATCCGGTTTTTGTATTTTAAAGGACGCACACCACAATGAAATGAAAGAAACATATGGTGATAATGCCCCATCATAGGACCTTATAAAACGCTGGCATCGTGAATACAAACATGGCCGGAAGTCTGTGGAAACAGCTCCCAGACCTAGTCGCCCTCCCCTTCTGCCATTGATGAGGCATAAGTCCGTAAAGTTGAGGCTGGCATTTTGGAAGATCGGCGCATTACTATTCGCCAAATAGCCCAAGATGTCAAGATTAGTACAGGGTCTGTGGAAACTATCATTCATGACCATTTGCATATGCATAAGGTGTCTGCCATATGGATTTCCAGGTAGCTCACACCATTCCAGAAGCGAGAACGCGTCGAGTGCTCAAGGATAAATTTGGAGATGTGCCAAGAAGATGAGTCAAAGTTTTTCTAAAGACTGATTACACAAGATGAAACCTGGGTCCATCACTATGATCCAGAGACCAAATCCCAATCAATGCAGTGGAAGCACTTGGACTCACCACCTCCAAAGAAGGCAAGGATGTAGCCCTCCACTGGCTAGGTCATGCTCAGAGTCTTCTGGGACCAGGACAGAGTAGTGATGACAGATTTCCTGGCAAAGGGTACCACAACTGCAGAAACGTTGTTAACCTTATTATTAAAAGTACCGTTTTTAACCTATTTTATTAAAAATAACGTTGTAAACCTTATTATTAAAAATACCGTTTTTAACCTTATTATTAAAAATACCGTTGTTAACCTTATTATTAAAAATACCGTTGTAAACCTTATTATTAAAAATATCGTTGTTACCCTTATTATTAAAAATGCCGCTGTTAACCTTATCATTAAAAATACCGTTGTTAAACTTATTATTAAAAATACCGTTGTTAATCCTATTATTAAAAATACCGTTGTTAACCTTATTATTAATAATACCGTTGTTAAGCTTATTATTAAAAATACCGCTGTTAACCTTATTATTAAAAATACCGCTGTTAATCTTATTATTAAAAATACCGTTGTTCTTAACCTGATTATAAAAATACCGCTGTTAACCTTAATATTAAAAATACCGTTGTAAACCTTATTATTAAAAATACCGTTGTTAACCTTATTATTAAATATACCGTTGTTAACCTTATTATTAAAATACCGTTGTTAACCTTATTATTAAAAATACCGCTGTTACTCTTATTATCAAACATAACGTTGTTAACCTTATTATTAAAAATACCGCTGTTAACCTTATTATTAAAAATACCGTTGTTAACCTTATTATAAAAAATACCGTTGTTAAACTTATTATCAAAAATACCGTTGTTAACCTTATTATTAAAAGTAAGGTTGTTAACCTGATTATTGAAAATACCGTTGTTAACCTCATTATTAAAAATACCGTTGTTAACCTTTTTATTAAAAATACCGTTGTTAAACTTATTATTAAAAACACCGTTTTTAACCTTATTATTAAAAATACCGTTGTAAGCCTTATTATTAAATATACCGCTGTTAACCTTATTATTAAAATATCGTTGTTAACCTTATTATTAAAAATACCGCTGTTACTCTTATTATTAAAAATAACGTTTTTAACCTTATTAAAAATACCGATGTTAATCTTATTATTAAAAATACCGTTGTTAACCTTATTATTAAAAATACCGTTGTTAACCTTATTATTAAAAATACCGTTGTTAACCTTATTATTAAAAATACCGTTGTTAACCTTATTATTAAAAGTAAGGTTGTTAACCTTATTATTAAAAATACCGCTTTTAACCTCATTATTAAAAATACCGTTGTTAACCTTATTATTAAAAATACCGTTGTTATCCTTATTATTAAAAATACCGTTGTAAACATTACTTTAACTCACCCGCATTTGTATTTATTGAATTCTTCATACTAAAAGTAGACATTTTTTCAGTTTTTTTTATTGCAATGCATGTTGTAATTGCTGCAACTTTCTACTTGTTGCATTTTGTGTTACGACTTGGTCCATTTAACTGTTATTACTTTGAAATAAATTGATCGGAAATGTAAACGAAGAGGAATAATTTCCTCTTGAGAATTCTGGTCTATTTTGATCAGCGTCAAGCCAATCGGATTCGATATTCAACATCAGTGAAAATAGCGAACGTGACGTACAGCAATGACTGGTGTGTTTTTAAAATGTTCTTCACTTTTTATGAACCATCTTTTCATTTTTATCTTTGCTTTTTCTGTCCACTTGTCTTATGGGAAGAAAATGACTTTCACCCCAGACTTGAAATCGAGGACGCGTAAAAGAGCATGAATACGCGTATTGCAGCAGCAGCAGTGACAGACAACTATGCAAATACCTATCCGTGTGCGAGGTTACGTCACAGCGAGGAATAAAGGAAAGAAAAATAGTATATATATAAAAAGAAAAGAAATCTTGGACCTTTGATGTTAGAGATTGACAGAGATAAACGTGTAACACAAGTGGGCCGAGAGCGATAGAAAAAATATGTCCTAAAATTGGCTGGACAAACACACAGTATAACATGTTCGACACGATAGAGCCTTGCTAAGCACATTTGAGTATAAGAAAACTTTTGAACAAGAGACAAGGATTTTTTTTTGCTACACGTACCTGTAAATAAATTTATGTCGGTTTAAGTGAAAAAGGGGATTCTTTCTTGTCTGAACAGAATAAAAATATATAGCAGTTATACTGTACTTTCAGATACGTGTATAGAACTAATAGTATAGTTTCAGCTCTGTATATAGAAATAATAGTATAGTTTTAGCTACGTATATAGAAGTAATATTATAGTTTCAGCAACGTATCTAGAAATTATCGTAAATTTTTAGCTCTGTTAATAAAAGTAATAATATACTTTCACCTACACATATAAATATAATAGTATAGTTTAATATCTCTATAGAGAAATAATAGTAAAGTTTCAGCTACATATATAAAAGTATTAATATAGCTGAAGTCAAGTATATTGAAGTATTAGCTTAGTTTTAGCTACATGTATAGAAGTAATGGTATTGCTTTGACTTCATATATAGAAGTAATAGTTTTAACAACGTATATAGAAGTAATAGTATAATTTCAGCCATGCATATAGAAGTAATAGAATAGTTTTAGCCTCATATATATAGATATAAGTAATAGTATGATTTTAGCTACGTATATAGAAGTAATAACATATTTTTAGCTACGTATTTTAAGAAATAGTATAGTTTTAGCTATGCATATTGAAGTAATAGTATAGCTTCAGTTACGCATATAGAATCAATAGCATAGTTTTTGTTGTGTATATAGAAGTAATAGAATAATTTAAGATACGTATATAGAAGTAATAGTTTAGTTTCAGTTATGCATATAGAAATAATATTATAGTTCAAGCTATGTATACAAATGTAATAGTATAGTTTAATCTATGTATATAGAACTAATAGTATAGCTTCATATATATATATATATATATATATATATATATATATATATATATATATATATATATATGGTGGATTCTCTCATCGAAGACGATGAATGAGGGTTAAGTATGCAATCTTCAGCAGCTCCCAAGATCTGTGACACCACATGCGTAATTGCAATCCTGTAGACGTCCGGCACACTCCTCCGCAGATGGTGAACTTTCATATGCTCGTAGGTCAAAGATGCCTTCTCGAGTGAACAGATAACCCTGCTTTGCTGCGTGCTCTGAAACCACAATGGCATACATATTCATTTTTAGGTGGATGTTTCTTGTGCTTTGCCTTCATATTTGCACGAAGGGCGTCCCTATGATAAAGGCGGTTATTTTCAAATTCTTTGGTCCCCAGGAAACACGTCTTCCTCCATTTTCTGCGATCCTCTGCTGCACTCTCCCAGGAACTCAGAGAAATTCCACAACGTTTCAGGTTGTCTTTTAGTTTATCTTTGTAACGAATCAGGGGACGCCCTATTGGACGGACAGAATTTGTCAGTTGCCCATAAAAAAGTTTCTTAAGAACTCTTGAGTCATCCATTCTTACAAGATGACCCGACCACCGCATTTGTATCCTGATCAAAAATGATTCAATACCAGTGATTTCACATCTCTCCAGTAATTCATTATTCGGAACACAATCCTGCCATCCAACATTGCAGATAAAACGCAGACATCTCATATGGAAGGAGTCAAGCTGATTTATATGCTTGCGGTACAAGGTCCACGTTTCGGCAACATACAGAAGATTAGGCAGAACAACAGATTTGTAGATTGCCACCTTTACTTTTAGAGACACATCGTGGCTGTTCCAGAGTCTGTGTCGCAACCTACCAAATGCCTCACTAGCTTTATCATTTCTACATTGGATGTCTTTTTCAAATTTAGCATCATCAGACACAATAGAGCCGAGGTATGTAAAAGAAGGTACTGTTTTCAAAGCTTTACCATCAACATATACCACTGGTTGTGAAGAGGACGTAGTGTTTGGTTTTGGCTGGTGAATAAGTTCAGTCTTTTTTATGCTAATTGCAAGACCGAAAGCCTTACATGCACCAGAAAAGCTGTTGACGATGTTCTGCATGTCATCAAGACTATGGGTGACAAGAGCACAGTCATCAGCATAAAGGAGGTCAAGAACAGTCTGCACAGAAGTCCTGGTTTTGGCCTTGAACCGTTGCTGGTTAAATAATCCTCCACTTGACCGATAGTCAACACCTATGTCTCCTGAGATGTTCCTGAAAGCTTTCTCAAGCATCACCGAAAAGAAAAGAGCAAATAGGATCGGAGCAAGGACACATCCTTCCTTAGTTCCATTTGACACTTCAAATGGTTCACTTTGTTCACAGCCAGATCGTATTGTCGCCACCATTTCCCAGTGAAAGGAGACAATCACATTCAACATCTTGTCCGGAATACCAGACGGTATCAAATGCCTTTGTGAGGTCAACGAATGTGACAAACAAGTCCTTATTCTGCTCCCTCGCTTTATCCTGTAGTTGCCGAAGGCTGAAGATCATGTCCACAGTACCTCTTCCTGCCCTAAAACCACACTGGGTTTCTGGGAGCACAGTTTTACAGATTGAACTATTGAGTCTGTTTAGAATTACACGAGCTGGAATCTTACCAGCAACAGACAAAAGAGAAATTCCTCTATGGTTATCACACTTACACTTATTTCTTTTGTGCTTCACCAGGTGAATAATTGATGCGTCTTTGAACTGTTGTAGCACGGTACCAAGTTCCCATATTAATGAAAACAGGGCACTTAGTTTCCTGATTAACAGTTGGCTTCCACATTTGTATATTTCTGCAGGTCTGCTGTCATCACCTGGAGCCTTACCATTTGAAAGTTGCTTCACAGCCCATTCAATCTTCGACATGGATGGAGTATCAGCAAGCGCCTCGATGGTTGGCCTCTTAGGAATACCGTCAATCACTCCTCGATCCACTGTCGATTCTTTGTTAAAACATTTGTAAAGTGTTCAGCCCAGCGCTTAGTAATTTCTTTCTTATCAGTGAAGAGAATGATATCCGACGAAAATATTGGAGATGTCCCCCTTAAAATGGGACCAAACACTCCCTTGAGGTTTTGGTAGAATGATTTAAAATTCGCACCTGTCTGCCGCATCTTGTAAGGCCTCTGCTTTCTGCTTCCACCAGTTTTGTTTCATTTTCCGTAGCCGAGATTGTGCCAACCTTTTGGCCATTCTGAACGCCTTGTGTTTCACTGAAGAATTTTTGTCAGTAATCAATACTTGATGGGTTTGATGCATGTTATTGAGCAGTGGGACGATAGTTGGATCATTTTCATCAAACCAATCTTGGTTTTTCCTTCGAACATATCCTAATGACTCTTTAGCAGAGTCATACACTGCAGTTTTAAACTCTCTCCAAGATGCATCAATATCATTCCCACATACAACGGAGGACAGCTTTTCATCAGTAGCCTTTTGAAATGAGTGCATTATCTCCTTAACTTTCAACTTGCCTACATCAATTCTCTTGATGGAAGAGTTACGTTGGTTTGGAACAAGGCGCTTGGTTTTCATCCTGACTGTGGAGCAGATCAATTTATGGTCTGACCAACATTCCCCGATGCTGTAAGAACGTGTAAGATTTATACCTCAATGAGATGATAATGATTAGACGGGGATGTTTCCAACTAGCTTTCTTGCAATTAGGCAGCTGAAACACTGTATTAGTGAGCAAAATATCGAATTCACTGCAAAGAGACAATAAGAGAACACCATTTGAGTTGACTTTACCAATTCCATGTGAACCAATGACATTTCTCCAGAATTGTGTATCACTATCCACACGAGCATTGAAGTCACCCAAGACAAACAGCTTATCCTGTATACAGACCTTGTTGATTTGTTCGCGTAAAGAGGAGTAAAACATCTCCTTTAGCTCATCAGATGAATTAAGTGTAGGTGCATAGCAACTAAAAAATGTGGCATATTTGTCCTTTCCTACTGCAATGCGCAAAGACATAAGTCTGTCATTTATACCAACGGGCAGGGACTCAAGATTTTTAGCAATATCAGTCCTGATGGCAAAACCAACACCAGATTCACGTTCCTCAGAACTTGGTTTTCCAATCCAATAAAAAGTGTATCCACCTTCAACTTCCTCTAGCTGTCCTGTATCAGCAAACCTAGTTTCAGAAAGAGCTGCAACAGAAATTCTATGATGCCTTAACACACGTGCTATAATAGCGGTTTTTCGTTCAGGGTTCTTTTTGTTATCCTGGAATGTTCTTACATTCCAAGTCGCAATGAACATATTCGTTCCATGTATTTTGTTTCTATTCTTGATTTGGGTGCAAATATTGGATGCCCAGACATCTGCACCTGATGACAGGGACATGAGCACGTAAACAATTTTTAGGTCACCTTTTATAGACCCCTCCCCATGAAGAGGAAAGCAGTGCCATTCTATAAAGGGCTGCTTTGTTATGAAAGGAGGACACGAGTCACACAATTGCTTGCGGGTGTTGTGAAAAATGACCATCTACCTTCCACCACCTATGTGCAATGTTCATGCTAGGAACTACCAGTGACATCCTTCACCTGTTCCCGTCACAATCCCATCATCGCCACAGGGTTTTATTAATTGATTATTAGTATCGATGTACCAAACCTTAGGCTTAAATAAGTGAAGATTGTTCACTGAACAACCGGCACTTTGATTTGTTTTAAGTGGTCATTGCTTGTGCTGAACAAAGCACACTCTCTCCATCGGATTAACATGGTCTGTACAGGTGCACACATGTGCCACGCAGGATTTTCTTGTAAGAGTGTTCCATCTCCTAGATCAGTTGTGAGCCAACACTAAAGGGCCTGATCCACACACACACACACACACACACACACACACACACACACACACACATATATATATATATATATACATATATATATAGTAATAGTAAATTTACAACTATGTATATAGTATAATTTCCCTATCGTATAGAGAAGTAATCGCATAGTTTCAACTATATGTATACAATTAGTAGAATAATTTTAGCTATGTATATAAAAATAATAGTATAGTTTCATCTACGTATATAAAAGTAATAGTAAAGTTTTAGTTATGCATATAGAAAAGTATAGATTTAGCTATCTATATAGAATTAATTGTGTAGTTTCAGCTACGTATATAGAAGTAAGAGTATTGTTTCAGCTATGTATATAATACAAATAGTATAGTTTCAACTATATATATATTGAACTAATAGTATAGTTTCAGCTTGGTATATAGAAAAATAGTATAGTTTCTAGCTATATATATGTGAATTTAATGGTATAATTTTAGCTACGTATGTAGAAGTAATAGTATAGTTCATTTATATATATATGGAAGTAATGGTATAGTTTCAGCTACGTATATAGAGGTTATACTGAAGTTTCAACTACGAATATAGATGTAAGAATATAGTTTCAGCTATATATATAGAAGTGATAGTATAGTTTCAGTTATGTATATAAAAGTAATAGCATAGTTCGACTATGTATATAGAACATAGTATAGTTTCAGCTATGTATATAGAATTAATAGTATAGTTTCAATTATGTATATAGAAGTAATAGTATTGTTTCAGTTATGTATTTAAAAGTAATAGTATTGTTACATCTATGTATATACAAGTAATATTATAGTCTCAGATGTTACATCTATGTATATACAAGTAATAGTTTAGTTTTAGCTATGGATATAGAAGTTATAGTATAGATTCGACTTGGTACAGACAGATACCAAACCTCTATTAGTAGTAGAAGTAATAATTTGATTTCAATATATATTTTATATATAATGATATATAAAGATTATGTTATTGCTACAGCTTCAGACAGACTGCTACGAAATCCATATTAGTAATTTGGATAAAAAAGATAACTTATTAACGTTTTAGCATTATATAGTCTGGACAAAGACATTTTGAACAACCGGACACGTTGATTACGTAGCATATGAGCCAGTGTATAATAGTTGCAAGTACGATCTTATTTGAGTTTCGAATATTAATTTATTTTAAATAGTTAATCATAGTTCACTTGTAGAGTGGAGTACCCTCATTTCAGATTGTCTTGTATCCTAAAAAAGACTCTGTGCGAATCATGATGGAAGACAGAGACTGGACGATTGAGTTTTGTTTATTTTTATTGTGTAAGTTCTGATAAATCAAGGGACCCCTTGCTTGGAACTAACTTAACTTAAGATAACTTAAAAATGTTCTAGTTTCTGGAGTAGGAGACCTAAAGTAAGCAGCAAACGGTTCTATTAGATTCATTTTCTGATATCAAAATTGTATGGTCTGGTTCGCTTACTTTTCTGGTTTTCCAAAATCTGTACTAAATTTTATTTATTAAGTAAGTTATTAAATTTTTAGGTGAAATCTCAGAACAGATAACAAATACCTTTTCATGTTAAGAATATGCCGTTGTTTTAATTAAATTTTTTTAATAAAAAAAAAATAATGCGAAAGCCATTCTTAACAGGAGGAAGGGGATTTGTACTTTCAGTGAACAACATAATTAATAAATTGATAAATTTGGTAATCTGATACTCGCTCGAAGTTATATTACAGTTGAAGTTTAATATCAGGAATTAAATCTGACAGACCAACGTTTACTGCCGACTTTGAGTCCTTACTCTCCTTGTTTGCCATAATATGAATTGTATATTTTATTATTATACATTTTTTGATTTTATCACAATATCTCATGATTAATTAACGTTGTATTTATTGATCCGTACTAACAAGGTGCGAGCCAATCAAAACCTCCTTTTTAATCCGGGAAGCCCAGCAAGAGATGTTTTCCTTTATAATCCTCGTCCGTTGTTTTTTTTTTATCTGGATATTATCCGGATGTGACTTAGTTATTATCATGAAGCAAATTAGCCGCCAACTGGAACAGGGAGGTTGGGTGCATTCCATTGAGATTTCTCGCCAATTAATCGGATATCTTTTCACGTGCGAACGGACAGGAACTACAATGGCGAAGCCTGCAAGACAGATGAAAATGGTTTCACATTATTTCTTTGCTAGCCTTTCTTTCACATATAGGTTGGTGGGTGCAATTACACTATAATAGTGAAATTCGCAATATTTAATATTGAAGTTCAAGGCAAACCAATGTACTCAACTTAATTGTCATGTTACAGTAATTATTGCATAATGTTGTATAATCGTCTAAATGTTGATATGCGTACTTGGGCCGAAGGGTTCATCCTGAGATGTATATGTGTCTCTAAATGTCTATCGTTGCTTATTCACTATTTGAACCCTATAATTATGTTGTTGCTGTCTATTTATGATATATTCATATCTAATTGTTCATATGCCGTTGTGAGTGTGATACATGTATTTTGGACATACCTTCATGCGTCGTTGATCTTGTCCACCTGGAATTCATCTTGTTCTTGGAGGGGAAGCTGGAACCTGTTCGGACGAATAGTCATTCGCTCCCAAGAACGCTGGTTGGGTTTTATATAGTTTTTATTTACTTTCCAGGTGTCGATCATAGATAAATGGAAATCGGATATCTTTGCTTGCGTGGTTATTTCCCAGTCGCCATTCTGAGACACGTCAGCCCTCTCCCCAGTGAAGAGGAGACGACCGCTCTGCTCAACGTCAGAACTCCAACTCTCAATGATCTCCAGCTAACCTGATCTACCTAACATACACGTAGATCCGATCAGTTGACCAGCTCTTCCAGTAAACTTGTCTATAATATGATTTACCATATTTTGACAGTCTTTCACATTTTTCACATTCATCTCCCATCCACCTCTCGTTAGATAGGCCGACACTTTCTTGTGTTTGACCTACTACATAACATAATGAATATATAAAAAACAATACGAAAAATTGTAAGGTAGAAAAAATTCTTTAAATTAACGAAAATAAAATGTTTTGCTAACAAAACACTTGAGAGTTTCAAAGGGCGGTAAATAGCGTATAACTATTGCCAGCGTTTAATAAATTGTGCGTTAGCAATCATGAATATGAATTAATTGCCTTATCTTTAGTATAGCTGAGTTACTTCCCTTGTTATCACGTGTTCCCAAAGAAATATAGCGAGTGTTTTTTATGATAAAGATCGAAAACTCGCGTTCTTTTTTTAAATAACGTGGCAAAATTTAAGTACTTATGACATGCCAATTATTTAATTGCTTTTAGTTGAAATTGACACAATATATTAGTAGATATTGTTTTTTTTCAATCGATGTTTTCCTTTTTCGAATTTTATCTATTATAACGTAGTTGCACTGGTTTCTTATAACTAGGGCTATGACATAAATTCTTTTCATCGTTTTGACTCTCGAATATATATCCGACACAGACACAATTAACCAACCGAGAACCATATCACTATTCATATAAACATATAAGATATCAATGGATATATACCTGAGAATCAAAACAAGGAAAATAATATGCTGTTGTCACAACCCAACTTATAACCTTAATTACCAAGAGAGGCGCAGTTAGCCTGATGCTTAAAGACTTGGACTCTTGAAACTTACTGCCAAATCAAAAGTGACTTGCATCTATTACGTTAGCTTTTATTATTAAGGCCCAACAGCAAATCGATAACAAGGATTATTGAGCGTCAGGAAGTCGGTGAGGCAACACCGTGATGATCAGTAGTGATGGAAATTAGGTAGATCGTGATTATTCTAAAGTTGGTCAAAGCAATGTGCTTCTTCAAGACAAATGCCGTTCATTTCAATTAGAGGCAAAGGGAATTTAAGCGTTGATAGTGAAACTTTTTCATTTTATTTTGATAATCTTTCTGCCGATGTTACCTCCGACCCTCTTCATGCATATCTTGCCGATCTGAATCCTGAAATCCCGGAATTTTTACTGGACGCGCAAATAGAAATTAGTGTACGCTTCTGTAATATGTCCAACTTTTATTGTAATCCGTACAAAACATATAGTGAAAAGAAGATTAAAATGTGACAGTGGACCTCCTAAGACTGCACATTACTTATTGTCGAGAACGTATCTTCCACTGGTATGTGGCGTTCAAAATAAATTAATTTGATTGTTAGTGGGTTAATGTTTGATATAGAATGATATAAAGAATGAACATAGAGTGGATGATTATCCACTGTCTGATACCATGCACTCCTTTCTCATGCCGAGAAATGACGAGGAAGTGGAATAAGTAGACATGTAATAGAGAAACTAACGATTCTATTGGACACAACGGACAGGATGGAGCCTTGACCGTTGGTTGCTTGTTTCTTGGTGACAGCATAGCGATAAACTGAGAATAAAATTGTATGTGACCAGCTGAGAATGACCGAGAGAAAGACCGGGCACTTAGGAATTCCGGTCGAAAGTAGACGGAGCAGACAATGGTCTACAGACATCATTTATGGTCCTTGGTCACAAAAGTTCTACAAACACCACCTAGCATAACTAATTGATACCTTCAACATGTTTTGTTTTTGCCGTAGCTCAATCACAGTGGCGATCATCTGGGCGGCATTTTAACTGGAAAACAAAACTCGAGGTATATTTCAAGGCTTTGGAAATATTTTTTTGAGTAGTTAGAAAATGTACATCTGCATGAAGTTTGTGACTATTGTTATTATTTAAAAATAATTTTCCCCGAAATTAGACATATTGCTACTTGGTCGTAAAAGTTTACTATTTAGGATCATGTCTAACAAGGGTTTTGTAAGGAGTTGAGTATCGAGATATATGTTCATATTATATTTAAACTTCTGTATGTCAGTACATTTAGAGAAACAGGAGACTAAGAGGAAATTCCAAAGTCTGTCAGTTTGAGGGTAGAAACTATTAGGCTATAAAGTCTTCTGACATCTAGTCATCTTAATAGTGAAGGTGTGGGATTTTGCTGGTTGCTGTGCTAGAAGGTGTGGGATTTTGCTGGTTGCTGTGCTAGTCCGGAGAATGTACATCAAGGTAGACTAAGTGATGTGAGCACATTCCATTAATACACATTCCATTAATGTACGTATAATACTGGCACAGTGATACGACATTGCGGCGATGGGGCAGAGGTCATAGTTTGACCGATAGCGCGGGACCTATTGGGTTTGGCTTTAAGGCTTCTAGTGTTTAGTATAACAAAACAGAATGTCTATCATTTAATGAGGCTTTCTTTAGGCTGATTATCGGGTCTAGTGTACGGGGAATCGCACCTAGAAACATTGCTTACACAGACACGCATTCGTCTGTAGGAAGCAAAACCCTGCTGATTTATGTGAAAACATAACTGTTCAGAAAATAAATAATAGTTTATTTAACGCAGAGACATCATTAAAGGTCACTTGAAATCGTTATTTGCAGACGAATTGTAATATATTTAGCGGTAAATGAATATTAAAGCGGATGGAAGCCACAAGCCGTAAGGGACGTGGCTACATAGACAGAGAAGGCGAAATCTCAGATTTGACGTTTACAGGTGGATGCATTGTTATGCAAAATTCTCACGCTTCCTCTGCTCCTTTCCTCGACCCATTCTTTCACTGCAACTGAAAAATGCCATTATATTTTTTTTACATCAGTGTTTATCGTTATTATTTCAAGCATAGAATAGATGTACAGCTTTTGTAGATATTTTGAGGGAAACATTCATGTCAAAGAACTTTCTTATTAGTATATTTATTTCATTCAGTTAAGTTAGAAGAAATACGCTTAATGCGTAAACAAGAAATTGAAATGTAAGATCTTGAGGTGAACTTTATTTATTTGCAAATATCAGGTTTCTTATTCTAACTAAAAGAGAAACACACTCCACAAGAATATGGCTTCTCTCTTTTACTTTCATCGTTCTTCAGCAAGTTTTCAGAAATCAAGACAGCCTTCCTTCTTTATTCCTTTATGAGATATATAGATATCCGAGTATTCATTTAAGATTTTCCTACCCCCATCATGACAAAGTACACTAATAACACTTTAAAAGTATACACTAATATCATTAGGAGAACTTGCACTAATATCACTATGAGAAAGTGCGTTAACATCACCATAAAATATGCACTAATATCATTATGAGAAACTATACTAATATCATTATGGAAAGGTGCACTAATATCACCATGAAAATATATACTAAGAGAACGTGCACTAATATAACCATGAGAAGATGCACTAGACTCCACATAAACTATACACTAATATCACTAGGAGAACGTGCACTAATGTCACTAGGAGAACGTGCATTAATTTAACTGTGAGAAGGTGCATGAATATAATAATGAAAATATATACTCGGAGCATGTGCACCGATATCACCGTAAGAAGATGCACTAATATCACCATAAAAATATACATAAATATCACTAGGAGAATGTACAATGATATCACCATGAAAAAGTGCATTAATATCACCATAAAAATGCACACCAATATAACTAAAATAACGTGAAGGTGCACTTATATCACTATGAAAATATATACTAATATCATTAAGCGAATGTGCACTGATATCATTATGGGTAGGTGCAATAATATAACCATGAAAGTATACACTAATATCACTAGGAGACTATACATTAATATCACGATAAACATATACACTAATATTATTAGGAGAACGTGCACTAATATTACTAAAGATGTGCACAAATGAAATCAGAAGAGGGTACACACAATTAGGACAAATGCACTAAATCACGAGTTGATGCACTAATATCACAAGGAAAATGTGAAATAACATCATGAGGAGAAAGTGCATTCATATCATTATCAAATTTAAAACCCTTTAAAAACCATTTAAAGACCCTTTAAAAACCATTTAAAAACCATTTAAAGACCCTTTAAAAACCATTTAAAATAGCCCCCAAAAACTAAAACCTGGGGAATATAATACACGTTGTTGAAATTTGACAAAAAATAGTTATCTAAATTTTTACCTCCTTTTTACCCCTTTTTCGTTAAACAGAATTAAACTAAATATAACCTACTTTTAACTCCTTAAGTATAGCATTGTATTCGAAAATTCATCATGATCTAACTTCTAATAATTTAACTTCTGACGCGCGTCAATTACAGGGGTTGCTTTCTTAGGGTCTCACACCGTCAATATCTGCAACAGAGAGATGAAACATGTAGGTCATAAATGCATGTTCACCCATGATAACAATTGCATTTGATATCCTCATTCAGGAAAAATAAAAATTGATTCATTCGGGAAAAATAAAAAAGGATGCATTACTTTTGGAAGGTCCCTCGTGTCACACACACACACACACACGCACACACACATACACACACATGTATATCTTACGCTGAATCTATGCATTATAAGAATATATATATATATATATATATATATATATATTGCCAGTTTGAATGTGTAGTCAAATTTTTATACTGCTTAATAACACTCTACCGATGATGAGATGAATCACGAAACTGCAGTAAATTTTTAAGATAATAACATTTATTATTTATTATTGTTAGTATGCTCTATCAAAAATGACGTTGAGCTTTTTTGTATATCAAAAATAGAATTTTCACCTTTTTCTCACGTACAAGTTTGAAATTGCATTTTGACAGTCTGTTATGCTTAAGTTTATAAGAGCATTATCGTCGATCTCTCATACTTAACTTTGAAATAATATTTTGCAAAGCTTAGAAATAGCATCTTTGTCGGTTGTTTGTAAAGCTTAAGTCAAAAAGGGAATTTTCCTAACTTAGAAATATCATATTCGTTGATCTGTTACGCATAAGTAAAAAAATTAGCATTTTCGTTGTTGTGTAACTCTTTAGTTTGAAACTGCATTTTCGTGGGTCTGTTAAACACAAGTTAAAAATAACAATTTTCTTTATTATGCTTAAGTTTTAAAAAGCATTTTCGTTAGTCTGTTACAGAAGAGTTGGAAATAGCATTTTCGTTGCTCTAAGATGCTTAAGTTACAAATAGTATTTTCGTTAGTTTGTTACACTTAAGTAAGAAATGACAATTTTCAGTGTTTTGTAATACTTCAGTCTGTTATGCTTAAGTTTATAAGAGCATTATCGTCGATTTCTCACACTTAACTTTGAAATAATATTTTGCAAAGCTTAGAAATAGCATCTTCGTCGGTTGTTTGTAAAGCTTAAGTCAAAAAGGGAATTTTCCTAACTTAGAAATATCATATTCGTTGATCTGTTATGCATAAGCAAAAAAATTAGCATTTTCGTTGTTGTGTAACTCTTTAGTTTGAAACTGCATTTTCGTGGGTCTGTTAAACACAAGTTAAAAATAACAATTTTCTTTATTATGCTTAAGTTTTAAAAAGCATTTTCGTTAGTCTGTTACAGAAGAGTTGGAAATAGCATTTTCGTTGCTCTAAAATGCTTAAGTTACAAATAGTATTTTTGTTAGTTTGTTACACTTAAGTAAGAAATGCAATTTCCAGTGGTTTGTAATACTTCAGTAAAAATATAAATAAACAAAAAAACAATAGCATTTGCTTGTTACGGAAGCAAAAAATAGCACTTTAATCAGCCTGTTAGTCAGAAAAAACACTCCGAAGTTTGAAATTTTCATTGTTAACCACACTAATTGCACGGACGTATCTTTAGAACACCTGTACTTGCTTCCACTTTACTCTTTCCTCTTTTCGTTATTTCATTTGTTTCGTTAAGCTCGAATCAGGCTGGCACCTGCAGGGAATAGGAAAAAGAAAAACGGTAAGCGATGTGGATGACGTCATCGATTACGTCAATGCTCAGTAGAAACTGCTCGATCGCGCGAAGAGAAAACTCATTCTGAGGGACAAATAAAATAGTCGGAGAAGAATGACAAAAGAGAAGAAGTTGAAGGTGAGGAAGGACAAAGTCATGTGATCACATTAAGCAGCAGGACATTTTTGAATGACATGGACAAGAGTATATATATATATATATATATATATATATATATATATATGGGTGTGTGTCTGTGTGTGTATGTGCGCGCGCGTATATATATATAGATAGATATGCATGCATATATATATATTTATATAACAAGCATTTATATACATACATATATATGTGCGTGTATATATACATATATATAGGTAGGAAGGTAGGTAGGTAGATAGATAGATAGATATATGCGTGCATATATGTATTTATATAACAAGTAATTACATACATACATATATATATTTATTTATATATATGTATATATAAATACATATATATATATCGACGGTACTGATGTTCTGATATTCTATAACACACACACACACACACACACACACACACACATACACACACAAACGTGTGTGTATGTGTGTAGGTGTGTTACAGAACGTAATAAAAACATCGGTTCCGTCGCTTTCAAATCAAAAGAAAGGGACTTATAGTTGGTCATCTTTTGCGAACTCTTTTCAACCTTTGTTTATATATTTTCTAATATAGACAACCAACTATCCTTCCACTTAAATTTTGAAACCGACAGCATCGATGATTTTTTTAAACTTTTTAATGTTTGTCCATAATCCAACACGGTGCTCGGGTTCTCTTCCATTAACATGACACAAGCACACACACATACACACACATACACACATACATATACATATATACTTTTGAACAAACGCTGTTACAAATAACACATATCTTCGTGTAATTATGCTTTCTTATTTATTGGATTTTTCTCATAATATAAGTTCCAAATGTAACGTCGGTTTTGCGATATGTTGATGACACATATATATCCTGTTTTCACCCGGAGGATGTTGAAACAATAATGAAGCATGTGACTATATCCCTCATCTACGATAGAAAAATAATAAAATAACAAATTATCCATACTAGATATGCTGATAACTCGCACTGGTCAGGGGTTTATGTCATCTATATATCGAAAGCCAAATTTCACTGGACAGTATCTAAACTTCAACTCCCACCAACCATACCATGTAAAGAAATGTTGCATGCAACAGCGAGCAAAAGCAATATGCCGTAACAGCAATGCATATCAACAAGAGATTGACAGATTAAGTGAAACACCTCACTGAAACGACGATCCAGAGAGCATGACATCAGCTCCAAGAAACCTGTAGCAGACACCAAAGGACAACACCTGAAAACTCATTATAGTTTGTATACCATATATGAAGGGTCTGTCTGAAAAAAGTTAAAGAATATGTAATCCATATGACAACAGAACTGTATTCAGAAGCGAAACTGAAGAAAACCATCTATCTTTTTGTGAGAAAGTAAAAATTATGAACACTTGAGAGTAAAACGAATCAAAGAAGCATCGCATATGTTGGGTAAAGATTAACTACTTAGCAGACTTAGTATAGAATTTAACACTATATGGAAGCCATTAATTATAAATACTAGATAATTAACAGATAGTTATAAAGTAGATAGTACGCACACACACACACACACACACACACACACACACACACACACACACACACACATATATATATATATATATATATATGCGACGTTGTTTGGCTATGGAATTTATTATATACAATCTCTCAGATTCTGAAAATTCTATCATAAGTAAATCGCTTGGTGGATTGCTGGATGGCATCGTCCTTTCGAGTTAAAACTCTTACTTGTGAGACATCGGATTGGGGTTATTAGCTGGTTGGATGACCGCGTCCCTCGTCGAAGTAGGTTCATTTCACAGTCGGATTTCGGCGCGGTTTGCTTGATCTGTGTTGGTTAATAGAAATTCTTGTGTGCCGAGCGTTTGCTCAGTTGGTAGCATGCTTACCTCGCATGCAAGAGGCTCGGGTTTCGAATCCTGAGTTCGGATGTGTCTAACTGATGAGCTCAGATGAGGGCGAAACTCGAGTCATGGCTCTTGTGGATGCGAAGTTGTTCGGCTGTGGAATTTAATTAACATGTATATATATACATATATATATATAAATAAGGAAGTAGTCACCAACAATGTGTATTTTTTAACATTATTTTATTATTCCGTGTCTTGGTTTTTCATTGAGAATTATGTTTGAATCATTGTAATAATGTTTTTAAGTCATTGA
>NC_136483.1:110586698-110639198 GCF_053919585.1 Euprymna scolopes | reverse complement strand
AAACACCCGTCTAGCTGAAACCACGGTCAAAATTTTCCCCTCTCTTAAGCTGTGCCAAAACCAAAACGTAGATTCCATCAACAAAGCTTCTTTTTTAGAAGTGCACGCCTGTGGAACTCTCTTCCGTTTGCCTGTTTCCCACCTGACTACAACCTGATGAACCGCCCCCTTAAGTAAGACACTTCATCAAATCTCCAATACTAACGATTACTACGATACTATCCCATTGATTACTGTACACACAATAACCTTTATTCCTGAGTGGCTTCCGGGCCTTGATAAGTGGTGACTACCTTGTATTAAAAAAAACGAAGCTGAATTAGCTGAATCCCAGACTTCTCAGACTCATATCGTCACCTTCCTATAAGAGGGTGCGCGAAGTGTTTTTTAGCCAATCAAGTTAGTCGAATCCGGTTGAAGTATGGAGTGGACTGTTCACCCCTTCACCCATGTTACACTCCCGTTCACTCACCGCCAGATAGAAAGAGGGAAGAGGTGATAATCGGTTGTCAAAAAAAGGTTCCGTTTGTCCCTGTCTAAGCGGGATGCTTGTTGAAAAAGAAAGACATTGCATAAACAAAACATTTTTTGTATCCAAAATTTATTTAATAATTAATTTTTATAAAAGAAAACTTTAAAATTTACGACTGGCGTCAAATATTTGTTGCAAACGGAATTCGTTACTAATTCACAAACGAATGATACCAATTTGATTTAATTTCTTTCAGGAGACAACAAGCAGGGAGAGAAGGGTGGCCAAACCAGCGCTTGAGAACCACGGTTCGCAACACGTGTATTCCTAGAGACTCTGGGTTGTTCACTTTGTTGTTTTATAAATTATTTTTTATTCCCGTTCTTTTCCTGCGAGCTACTGTTGTCACCGTTTTGTATTAGTCCCGTTTGGCCAGGAAGTGGCTTTTGGCTGGGAGAGAGTTTTCACCGTGTAATAAATATGTCCTTAGTACATTTAGGTGAAACCCTTCTATACTAAGTCAGTTTTTATTTGTGCCTACTTCAAGAGTGGTTCCTTTTTTGAGAGCTTAATACCCCACATTAAAACAACCTTGTGTCCCATGTTGTTTTCGTAGTGAAGCAAATAAATACCAATTTTAAATAAAAAATGTAGGCTTTTAATATCAATGGCAGTTCAGCAACAAACGCAACTTTATATGTGTATAGATAGAAGATATATATATATATACATTCAATTTTCTACTTTTTCTTCCTTTTGATGGTTCTACATGCAACATAATTTCACACAATATCCTCGGAACACTACGGCGCCCGAAAAGAAAACTCTGTCTCTGTCTCTGCCTCCGTCTCTGTCTCTGTCTCTGTCTCTCTCTTTCTCTCTTTCTCTCTGTCTCTTTTTCATAAGGTGGTATTATTTTCTTTTGATCTACCTGATGCAGTCAATACACCGACGTTAACCAATCCGATCTCAAACTCGTACTATCGCTGTGTCTCGGCTAAGTTTATCGACCGGCGATCCTAACCTTATGAACAAACATAACAGAAATGTAAAATCAAAAGAAAAAAAGAAAATATTTGCCACAGCGACGGAGATTCCGGGTCTTTTTGAATGTATAGTACAACAAACTTTACGTTGCTCCCACCCATATCAAAGTGAGGAAGGTACGAATTTTATGAGGCTAATAAGTAACAGATTGACCGACAGACCAAGCGTCTTGTTAATACGTATTGATGCACATGAATACCATCTATCAGCTTAAAAAAAAAAATCTTTAATATACAGAGTGGAACGATAAAGTTTTCTCCTTAGAAAAGACGACAGGATTCGATTTTTGTTTCATAAAAACCGGTTTTCTTTTTTGTTGCAGACCATCTAATAGTTGATAAGTTGTATAGAAATCTCAAGAGTAATAGGAGCTTTCTATCATGTCTGGAAGTAACACAATGTTAAACGAGCGAGATCGGAGATGCGCCGCTGTACAACTCATGCTCTCTACCAATTCAAGTTATGATAACAGAACCATTTCAAGCACTCTTAAAATGCATCGCTGGATAGCCACGAATAACAGGGACGTGCCCATGATGATGAAAACAAAGTTTCCTGGCACGGTTATGGTCTTTGGTATGGTTTTAAGTGAAGGCCACATCATGCCACCTAACTGCTTCGGAGTCGGCTTAAAAGTTAATACCAAAGTGTACCTGGATGTATTGAAAAGTGTGGTGATTCCCTTGTGCAATCAAGTGGCCGCTGGTAGACCCTGGGCGTGGCAGTAGGGTCGAGCGTTGGCCCACAAGTCCAAAGAGATCCAGACTTGTGTTAAGAAGGAGTGCTACGATTTTGTACCCTTCTCCAACTGCCCCCCCCCATTCCCCGACCTGAATCCTCTGGACTACTTCGTTTGGTCATACGTCGAGAACATAATCAATATGACCTACCATAACACCAAGGCCAGTCTGATCGCCGTCGTCCGCCAAGTATTCGCCGAGCTCCCGCCGGTACTTATAGTAAAGGCAGGCTTCCAGTTCCGGACCCGTATCGAGGCGGTGATTGAGGCTGAAGGCGGCTACATTGAATAGATGTCAGCTGCACTACATAATCAAGTTACCTGAATTGATTTTTTTAAATAAAAATATTAAAATAAAGCTGTAGGTCTTTTTCTTTAGGGCGACAACTTTATCGTTTCACCCTGGTTATATGAATTTTGGGGATGAGAATTGGTACTTTGTATTATTCAGATAACTCTTCTCAGCTTGGCTGTTATTCCTATAACGTTTTGGCCGATGTAATCTACGACTTTATTTAAGTGTATCTTGTCGAACTCAGGAAGCTTTATCTCGAATGTGAATATCTGTACGTTATTTCGAATGGAATCCTCTATTAGCATGCTCTCGTTCCGTCAGCCATGGACAAGTAAAAGTTTTAACTAATTCGCAATTGTATTGTTACTGTGGCTTGCATTGGGGATTGAATCTTTAACTCTTAGAAGAGTGTTACTAGAAACTGGATTTTGCTCATGAAATTTATCTGTTATTTCAATATTAATTTATCTGTTATTCCAATGTTATTTCCAATTTTATGTCATGGGTACTTGTTGGAATTATATTCAAGATGAGAATACTAGACCGAATAATCCAAGAATACAACATTTTTATTGTATCTGTCAATCCGTAATATGAACGGGTACCTTCATCAGACTATCACGCTTAAGGTATAAAAAGCATTGCCATCGATAAGCGTTCAGCTATTACTGACGCCAAATGCCATTATAGATGGGTCATCCGGTACTTTTTCTACCGATACAGCCACAGCACTTGACTGACTGAAAAAGCTTATAGCCTTTCATAGCCAATTTTTGACGGAATAGTTGAATAGCGGTTCTTGGCTTACGAAAGATTTCATGTTCTGAAGAATTAAGATCGGCAATTAAGGAAGTTTGGATGGAAGAAACTGTTGACTATCGTAGCATCTTCATTCACAGCAGAGCTCGTCGAATCCAAACAGCGACTGAGATCGAATGGAAAGAAATATTGACATTTTTACTGCAATTATATGCAAGCGTAATATACACATTTGCATACCAAATTAAAATCTCGCACGCGCACACGTATACAAAAACACGCATACATACACACGTATGATTAGAATAAAGGAAATACTATTCCAACGAGATGGACAGATGAAAAATTCAAATCAAGTCCACCAACGTTTCGTCTTTATTTCAAGACTTCCTCAGGATGATTAAATTAGAGCAAACACAATACCAGTACAATATTTGAATGTATATATATATATATATATATATATATATATATATATATATATATAGTAATTTATAAAATATATATATTACTAACTAGCTCTACCTACGTATTGAGCACTTTTGAAGTAAATACTTAAAGTTTACGCATGAAATCTATACTTTTGTATATTAATTTATGTGAGTAAATGAAGTAGTTATATATGTGTGTGTGTATATATATATATATATATATATGTATATATATATAATTGTAGACACATGTTAACTTAATTATACCATAAAAATATTACTTATAATAATTATCATATATTATATTAATAATGAATAATAAAACAAATATATACTAATTTCATTTCAATTGCATATCCACATTTGAATTATAACCGCTATATTTATTTGTAAAAAGAACATAAATGTTACTATCACTTTTGAAATATCTAAACGGCTATAGAAATCATACTCCTTCCATGACGCCGTACATATTTTGAAATGCCAACGACTTTTTCGTTCTGAAATAAAACAAAGATATCCAATTTAATGATACTGAGGTAGTTTTAAAATAATAAAAAAGAAACGTTTTTGAAAGTATAACTTGGTTTATTTCTTTTTCATCATCACATGTTGTATACACGATAAGACGCGGCTACGTAAAGCCAGCGCACTTTGATAGGAGCATTTCAGACCTGCAAATAATACATCGGCAGCCTCCTCGGCATTTATTGGTAGGGGTGACACCGGCGATTAGCAAAAATACTTTTTCTCAAAGAGATAATCAATTCTCAGAGGGCAAAGCTCATGGTTAAACAGAATCATAGTTCAGCCCGATAACAACAGACACTGAAGAGCGATTTTTAATAATTCTAAAATACAGGATGGCGCAGAAATAACAGGTGTTTTTGAAATTGCTATTACTCTCCCTACGTTCTTAGAAATTGTAGCAGAATTAGCAATAACCGAGCTTGGGGGAGATAAAGAGGTTACCTCGGATACATCTGTTGTATTGCGGACTGAGCGGAAGAGAGAGTTCCAATATGGCGTCCACGGGTTTTTATTGGCGTTGCCCCCATGCAATTCTCGCATAATCGCGTCTGCTCTCACGCGATTATGCAAATGTATATTTCTCGGCCGTTATGAAGGCAGGACGCTGGGAAGCAGTCAAGCTGTGTCCTGCAGATTGTGTGTAGGTGGTTCTGGCGGTTGGGTTGTTCTTTGTGACGAACCACGTATCTGCGAGAAGCAAGTTTTTGTCTGTCTTTTTTTATTTCCTTCTTCTTCTTTCTCTACGGTCATTACAGCCAAGAAATCCCTCTCTTTTAGAAGTGGGCAGTGCAGGCGAAACTGACTATTTCATATCTTTGTTCCTGATTTTTGCTTACTACATTTTGCTACAGAAATACATCAAATAGGTGTCGTTTTTTTGCAAATACGTGACATTTTATAATTTATTAATGAATCCTTTTGTTTGTTTAAGGTTAAAGTTCACAGTGTGGACAATTAAACACAAGGTTTTTGCACACGAGATCTCTTTGAAAAGTAACGAGTGGTAGCTGTTCAGCGAGTATTTCGTCAGCATTTTAACCTTAACGTCAAGCAGTTCATAAAAGAGATAAAATACTGATACATTTTCTTCTCGTAGAAGGCGCACTGAAGAAAGAAAAAGCATTCTGGAGCACTATGAACCGTAAGAATCCCCTCATAATGAAAGACGCGTTCGAGAAACTATTCTAAGTGAGTTCGAAACGATCTGCTCGGAAACATTCAGCCGCCGCTCCTAGAAGCAGTGTTTGGGCTCTACAAGGCGCATCTTACACGAAGATCTCCACTTCCATCCATACAGATTAGCCATCACACAAAAGTTTACTATGAACACAACTTTACTTTGCATGTCAGATGGAAGCGATTTTCGAAAAAAAATGACAACCTCATTTCTTAATGAGGGATTAATTTTTACATCCAGATGATCAATAATATCTTTCTGCCTGAGTTAACACGAAATTGAATTCGAATCCGACGTATGTGGTTTCAGCAGGATGGAGCGACAGAAATTCAATGAGTGTTCTCTTACAAACTTTTGGGGAAGGAATTATTTCTAGATTTGCTAGAAATCCGTGACCTCCTCGATCTCCCGACTTGTCTACATGTGATTTTTTTCTTGTCGTGATATGTTAACGAACGTATTTATCAGATAAAACCTCGTAACATTGAAGAATTAAAGGAAGAGATTGGTCCTGTAGTTGCAGAAATAGACAGAGACCTGGAGTAGAAAGTGGATGAAAACTTTAATAAACGTATGCATAACCGAACATTGATATCCCACGAAAGCTTTCATATTTTATCCTAAACATTATAAAATGGAAAATATTTTTGAATAAATTGACGAAAGAATTATTTAATTTTAATAAATGTCTTATATTTCATGAATTTTAAAAACACTTGCTATTTCTGTCCCACCCTGCATATATATATATATATATATATATATATATATATATATTCAAACAATATATATATTTAGGCAGAATTTTTATTTTATGTATGTTTTGTTGAACAATAGAGATAATTCCTGTTTGAGAATCTCTAACAGTCTTAGTTTATCCAATATTGTAATATAATTCACCTTTAGAAACTTCAACATAGGAAATATATATCAACTTAATATAAATTAACTACAGAAATAACTTATTGGCTAAAAGCCTGCTTCACAAAAGACTGCCTTTTAGTAAATTCACCCAATATTTTTCGGATATCGAATTATTTGAAAGACCTTTCTAAGGATTCTACCACATTGGAAATGATGGATTTCCAAATGTACATGACTTGGATTTTACCTCCCGGCCTGGAATATGCTATTAGAAACCCCGCAATTGATTCTGGAATATATCAGTATTCATTAGATTTTCCTGTATATTTATTATTTAAACTTTGGATATCCTTTTAACACCATCACCTCAATTTTAATGTTCAGTCTATATGCTAATATGCAAAATTCATAAATACCCGCATCTGTTTTGCTTACAATATTTTCTCTGATAAGATAAGCCATGAATTGAAAATCTGTGGGTTAAGGAAATACTTTAATAATTATCTGAACCCTTTTGTCAAACAGTAATGTTTTATTCAATTCTATTTCTTATTCCAGGTTAATGGTATATAAAAATAAACGCCACTGAATTTAAGTTTTATATAATAGTGCTCAATAATAAATTGCGCAATGTATACTTTTATTCATATTCAAATAAAGGTTATTTTTACGGCGTTACACAGTCATAACAATGTGTTGGTTCAATTAATTATGAAAACTAAACGACCCCGTCAAGCGAGGAAAAAGATTTCTTTTTTTAAAAAGGCATCAAGATCTCGAAGAGAAACTCGAACAGTAAATGCAGCCGACCACATATCAACCCCTTGATACAAGGGATGTCTTCATCGTTTATGTTCTATCGTTTATTTTCTTGGACAGCTTGTTTCCGAGTGAAGAACGCTACAGTCATTCCAGAAACGTCTCCAAAGTACGAACTAAGACACTCTCCCCGGAAAACTAAATGCTATAAGGACAGGTACAATTACGTGTGGAAAATCGCAAACTGATAAGTCTGCAAACGAATATTGTAATAAAACAATTTAAACTTTTTTTGCGTTATTATACTAATGAGTCACTTACTAAAAGCTTAAAAGCCCCTCCAAGTTAAGGTTAAATGGGATTGTCAGTTTGGATGCTGACCAATGGTGTGACACAGTTAAAAAGAGTGGGTGTGTATACTATTGTATTACGATGCCGGAATAACATCGAGTAACCTGGTCGATTATCATTATACGAAGAATAAAACAATCGCATGTAAGAAAATGTGGATTTATAGCTTGGAATGTTTAGTCAGTAATTTAACTCAGAAATAAAATAAACAAAGTCGATTTAAGAATTTTAGGAGTCGTTGTAGAATTTGGTTAGAAATAAATAGATATAAGCTTATGTGAACGACACGTGATTTGGTCTGCTTTACTGACGTAATAAAATTAGCAGAGATCAATCTAGAGAGTTAGCGAGAAACATTTTATCGAACAAACGACCCCGTAGGAAGCAGAATGGGGAACCAGTGAAAATGTAGAAAGAGACTCAGCGTGCCAAACTCCGACAAGGGACAAACTCCGTAAGTCGAATAAAACGCGTGTAAAATATAACTCGTTGTTATGGCTTTCTTTTAGGGGTTGGGCAATAAAGTATGTGTTTTTTTTTAGTCTGAGTTATCCGTTGATTGTAAGTAAAGATGTCTATAAAAGTTTATGTGTCACGTTTGTTAACTACTTGTATTTGTAAAGAAGTGACCGTCTCATAATGAACACTTTATATATATACACACACAAGGCAACACACATACTAGACGATACACTGTACATATCACAACGTTAAAGATAATCAGCAAAATACACACTCGTATATATAATGTTATACACCCACAGACTACACAACAGATAAAACGAAAAAATCTTTTCATTTAAAGGGATTATTCAACACATATTTGCATGAATTAGACTTGGAGGCAACCATGTTGTTGCTCGCAGAGAAGCAGTGTCGCAGATGCGTGTTCCACTAATGAGATACTATGTGAGTGTCACCATTGAACTGCCGTGCTTGATGAACTCCGCTGCCATATATTGGCATCTTCAAAACGTATCGGCCGACCAGTTTTATTAAAAACGCCATATTCTATTCTTAAAAGTGCAGAATAAAAATATCTTCGCTTTATCCAAGAATAATTCATTTGATTATTTCGATATTGCACAGCTCGACTCAAAAAATAATTCACAATTCATAAATAATTCATGCCGGATATCTCCTTTGATTAATAAAGAGATAAAGTTATTTATATAGAGAGAGAAAAGTGAAGCGAGGGGGAAGGAAACAGAGATAGTAAAGTGATATATATATATATATATATATATATATATATATATATATATATATATATATATATATATATCTACGCATATATATATATATATCCGCATATATATACACGCACATATATATATTGTTTTTTAAAATATAATCATTCACTGACAAGTGTTTCGTCGTCTACGACTCATCAGAGTGGCTGAATCTAACGACTTTAATGAGTCGTAGACGAACAAACACGTGTCAGTGGATAATTATAAAAACAACGCATATTCCGCTTCCCATTCGGAGGTACCATATTGGTCAAAGGGAAAATTATTTCCAACTCGCATTTCGGTAAAAATGCACTTTCGTATAAATAATTGAATTCATTCAAAAAGTATCGCTAACAAAAACAAATAAACACCCCCCCCCACATATATATATATATATATATATATATATATATATATATATATATATATATATATATATATATATATATATATATATATATATATATATATACCAGGTTTTAAAATCCAAACGTAAAAGTCATTAAATTCATACCAGGTTGTTGATAGTTCTCAAATAAAAACTAAACAAGATATTTTATTCAATTTAGTCAAACAAAATTACCATATGTCGCTACAATAAATTTACTTCTTCAGTCTTCAAAGACATTGTTAGACGACAAGAAACCTTGTCTTATTTGAGATCAGTCATTTAATGAAAATGGAAACTGAATAAAAAATAAAATAAAAGATTATATATATATATATATATTATTTCTGTGTTCACATCAAATTTTATAAGGAGATATAATATTTTATGCATTAATTTTCAGTATTTACTTTAACAGTGCTCAATACGTGGTAAAGCTAACTGGTTAGTTATGAAAGTGTACATGCCTGTTAAGATACACAGAATTTTGTCGCGTTTCATCATCGTAAGGAGTCCTAAAGCTAAAATTAATGGAATTGATGTCACTGGATGTTTAAATATGTACCCGCGTTGTTAAGTTTTCTAGCTAACCAATAAGATTCATTGTTACTCCCGCTCATGTTTTTTAGCCACTCGCTGAGCTTTATTACATAAAGAGCCGACTGAATCCTATTTCACTTATCTTTGTTTATTTACAGAGACGCATCTTTTTTGTGAATTAAATAGTAACATCATTTATGTTTTCTTATTTTGTATTCATATTTTAGGTGTTATATAAATTTAGCTTTATTACATATTCATCCTGAAATAAAGTTTATTCTCTCCCTACAGTTGGTTACTATTTCGCATCTACAGTTTAATAGGTGTTGAGATTTGTTAAAGATTAGAATTTCGAATGTCTCATTCAATAATAATCTACAAGGTTCTTCTATATTTATACATGCACTGGCTTGTCGTACTATTTTGCATTCGACTTTTGGTGAACGTAGGCTTTCTCTGACACCACTCAAAAATATATCTTATATTAGCTTATATAAGGATGAGGGATTAGCTCTAATAATAGACTCTAAGGAAGTAAATGGGAACATTTTTAAAAAAATTATATAGATGGTAATGGAAACACATTGGGCCTTACTGTACAGTGTGTTCCATAAAAAGATTTTTGCCAATAGTTATTTAATAAATTACACAATACAGATCATCTAAACGTAAATATATACAGTCGTATTACTAGGTTCAAAATATCCAAATGCTATGCAATGTAATCGCCCTGTGCATCAATAACCTATTACACACCCTTGGTGAATGCTCTACACGAGTCACGAATGATGTTTTTGTGGGATTCCTCACTTATTCTTTTATTCAGAGCCTCTAAATTAGCATGGTAAGAAGTTGAGACGTTACTATCCAAGATTAACCCAAAATCTTGATCTCACCAGTTGATTTGAAACGTTTTAGTGCTTTCCACGCAAGCACTCGGTCCACATTTAAAGTGTTTGCAATGTCTTCTGCAGACTTTCCGGATTTGAATAGCATAGAATGTGTAATGTGATCTCACTGCACAACTACCCACTCAGGATCCCCTTGCATATCTAGCTCATAATTGTGAAATAGTATGTGTAACAGGAAAACTATGTATGATGTTACCAACTGCATCTGCGTAGTGCGAAACCCAACGTAATCTCTGCGGCGGACACCAAAATCTGAATATACATAGATTTGGACACTCGGATATGAAAAAAACGTCGGTGTCTACACTATCAGAGACATAGTCGAGCATGGTACAGATCTAAGGGAACAGTAGGTGTAATATAGATAACTAACGCTATGTTCTCGGGTTAGTTTTAAACACACGTATGCGTGATCATCTAATTCTATACTTCTAGTCTAAGGGAGAGTGTTACAAATATAGACTCCGAACTCGAGCATATTCTTGTCAGATTCTTTACGGAAAAAGTAAAATGTATCCTAACATGACAAAATGATTAGAAGAGATTAAAAGATGTAGATTAGTTCGCGTAGTGCTAGGATATCTAGTTTGTTTGCAACAAGGAATTTTTGTGCATCATCGAGGTTAGTCCAAGGCTATTTGTGGATATAGCCTTATTGCTATTTTGGTTTATCGTTTTTAATATTATCCTCTGTTGGGAGAATAGAGAAGGCTTGCCGCAAAAACGTGCTCGTATCTGTCTGTCCTGAGAGCTGAGAAGAAGGAAAAACCAAAAGATCCAAGATGGCAACTGTGGTCTTTTAATGTTAACGGTCTCGCACAGTTCTCGAAAAATCATGTCTCACACATGATTTTGAGGTGCGCCCGGGCACCATAAAAGCAGATTGCTGGGGGGGGGGTACAAAAGCGTTAAGACCTGTGTTGAGTGAACATCATCAGACTTGTTTATATTGGACTTGAAGGCAACGATATTGGAGTTGGTCAAGAAGCAAGCCAGCAGAACAATGTTACATAGGCGGGAAGTCCTAAGAAAGAAACGTTCAGACCTGTGTAGAGTAAACATCGTCGTGCGACGCGTCAGGCTTTTCCGATTCATCCTCATAGTCTTTTATATTGTCACATGAGATAAAGTGAGTTGCACAAGGTGCTTTTTATTGAATGTCGGAAAACAAAGTTCGCACAACTAATATTGGACTCCCTAGCAGTAGCAAATTGCACAAAAGTAAAGCCGAGCTATTACAAGACCGATTGGTCAATGCTTTAAAATAGGAAATATTTCACTAAGAAAAGGTGTGTTTAAAAGAAATTTCGGAACAGTAAAAAATACGAGAATGTAAGTTAAGCAAACTAAAATTGTTTAAAATAAATTATAAAGTCGCAATAAATAGATTTTAACTTCATGAACAATAATCTATAATAACCAATAAGATGACCTGGACAATAAGGACTGACTTCGTTGTGTCGCGTTTGTTTATCGAACAAAGAAGATAGATCATATCTTAACGGAACATTCGATATAGAGACAGTTATTCAGTTGGAAAGTTAGATAGTTGGAGAGTGAAAAGTGAGATAGTTGTCCGTCAGTCGTGGAAACATTTCGATTGACCGATTAGAGCGATATAGTGATAACAAAAAATGCGTGCCAACTTCGAGAATCGGAACGTCATCAAAATAATTGTTATATGTGAAATAATAACTTTGGCAAACTGATGTTTTTTCGGAGGAAAGTGTCTTCAATTTCAAGACAACACGTCGAATAACTATTCAAGAAGGTATGTGTCCGTCTGTCTGGTATGCTATAGACAAAGATGTTTATTCATCCTCTTGTACGTTATTGTCCGCGTTTAGCGACACCGAAACAGACGCATGCATATCTACTGGGTGACATGAACCACACACACGTACACATCTGTATTATATATACAGCACGTCTATATAGACCATTGTGAGCTGTATTGTTAATGAGGCGATATACACACATATCAACAGACTCGTTATTTATACGCGCATAGTATGCAATATGAATTACGATTTGGCACTGTGATATCACACACATGAACACACAACAAACACACCTACCTACACACACACACACATATATATATATATATATATATATACATATACATACATACATATATATATAATAAATTCCACAGCCAAACAATGTCGCAACCCACAGGAGCCATGACAGTCAACGAACCGGAAGTCCAAGACTCAAGTTTCACCCTCATTTGGGCTCATCAGTTAGATACATCCGAACTCAGGATTCGAGCCTCTGGCATGCGAGGCAAGCACTCTATCAACTGAGCAAATACCCCGCACACAAGAATTTCTATTAACCAACACAGATCAACCAAACCGCGCCGAAATTCGACTGTGAAATGAACCTACTTCGTCTCGACAAGGGACGCGGTCATCCAACCAGCTAATAACCCCAAGCCGATGTCTCACAAGTAGGAGTTTTAAGTCGAAAGGACGATGCCATCCAGCAATGCTAACCAAACGAGCAACTTATGATAGGATTTTCAGAATGTGAGAGATTGTATATAATAAATTCCACAGCAAAACAACGTCGCAACCCTACAAGAGCCACGACAGTCAACGAACCGGAAGTCCAAGATTCGAGTTTCGCCCTCATTTGGGCTCATCAGTTAACACATTCGAAACACACATATATATATATACATGTCAGAAAATCATTTCATCCAAGGCATGAAAATTGTTAAGCAAAATGTTTTTACTATAGGTTTTAAAAATAAAGGTACAAGATTCAATTTGAAATTTATTTATCTTCAAAATACACTTTTATAACTTTTACAAAGTAAGGTATAAAAATATAATTTAAATTGAATCAAAAAATTACCTTGGATTTATTTTATGTAATGTACATTCTGTTGCACTTTTAAAAAAATCATTGAAAATTTTATATCTACATCATTGATTGCTAGATGAAATATAGTTTTTAAATTGCAACAAAATGTACATTACATAAAATAAATCCAAGGTAATTTTTTTATTCAATTTAAATTAAATTGTTTATACCTTACTTTGTAAAATTTATAAAAGTGTACTTTGAAGATAAATAAATTTCAAATTGAATCTTGTACGTTTATTTTTAAAACCTATAGTAAAAACATTTCAAATTAACTCTTGTACCTTTATTTTTAAAGCCTATAGTAAAAACATTTTGTTTAACAATTTTCATGCCTTGGATGAAATGCTTTTCTAACTTGTATCTTATCTTTTAAAGATTATATTTTAAAACTCTCCTTCTCACTATTTCAGTTTGTATTTCTCCTCACACCACTCATTTTTGCAACCCCCTCTTTGTGTTATTACAGGTCTGGGTATTCTCTCTGTTTCAGTTTGTATTTCTCCTCGCACCACGACTCATTTTTTGCAACCCTCTCTTTGTAGTACAGGTCTGAATAATGAAAAAATCTTAACTTTTTTAACAAAAACTTTAAAATAATTTTTTAGATTAAATTTTTTTAAACTTCTTACAGAATAGAAAATCTGTAAAATTTTATAAGGAACATATTTCATACAGGTTTCATTAACAAATATTCAGTACATAACGAGAAAAATAGAGATGAAAATTTCCAAAGGACTGTATAACTGGTTTCGGTCAATAGTAGTCCTCGCCAGCAAAAGTCTTTGTTATTGTTATTCTATTATTATAATTATTTAAAACATTTTGTGTCCTGCTCTTTCGCGCGAGGACTAATATATATATATATACTACGCGTTACATATACACACCTTTATGCATCATCAATAGTTTTTATCCATAAGGGTTTGCCTTGGAAAATCCCATTGGAGAAAAGTGCAATGTTTTTTCATGCGTGGCATGGCGCTATAGTTACCCCTATATCATAAGACTATTGATAAAGCAGCTGAACTTAGTGCTATAAAAGAGTTAAGACTCCTGTACTACCAGTTGTTTTATGCCAAGATTTGAAAGTCAATTCACAGAGTTTATATTCGTTCTCCTTCTCCTAATTGGCAGATTTGACAGAACCCACGGGTACGTCATACTGAGAGGGTAATCACATGTCTGGATTCTATGCCGCTTTTTTACGTCTCCGTTTGGAAAGATATTTTTAGAATTTTCTATCTTTAATTACGAAATAAAAGTAGTTTGCGCATTGAGAGACATTTGTTGCATTGAAGATTTCACTCTTAATTAACAAAATCGTACAAGAAAATCGAACGAAAAGGAAGTTCGTCAATTATTGTAGCAATCACTACTGTAAACAAATCGTGACAAAACCAACAAGAGGCGTAATATAATGATGTCGTTAGATAATATATTGACAGTCACATTATTGGTCAGCCGCGAGCGTCTGTTGAACACAAATCGAATTCTACATCGTTTCACCGTGAGTCGATTGGCATCCATTAATGTCAAGAAAATGTTCCCGGCCGTAATTCGCTTGTTAGCCGACCGATAGGAAAGGGAAAACTGAACTTGCCCGCTTCGTATAATTGATAGAAAGAATGAAAGATCAGCGTTACATGACTTCATAAGTGAAACATAGAACCTATTATTAGATTAAACTAGCTAAATACTCCTCCCAGGATGGGTAACATTAATTTTTAAATTAAAAATTCTGAATTCCAAGTGCTTCTCAAACAGTGAATATTGTATTACTATTATCACCCACACGTACTATTGGCAGTTCACACTGTTATCGGACATTTAAATCCCATTCAGCCTCAAGTTCAGATCTCTGAAGCCGTACCAGGCTTTACCTCCAGCATGTCACGAAAGAAGAAAAAAAGCTGTCTGTATTTCCTTGCGAAGAATACTTTACTGTTTGAAAATTTAAAAAAGCAAAACATTGAATTTATTTTTATTTAATAGATATTTCTATTAAAATAAATTTTGCCTATGTCTATTTAAAAAAAAATGCTTAAAATACGATGTCATAAACGATTTTTTAAAAATATATTTTCGTTCAAAACCTAATTCATCATTCTTCGTACTAACTATGAAATAATTAATATTCATTGATTTTAAACATTTAATGAAACTAGAATCTATAGATCCCCACAAGTATATCTGTTCGTTGGATAAAAAAGCAACTCTATAACAAAATATTTAGAAGGTTTTACACAATATATATAATCATTTACTGGAAACGTACTCGATTTGTATATATCAATCGCAAATGGATTAAAAAAAAATATTTTTTTCATATATCTTTTGTAAATGTTGAAAAAGTCCAAGCTCAAGGAATGCTTTTTCTAGAGCAAAAATAGTGTATCATAATACTTCTACAAGTTCCAAACCTCCAAATAATGTAAACAAAAGAAATGAAAAGGAAAACAACATTAAATTTAGTATCTACGGCAAATCCATTTCTCAGAAAACTCTAACTGGTAAATCATTATAGGTACAATAATTAATATGAATAAAAAATAGGACTCGAATAATGATAAAATAATTAAAAAGCAAACATCAAAACTTTAAATAAAATGGAAATAAAAACAGCAATAATAATACAAAATACGAATATACACGTAAATAATAAGAAAATAATTGATATAAGTTAAAACAAATTTAGCATTATTATAATCTTCGTAACTGAGGAGAAACGGCAGAGGGTGTCGTTTACATGAACCATGTAAGTTGTCCAAAAAGATGTTTTATAAGTTTTTTTAAGGTAAACATCTGATGAATAAATGACTAAATATGCAGCAATTTCATAGGTTTGCAGACTCTTTAGTCGCAATACGAAACAATATTGTAATTGATATCTTTTATAAAGCTGTAAATGACAAACTAATAAACTTGATATTTTGAACTTACAAAATTATTATACTATACATATATATATATATATATATTAGTGATAGGACGATTCCAAAATTTTTCCCGATTCCGGTAATTTCCGATTCTGATACGATTCCCGATTCCGATTCTAATAACAAAAGCGCCCGAAAAACACAACTATAGATTGAGTTCATTAAATGGCGTCGATTTACTTCTGTTTAAGAAATGGTCCGATATTTGGAGCCTTACTTATCGCCGAGAACAATGAGTTTAAGATATAAATGTAACAAATTCATTATTTAAATATCAACTAACAATTTGTTTACGCCAGTTTTTTTTCTTTCTCTTTAATAATTTTGTGAAACAAGGTCTATAAATAATGGACATGTTCATTTTTTATTTATTTATTTCTAACACTGAATAAATTTATTATTGACAGACGATTTATTGATATTTTTTATACATATTATGGAAAATATTTCTTTAATTAAATACGTATTAATATTTAATGAAATATATATGAATATATATATATATATATATATATATATATATATATATATATATGATTAGTTTTTTTGGAAAAAGAAATCCAGCAGAGTGCTCAATTAAAAGGAAAATCCAAAATGTAAGAACGTATTTATATTTTGTGTACAGAAAGTTATTAGATGAGACAAATCATTGGTACCGTCGGTTTCAAGCCCGATAATAAGGGCCGTTTAAGGTATCCTTATCAAGCTCTCTTCAGCTAATAGACGGATATTGGCTGAAGAGAGCTTGATAAGGATACCTTAAACGGTCCTTATTATCGGGCTTGAAACCGACGGTACCAATGATTTGTCTCATCTAACAACTTTCTGTACACAATATATATATATATATATATATATATATATATATATATATATATAACATATTGACACTATTTTGAATAGGCGTGAATGTGGTATTGTGGTAAGTGAAATAATTCTAGCTAAGAATAATATAGGTAGTATAAGATAGACGATAACCAACGATCCTCACTTTCCCACACTTTTGTTGACCTTGTTCTATGTTATTGTTTTTAGCAAATAAATAATTCAAAGTGTAGAACCTGTTCCGATACTACACTTTATTTTTTCTCTCCTCGGTCAGTGAAAAATAAATTCTTTTTAGATTGAGGCAATTTTTATTTTTATCCCAATTCAGAATGACCCTTCTTGGAGAGCTTGTGCATTTGTAGATTTAGACAAGCTTGTGTCTAAATCAGTTTCACTGAGAAAATAACTAAAATGAATGACACATTTAGGAAAACTCGTCCATTTTTGCTTGGTAGGAAAACTGGTCCATTACTGAATAAATATCGATTGAAAACACATTTTGTTACCATTCCTGAAGGGAATGTTGTTTTTAGGAGAGACTACACTCATATAATATCCAAAAACTATTTTTACTTAATTTACTGTTGTTTTATAAAAGATAAAATAAACTTTTAGAAGTATTTGTTTTTTAATTAGCTGGGCATGTTTTTAGTGGTTTAACCTATTTTAAAGTGTTTATTCCGTTCAAAAAAAGACTACACATCCTATAATATTTGTGGTTCTCTTGATTTCTACTTTCGCTTTTTTCGCTCACATGCCTACATTCGTAACAGCGTGCCGACGTTAGTGAACTTTTTTATTGGGCCTGTATATGTTTATTTTATTATACACATGGATTCGAGAAAGTTGTCAATATTGTGGTAGATATCCCACCCAATAAATGTCACGGTAACATTTATTGGGTGGATGTCTATCACCATTTTATTTTATTTCTTATTTTAAAATTATTATTGAGTCTTCTAAGATATCGCAGCCATCTTTTCTTGTTCTCAGGCAGCGTTCAACATTACTCGTTTTTCGAACCGAATAAACATTTTACATGAAAGAAAAACACTAAAAACTTACATAGTTAGGTAGAAAAGTAACTTATCTTACCTTTGATAAAATTTATTGTTTTTTTTACAACTTTTTCGTACCTCTGTGTATAGTAATGCAAACTCTTCTATTTTTGTGCTATTAACTAAACTCCCAAGATAGGATCCCCACACGTCGGACATTTTTTGTTGTTCTCACGTCACTTGTTTTTTTTTTTTTTTTTTTTTTTAACTTTTTTAAAACTTTTAACGCTTTCAAATAAGTTAAACCACTGAAAACTGAGCAAGCTAAGTAGAAAACGAACACTTAGAAAATTCTATTTTACCTTTTATTAAAACAACAGTAAACAAGTGAAAATATATTTTTTTTAGTATTATAGGGTGTGTATAGTCTTTTAAAAACAATATCTCCTGCAAGCACGGTCATAAAATGTGTTTTCAATCGATATTTATTCAATCATTATTGAATAAATATCGATTGAAAACATATTTTATGACCGTTCTTTCAGGAGATATTGTTTTTAAAAGAGTATATAGGCCAGTTTTCCTACCTAGCAAAAATGGACGAGTTTCCGTGGACGAGTTTTCCGGGCATCGTAAAAACACTTGTGACTAAATAATTGCCTTTCAATGGGTTTCTAACTTTTAGGTGATTATGTGTGACTGAACATTCTAAAAAAAAAAACTTGACAGGAAAAATAGAAAAGAACAAAACATTATTTTAGAATTAAGACTGAGGGATCACTTTCTTTTATAATTTAATTTTTTACCACTAACCCCAAGACTGACTGAAATGATAATAAAATCACACTTAATCATTTAAAAAAAGTTAATATTAACCCCCTCCTCCCAAAATGAACAGAAAACTGCTCTAAAACACTAGAATAGCTAAAAAAAAAATTCGAGTCATATCTAACGTTAAATTTATGTAGAACTCTTAAATTTTAAAAGAATTCTGTTTTTTTTCCTCGACAAATTTTTCAGGGTGTTCATACGCAATCTCACTTTTGCTTAGAGGGATTTGTTGAAGACCTCCATATAATACTACAACAATAATAATTTTTAATATCGTAAAATAGTCTACTCAAGTTGTATATTTGCATGAAAATATAAGGGCAAATATGAAACGAAATATAAGAAAAACATTTCAGTAAAATATATTTTCAATTATTTAAAAAAAATACGCACTTACTTTTTTGTTGGCAGATACATTTTCAATCTCCATCTGGTTATTTGCGTCTGTCTTATCAGTGGAAATAATATAAACTTAACTGATAACCATGAATCGTTTCTTACTCGATTTAGTGTATGGCCTTTATCAGCATATTGAAAATTTGCTTTTATGACAAGTTAACACTATTAACAACAGGATATGCCGAAATCAAAGAAACGTTGTCTAGCGTAGAAGTGTGAAAAACCCCGAGGTCGACTAATTCATTAAAGTTTTTTGTCAGGTTTGTCATTTACCGGGCAAAAGCCAAACTTTTTTTTTTTCCTTTTTGTTACAAGTAGAATAAATTTACATCGTTTTTATGTTATTATTCTGAGTATAGATTTTCATATGAGTAGGTACTTAAAAAACGATAAATGTTCATCATTTTATCTAAAATCTCAGTAATTTAAAATTGAATTTAACATGTTTTAAGGAATCGGTTTTGGAATCGGAAATCGTATTTTTCCGGAAAAAATAGTATTTTTCCGATTCCGATACCGATTCCCTAAAATGTTTCGATTTTTCCGATTCCCGATTCCGATTAATCATCCCAACACTTATATATATATATATATATATATATATATATATATATATATATATATATATATATATATATAACTACTTCATTTACTCACATAAATTTATACGAAAGTATAGATTTATGCGTAAACTTTAAGTATTTACTTCAAAAGTGCTCAATACGTAGGTAGAGCTAGTTAGTAATTTATAAAATATATATGACGATTAAGCTATACTGAATATTCGGCGTTTCATACACTCTAGGATGCATAAGCCTGATGAATCCTAGAGTGGATGAAACACCGAATATTCAGTGTAGCTTAATCGCCATATATATTTTATAAATTACTATATATATATATATATATATATATATATATATATATATATATATATATATATATATATATACTAGCAGGAACCCGGCATTGCTAGATCGTAAAATAATAAAATACGCCTAAATATGATATTTTGATTAATGCAGGTTTCGTATTTATTATTATATTATGTTAGACCCAATACATAGTAAAGATTTAAAAAGTAAAAAAAAAAAAAAAAAATGACTCGTACGCGTCCATCGAGAATCGAAACCAAAACGTTTATCTTCCGATTTATTTTTACTCCTGCCGTTAACGAATGAGCTATGAAGACATGTTTACTGCGAGGCTGAAACTTAAACCACCAATCAATAGCTACTACGTTATGCATGCATATTCATAATTCCGGCGTTATACCTTCACCTGACAAATTTCATTTTCTTTTTAAATTTTCACAGCTTTGTACTGATTTTCCCGAGCTAAAACCACAATATAAAGTTTCACATGGGTTGAAATACCTTATATATCAAGTTTCATGTTTGTAGACCAAAAGCTATAGGAGGAGCTTGGTAGGCAACCTTTTTTAAACTAAAATATATGCGTATACATAAATATATATGGAAAGAGTTTGGTGTTGACTATAAACTTATTACGCAAAGTATTACACGTAATAGTTAACTAAAGATGATTATCCCATGAGAAACCGAAAAAAAATACTATGAGCGGATTAATTAAAATGAATGTTTCAAAGAATATCCAAATTAGCTAGCTGTTTTTTAATATGAATATAAATACACGCAAAGTTAAGAAATATATATATATATATATATATATATATATATATATATATATATATATATATATATATATACACACTTTATGTTTTATGGCAGTAAAGATGAAACATATACATTTAACTGCTGATGGATTCTCCTCTTAATCTATAGACATATCTGTTTTGGTCACCTTTTGGAGTCTGAACGAACATAAAGGACACATAAGCCATATTCAAGTAAGTTTGTAGCACTGGCAATTTGTGATGGAGCTTTATGTAGTATTGAGGTCCAATCCCTTCAGCTTAACCCAGCTTTGCGTATTCAGAGAAGTGATTTACCCATCACGTCAATTCTGTATTCACGATAATGAAGACGTTATAAACAAACATGTTTATACGGAATATAAAACAGTATATGGGTGTTTTGGCGGGGTGAGATCGGAAATATATTTGTGAAATTAATTTCATCAAAGAGCGAAACGCAACGATCTCATTATCCGCATATTATTGTAAATAACGTGCTACAAAGTCCAGGCGATTATTTAATTATAGCTTGGCCAAATTCCTAATTAAATGAAAAACCACGTCAAAGAATGAAAAAAAAAAGATTTGATTAATTCGATAAAAATTGTAATTTTATCATTTATCGTAATTACATTTGTGATGTCTAGAATAAAACTTGATGACCTTTCCTGATATATATATATATATATATATACATATATATATATATATATATATATATATATATATATATATATACTATATCTACATTGTATATATTTATATGTAGTATATATTTACTGTATATACATATTGCATATGCATAGTATATATTTACAGTATATATAGTGTATATATATATCTATTGTATATATTAACTGTATATATATATATATATATATATATATATATATATATATATATTGTGTATATATATACAGTGATGATCATATTTATTGGCACGGTAAAATAAAAGTTAAATTTTGTCTAATAAATTCTAAAAAAAGGGATTAAATTAAAGAAAATAACAAAGTATATTATGTATTTTTAACTGGCCTTTCCGATGCAGCAATCGGATTTTAGAAAAAATAAATAACAAAGGAACAACAAACATAATTGCAAAAAACCCTTGTTCAAAATTATTGGCACGGCTTTGTTTTTCTTTTAGTATCAGTATAATATCAATCAATTTCCGGTTTACGTGCTTTCTGAACTTTTTTTATAGCCATATTATGCTTGTTTAACGCTAATTCAGTGAATAATTTTTTTCAGATAATTTTTAGATAGCGATTTATTTAAACTATTATAAGTGACTAAATTATAATTTTCAATCGCCATGGTTAAAACTAAGGAACACAGCGAAGACGTCAGGAAGCTTGTTGTAGCATGCCATACCAATGGGGAGGGCTATGATAAGATTTCAAAGAAGCTAAACCTTCCCAAATCCACTGTTAGAGCCATAATAAACAAGTTCAAATCGCAAGGCCACGTTATGAGTTTAGAGGGTAGAGGGAGAAAAAGGATTCTTTCCCCAAGAGATGAACGGAAAATTGTTCGACAAGTAAAACAAAACCCAAGGATCTCTGTTGGATAGATTGTTGATGAACAGAGCACCTCTGGAGTGAATGCATCTCGACATACAGTTGGTAGAGTTTTGAAGAGAGCTGGTTTAAAAGCATGTCGTCCGAGAAAGACTCCCTTATTGAAGCCTATGCACCTGAAAGCAAGGCTAGCCTTTGCAAAACGTCATATTGATAAAGATGTTGCATTCTGGAAACGTGTTCTATGGACTGACGAAACGAAAATAGAGTTATTTGGCCATAATAAAGTGTCTTATATTTACAGAAAATCTGGCGAAGCTTTCCTGCCTAAGAACACCATACCCACAGTGAAGCACGGTGGAGGCAGTTTGATGTTTTGGGGATCTTTTGCTGCCTCTGGACCAGGGCGACTTGTTAAGGTCACAGGTAGCATAAAAAAGGAAGATTATGTTAAAATATTGGATGAAAACCTGAAAGACTCTGCTAAAGAGCTCTCACTTGGTCGTCGTTGGTGGTTCATGCAAGATAATGACCCAAAGCATTCGGCTAAACTGACTAAGAAATGGCTTGAGGACAATCATATTAATGTTTTGGAGTGGCCATCACAAAGCCCAGACCTTAATCCAATTGAAAATTTATGGAGAACATTAAAATTGAGGGTAATGCAAAGGAAGCCTAAGAATCTTATTCAATTGGAGGATTATTGTCAGGAAGAGTGGGCTAAAATTACTACTGAAGAGTGCAACAACTTGGTTGTAAACTATGAAAAGCGACTGAGGAAGGTAATCAAGGCCAAAGGCTATACAATTGATTATTAAATAAATCGTGCCAATAATTTTAAACAAGGGTTTTTTGCAATTATGTTTGTTGTTCCTTTGTTATTTATTTTTTCTAAAATCCGATTGCTGCATCGGAAAGGCCAGTTAAAAATACATAATATACTTTGTTATTTTCTTTAATTTAATCCATTTTTTAGAATTTATTAGACAAAATTTAACTTTTATTTTACCGTGCCAATAAATATGATCATCACTGTATATATATATATATATATATATATATATATATATATATATATATATATATATATATACATAGTATATGTCTACTGTATATTTATATTGCATATATATATATATATATATATATATATATATATATATATATATATATATATATGTAGTGTATACTTATTGTATCGATGCCTCCGTTCAGTCTCGAAAGAAAAAAGATACCCCCACTGGGGGCAGCTGCACGTGTAATTGTGTGGCAAGGGTTGCACAATCTCCAACCACGTTTCCTGAATCAGGTCTGCTTGAGTCTAGTGGCAAGAAGTCCAAGACAGCTGAGATAAGCGGAGAGCACATACAGAGCCTGGAAGTCCCAAATGTCAATCATCTGGTACTGGCCAAGCTTAACGTTGCTTAACTTCGGTGATCTGACTGAAACCGGTGTCTCAAATGTGATTATGATGTAGATATTTATATTTTATACACACACACACACACACATATTATATATATATATATATATATATATATACATACACATATATATATATATATATATATATATATATATATATATACAGCGTGACCCCAAAAACGGGCTCCAAGGATAGGAGCATGGGGATATTCGGTGACCACCAAGAAAAATACCATTGGGACGGGTTTGGACTAAAATAAATTGATCAGGACTGGGCTTCTTTGGAGGTATTCTAATAGCTAAAATAAAGATTGGTGACATGGAGCTCATTTATACCAACATGCTAAGGCTCTGATCCACTAATGGATAGTCTTAATCTAGGCTGGACATTGCTTTTTCGGTTGGCGTGTGCCATGCCTAGGCAGGGAACACGTACTCAAGCCTGTTTCACACGAACGCACATAAACTAGCGGTGTGAATCCACCTCCTACTAAACTGTGAGCGAGATAACCTCCTTCTATCGCATGTGATTTTGATTTTAAGTTGGTGTTTAAAATACAAAATCAGATCCCGATGAGAAGGCGCCCCCACGCCCTATCTCTATGCATGAAACCCACTCTGCTAATCTAGCGACGACCAAGGTCGCTAGGAACACCATTCGTTCATCCCTAGGCCACAAGGGATCTGCGTTATAGACTACGGATGCTAAATCCAGGATCGTCTCCTGATCGGAGACAATGCGAGCCGTGACCTCGCCGACATGCCCCAGAATTCACGGAGCTTGGAACAAGTAAAAAATGCATGCTCTATAGTTTCAAAGCTACCTTCCTCGCACCGTGGACAAAAAGGACTAAATGTCCTACCAATTCTGAACAGTATGTCATTGAGGGGTATAGCGTTTCTAACAGATCGCCAGGTTAGGGAAAATTCGGAATTGTTAAGATATCCCCGTCCTGGCCCCCAATTCCATAGAGAAGAAAACCGCGGACACCCCTGTCGCACCAACCGAGAAACCGTGAACGGCGCCGACCGCACCCCGTTGACCTGCACAACTGCCGTCGGCCGAGCATACAAAATGGAGATCCATCTGCAGAAGCCGGACCCAAATCCGGCAGTCTCAAAAACAGCCATCAGGAAACGATGATCAACCCTATCAAACGCCTTGGACTGATCTAAATTGATCAGCGCGGCTTCAGTGTCGTCTTCTGGGTTTTCTAAGACTGTTAGAATCAAATGCAAATTGTTTTGAATTGATCTCCCCTTCACAGCATAGTTCTTATCCGGTTCGATCAAGTCAGTGAGAACAACCTGCAAACGATTCGCAAGAACTCGGGCCAGGATTTTCAAATCCGTGTTCAACAACGTGATGAGCCTAAAATCATCTAACCCCCCCAACATGTGTGTCCTTCTTCTTCTTCAGAAGTGTGACCACGCTTTTAGTAATCTGACTCAGGATGGATCCCGTGTCAAACCAGTTGTTAAACCCACCCGTCAGAATCGGAACAAACATGTGCGACAACCTCAAGAACAGCTCGTAGGGCAGTCCATCGAGTCCTGGTGATCTATTAGAGGCGATCTGCTTCATAGCAGCTACGACCTCATACTCTGTAACCCGACTATCACAACTAGGCCGCTCGGGCCGCCTCCAGGCGGGGCGAGCCAGCCAAATAGTTACCAAACTCCTGGACGCGGAGTCTGGACAGCTGTGCGAAACGATCTTCAAAGTGCACTCGAAACTGCTCCTGAGACGACATTAAGGAATCTCCTTCCAGGCTCTGAATCTTACGAATGTACCTATTCGATTTGCGCCCGAGCGAATAGACTCGTTCTGATTTGTCCACATTCACAGCTTCGTTGGGCATCTTTTTAATTCTAGCCCTAACTACCTGGCCCTGATATTGCTCGCTAGTCAAACGACTCAAGTCTGCCTTAGCTAGGCCTATCTCTAGGGATTCCCCCTGCCACCGCCCGGGATAATCTATCTTCTAGCCAATTCTCTGCCTTGGCCCTATCTAGGGCGAGGCGTTGGTCATATTTGACAGAGAAGTCTCTAATAGTAGATTTCGCGTTTATCCACCACCTACTTCCGGTAACCGCCCCCACTAATCCCTTCTTGATGTGTTCAGTTAGCCTTTCCCGGAAGTCATCTATCTCCAGTAAGGAGGTATTTAACTTCCAGTACCCGGCTAACTTGGGGTTCCTATCTAAATCTAACCTGGCCACAAGTAGTTTGTGGTCAGAGTGGCCTAACCAGTGGAACGTGGGACAAGATATGTATTCTACATTGCCTCTTCTAACTAACAACCGATCCAAGTAAGTACTTGAAACGGAAGGCCTGCTAGAGAGCCACACCCACATATCCCACCCCGGATGATCCACCCGATACCTGTCTACCAGATCGCATTTAGCCATCAGGTCCAAGGGACTGGTTTCATACCCATTCGTCCCTCTAGTCTCGCCCACCTTATCTACCCTGGGATCAAGGATGGCATTCCAATCACCCACTAGGACTAACCGTTCCAAACCCCCGAGAAACACCTCCAACTGCCGAAAAAAGGAAACCCGCTCCCGTACGCAATTGGACGCATACACCGCGACGACTCGAAACACTCTATTTGACACGGCAACATCGGCCACGATCAGTCTACCATCAGGATCCGCGTGAACAACGCTAACCGTTGCAGAAAGGGTGCGCCTAACTAACAAAGAACCCCTCATACTTTGACTATTACCGTATGCTGAAAAGACATCGTAATGCCCCTCCAGGACCCGATGATCGGCAACGGAATTGTAGTGAGTCTCCTGTAACGTAGCCACATCTATGTTCATGGACATGAGGTCCCTCAGTACCCTAGCGGCTTTGCTTCCGCACATCATGCCCCTTACGTTCAAGCTAGCGAGGCTCAAGGCCATCTTGCCTATTCATCGACAACCACCGGCCTAAAGTCTTTTGTAACTAGGATGCCATAAGTGGGAGCAATTCCCCACAGTGAAAGGAACTCTCTTTTCACATAATTCCAATACTTTCCAGTTACTTCCGGCATGTTTAATATTATATTGTTTTACATGGTTTTATATTCACTTTTCAATTGAGAAGGGCAACAATGTTAACATCAAAAGCATATATTTCTGTAAGATTTTACTTTGCTTTTCATCCTAGTTTGCTTTAGTTTTGATACCTAAAAATTGGAAACTATCTTTTTATACGCACACCTTTTTTTCATAACATTTCATACTCTCATAAATCAGAGTCCATTTTTGGAAGGCTATTACTTAATTTAATCAACGACAGGTACTTCTACTAGTCTATTATATAAAATGGAAAATGTGTGTTAGTTTGTACGTGTGTGCCTGTGTGTGTTTGTATATCTGCCAAAAACATTTCATAGAAGCTTCAGACCCTATATAACTGGTATTGTTAGATCAATCAATCCTTCGGATAAAAAATATGTAAAATTGGTCAAAAAGATTAATGCTGTCTGGATGAACTAGGCCGTTTTTTTGTAAGGAATGGTCACTTTTTGCGTCGGGATTTTTGCAAGTTATATGCCTAGCAATCTGAATGTACGTTTTAAAAACCTTATTTCAACTCGTTATGACGTCATAAGCCCTTGTGGCCTTGATAGCTAGCGCGTTAGCTTTTTCACCCCCTTTTCCTCTTCTACGTTACAGGTTCAAGCCTACCTATTGTAGCTAATTTTTTTTTGCGGTCACAGGGGTACTCGCTGCTATTTTGATTCAAACTAAAGTTCATTAATTTTGCTCAGTATCCTTAGTATACCACCTCTCACCACGTAGGCAACGCCGGGTATCCCAGCTAGTATATATATATATATATATAACTCCCAAACTGAAACCGGAAAGCCTGAAATTCAAACCAATAAATCTGTTTTCTACCGCAAAATTAGCTGCCTGCTAAGAATAGTCCAACTATTTGTGATCCTGCCAAAGTATGTCATGATCGTAAAAAAAGAAGAGAAATAAACGACCTAAAAAGAAATAAACAAAAGAAAATGAACAGAAAGCAACAGTTATCAACTCGTGAATTGATTGGAAACAATTCTTTTCGAAGTTGCTTGCCAATTGACCGAACCTCAGAAAAAAAGAGAAAAGGTCTACTGGATTCGGACATGTTGAAATGTAACACTGTTGTTGATTAGAATCTTTTAAAGATATTTCCTTTCAGTAGATATTTATTGGCCATAACTATTACAAAAATTTGATCTATAACAGAATTACTTGTTTTTTTTTCTAATAGATTAATATAGTTTGGGAAAATACTTACGTCAATTTAAAATAGCACTAGCATAAAAATATTTTAAACAATAAATGTGATGGATTAAGAAATACTGGTGAAATAATAATAATAATAATAATAATAATAATATATATATATATGTGTGTATGTATGTATATATCTGTGTGTGTGCATATATATATATGTATGCATGTATATGTCTGTATACATATATATGCATATGTGTATATGCGTATATGTATTAAGAATATGTATATGTGTATATGCGTATATGTATTAAGAAATTGTAGTAACATAATATATATACATGTGTGTATGTATATTGATGTGTAAATATATATGTACGTATATATATATATATATATATATATATATATATATGTGTGTGTGTGTGTGTGTGTGTGCGTGCGTATCTGTGTAAACTAGACGAGTCCTCACGAGGATGAAATGCTGAAAATTATTTGTAGTTTAATTGCTGTATCATAACCTACTTTATATATAAATATATGCATATAATTATAGCAAATTTTGTTATGAGAATATATTTATCGCCAGTAAGCTACACAGAGACTTCTGCGTTTCATCCCCGTAGGGAATCGTCTGTGTGTAAAATTCGTGTAATCGGGTGTTACTATTTATAAACGCAATGTTGAATCCAGGTAGCTAACCAATCAGTTTCTTGTTATTATATCAAGAGTTGCTGTTTCCATTAGCCAATGGCAAAGTTTCTCTCCAAAAGGTTCGACTGTGTTTTACTTTCTCTTCTTTTGTGCTGACACACACATATACATATATATATATATATATATATATATATATATATATATATATATGTATATGCCCTCACGGACCAAAAACCCAATTTTCAAAACAACCCCTTCTTAGGCATATATGCCCCTCTAGTTCTGATATTTGTGCAGTGACTAAAAGTTTCCTGGATATGATTATCCCTTAGCTAATGAAAAAAGTTAAACTACCGCTTTAGCAAATTTCTAACTCGGTGATTAATTGGTTTACTAGCCTTACTAAACATTGTATAAACTTTATTATATTTTACATAAACAAATACTACCAGTCAATTTCTCCTATTTTTTTAAATAAAGTTCTTTTTTGCGAAAAAATACTTATATTTAACGAACTAAGAAATTAAACTGATTCTCTTGGCAAGACGTTCTCTCATACATTTTGACAATAAGCATTGGACTAGACAATATATTCCCAACAACTTTGATATCCTTATGGGTTCGGACTCTGGCTGGTGACTGATTTAATGAGTATTTTCCTTTTGAAAGAACTAAAATGCATTTTAAACACACCAAAAGAGGCCTCTATAGGAACGATACCCTTGTTTAAAAAAAAACTAGACCTAGGGAATATAATAAAACTATTAAAAGGCTTCATGATTTCTTTAATAATTTGGGATTGTTTATAACAATTGAACCTCTAACTTCTTGGATATTTCATTCAACTTTAACTCGGAAACCTACAGCTCTTAACATAAATAAAACCACACACTTCTATACGTTCATAAGTTATCCAATCACCCCATTCAATTATTAAATCTATAATAGTATCGATCTCTAATAGAATTGATAAGCCATCTGCAAATAAGAAAATTTTCGATCAAATCTCCATGTTCTAAATAATGCCCTGAGGAACTCAAGATATTCTGACAAAAAATACAGCAAGAAGAACACCCAAATCCGCCGTATATTTTCAGTAATTACGCATAATATGTCTTCTTAACAATAATTGCATACATAAGGATTGCTTTATTCTTGTACTGTAACCGAGATACTCTCTAATCCCGTCCCCGAAGAAAATCTTGTATCGTTTCACAACGACAACCTAATAATAATGAGCTAGATAAACACCCTCTCCCAATAAACTTGCATGGTGATAGCAACATGAATAATAATAGATCTTTCCCATACAATTCCCATAATAGCATCTTAGACTGTAAAATGTTTTTGACTTCTAATGGGGGGGGTAGATATCTAATTGCTGCCCACCACAGCAATATGTGGCACAAGGCCGGAAGGTGATGATTCAAGCAGGCTCCCCTAAAGGAGGGACACTCCTGCAATTGCAAAAAAATGCCTGAGTAACACCATCGGCATTCCCCGGTAGGGGCGCCTCAGGCAATAAGCAATAAACTTACTCCACTGGAAAGCTCGGTGGCAAGGCCTGGAAGGGTGGACCTCCTAGGCATTACGCAGGCGGTGTACCTCAGTCCGACAGGTGGTGGGCCAGTTCCCGGCCCCTCACCTGTCGGGCTGAGTGTCAAGTAACGAATCCTTGACGAGTACTTTTAGCCTGTCTCCCTGCAGCCGAAGCAACTAGGAGACACATCCCCATCAGACGAAAATGTGACACAAGGTCAGAAGGTGGAGAGTAGGCAAAAATGTGACACAAGGCCAGAAGGTGGAGAGTAGGCAAGCTCCTCTAAAGGAGGGGCACCCTTGCTTCATCCAAAATTGCCTGGGCACCCCTATCAGCATTCCCCGATAGGGGCGCCTCTGGCGACAAGCAATTAACTTGCCTAACTGCAAAACCTGGGAGGGTGGACCTCCTAGGTAGTACCCAAGTGATGTACCTCAGTCCGACAGGTGCTGGGCTGGTTCCCGGCCCCTCACCTGTCAGGCTGAGTGTCAAGAACGGATCCTTGACGAGTACTTCTACCCTGTCTTCCTGCAGCCGAAGCCGCTAGGAGACACATCCCCATCAGACGAACTGGTGGGGGTGTGAGATGAATAAATTCGCCAATTATTTTTATAACCACCGGCCGTGCTAAACAACCAATGAAAACCTTCCGAAGTTAGTATAAAAATTGTCGAATTTTTAATTCAATCAGTTCGCCGCTAAATACGTCACGGACCGATTTTGATTCTTGGCCGCCATCTTGGTTACTGCCAATTACAGTCAGGATCTGGTCTGAACTACGCCGCCATCTTTGTTCAACATAATGTCACAACACTTAACAGGTTATGGGCCCAGCCATCGTCTTTTTTTGACGGATCGAAATCTAAATTCGAATTGTGGCAGGTAAAATTTCTGGGATATCTAAGGATTCGAAATCTACACAAAGTGATACAATCTCCAACACAGAATCCTAACGACCCCGAATTTCTCGAAAAGAACGCGACTGTTTTTGCAGAACTGATTCAATGCTTAGACGATAGAAGTCTGTCTCTGATTATAAAAGATACATTGGATGACGGACGGCAAGCATTGAACATATTAAGAGAACATTATTTATCAAAAGGGAAACTTAAAATTATATCACTATATACAGAACTAACGTCTCTGAAACGTAACGAGGATGAAACTATTATCGACTACTTTATAAGGGCAGAAACAACCGCCACTGCCATAAAACTCTCAGGTGAAATAATAAGCGATAGCTTGTTGATATCAATGACCCTCAATGGGACTTCCAGCCGATTTTAAACCATTTACAACTGTTATAACGCAAAAAGACAAACCCATAAATTTCAGCGAATTTAAAGTGGCATTGCGCAGTTACGAAGAGACTAATCGTATGCTCATAGACAATAATAACTCCAGCAATATTATGAAGTTCAAAAATGCTTCTCGAAAACACACACCACCAAATTGCGCACTGCACCGCAACGTGTTCCCCAAAAGTAATTTTCCCAAGAAAAAGAATAAAATTATCTGCTATAATTGTTGACGACCCAAACACAAAAGTTTCCAATGTCGATATAAACGCTCTAAAATGGACTCCGTAAAAAACGTTGAGAACTTTGAGGAAGAACATACATTTCTATTCACATGTAACTTTGATAATACCAAAAACGGTAAAAATCTCCTTGTAGACTGTCGTGCTACAGCACACGTTATAACCAAGGAATCTGATTTTATTAATTTTGATTCAAACTTTAATCTACAAAGTCATTTTGTCGAACTTGCTGACAGTAGTCAAATGAATTATATAGTCTTGAAAAGAGGCGATGCTAAAATATCCCTAAAAAATAATAAAGGCGAAATCTGTAACTGTATTCTAAAAAATGATCTGTTTATACCTACATTTAAGCAAGACATATTTTCCGTGCAGGCTGCCATTAAACAAAGCGCGAATATAAAGTTTGGCCCAAAACAAGTCAAAATTGATATACCCCAATGGAACTGCATTTGACATTAAAGAAAATGACCGACTATATTATTTAAAAAGTATGGTTCCCTCAAAAACTGCCTGTCACGACTTAGAAACCTGGCATAAAATTCTAGGACACTGCCATACAGCTGATATTAAAAAATTATCAAATGTAGTCGAAGACATAAAAATAATACCTTCAGGCGATCTTCCAAATTGTGATGTGTGTGCACAGGGGAAATTGACAAAATATATAAGCAGAACGCCAGACAAAAAGAGCTTCGAAAATTCTCTCACTTGTGCATTGTGACTTAGTAGGTCCGATCAGCCCGATGGGAAGAAATAATCTAAGATACGTTTTGAACTTTATTGATGATTTTTCCGGTTTAATTCTAGTTTATTTTTTATAAAACAAATCCGACACTATCCTCGCCACTAAGAAATATTTAGCTGATATTTCTCCGTACGGCTCAGTAAAATGTATTCGCTCAGACAATGGGACTGAACTTACTAGTAAAGACTTTAAACTACTTATCAAATCGAAATTAACGCATAGTTTATGGACGTATGCTTTAATGGCAGCAGCATATTTCAGAAATAGATCGTTCAATAAAAGACTCGGCAAAACGCCGTATGAAGCGTTTTGCGGTGTAAAACCTAAAATTAACATTTGCATTTAGAGAAAACACCAGTAAACTAAATATTAAAAGCGAAAAAGGTACTTTCGTAGGTTACGATAAAAATAGCCCGGCCTAATTAATCTACTCCCAACTAAAAATACCATAAAAAGGGGTTAGATGTGTAAAATTCAATGATACATTAAATTTAAAAAATGGCGATCCAGTGTATGAAAAACGTGAAATATTACCTAGCATCTTAATCGATCACAATGAAAATATTAATATCGACGACAATTACAAATAGAACTTCTGACGAAAATATTAACCAGACATATTGATACACAATAAGGGAGCGAAAAAGGCCAGACTTCTTACAAATTGAAAAGATACAAGATTACGCAGTGGATTACTGTTACTCGTTGAACAGCGCACCGGAAAGTTATAATGAGGCGATTAATTCAGAAAATCACCAAGAATGGAAACAAGCTATGATATCCGAATTGAAAGCTTTATCTGAAAATAACACATACGAAATAGTGGCAAAACCAACAGATAAAAATATAATTTCTTCACGCTGGGGTTATTTTTCCAAAAAATTACAGCTTCTGACAGTGAAAATTTTAAAGCAAGATTTGTTGCAAAGGGTCTTTCACAAATTTCAGGAGTTGAATATTTTGCAACATTTTCACCAACGACAAATTTAACGACAATTAAAATTTTATTACGACTTGCCGCTCAATACAATTTTAAAATACATCAAATGGATGTAAAAATGCTCGGATTGACTGAAATCTATATTTACCTTCCAGAGGGATTTAAAATGAAAAATAAAAATTGGGTGTAGAAATTGAATAAATCGTCATATGGACTAAAACAAAGTGCACACAATTGGAATTTAACACTCCATAATTATTTAATAGAACAGGAATGCACGTATACAAAAAAAATGTAGGTACATAATAAATTGTTGATTTTTTTTGGGGGGGGGGTTGACGATATATTACTCGCCTCAAACTGTGAAAACACTTTAAAAGATGTTAAAAATAAATTAAATAAAAGACTGTCATGGTTCCTCGGTACAAAATTTACCCGTGAAAATGAGACTATAGCTATGAACCAATCACGATACATTGAAAAAATTCTACCTAAGTTCGGAATGCAAGATTGCAAACCGCGTAAAACTCCCTTCGAAATGGACATAAATAAAAATATAGAGACCGAAACAAAATCCATAGGTAATCGATTATACAGGGAAATGGTAGGGAGCCTAATCTATTTGATGACCGCAACTAGGCCTGGCATATGTTACACTGTAACAAAGCTATCTCAAAACCTATTGAAACCAACAATTAAGGACCTTAATCGTGCAAAACAAATCCTTCGTTACCTATAAGGAACCAAGGAACAATCCTTAATATTTAAAAAGTCTACATATCCTCTAAATTTAGAAGGATTTTCAGATTCAGATTGGGGTAACTCTGAGGATAGAAAAAGTATAACGGGGTATTGTTTCAGACTATAAAGAGACTGAACATATGATCTCTTGGAAAACTAAAAAGCAACAAATTGTTGCCCTTTTTACTTGTGAAGCAGAATATGTGGCTCTTACTCATTCCGCGAAGGAGGCAATTTTTCTGAACACCTTTCTAAAATCTATTTTAAAACCAGATCTAAGTAAAAAAAACCTATAGTAATTTATTGTGACAATCAAAGCAGTATCTTATTAGCAAATAATTCTATGATTCATCAAAGGTCGAAGCATATTGACATTAGATATCATTTTATAAGGGATGAAATAAGGAAAAATCTATTACTCTTACTTATGTGGCATCTGAAAATAATATAGCCGACATTTACACTAAACCTATAAAAAGAATAAAATTACAACATTTTATAACCGAACTTTTTGGAATCTAATTATGAATAAATCTCTTTTCAGAAACCCAGAAAGAGAAGCATGAACAGTCAAAATCACACCAAAAAAAAAAAAAAAATGAAAAAAACTCACTTGTTAAAAACTTGTAAATTTCCTTTTTGTCAAATAATTTTTTTGTATCTTTTTTTTGGCAAACATTTGTTAAAACAAAAATGTATATTTGTGAATTTTTGTGCATATATTTATATGTATTTGAAAAGTATTCTATTTGTATGTTTATATATATTTGAAGAGTGTTTATTTTTATATGTATGCAAAAAATGGCTTTTTTATCCCACCCTACCAAGATACCCCTAATATTTTATCCACTTTTTACCCTAACCATAACAACTATAACAACCAACATGACCCCAAAAACAGTAACAAAACTGCACCAACACATATACATATATTGGATCAACCTCCACATTAATTAAGCTAAGCATTTCAAAGAACATGTCATCATTTAACAATATAAACGCAGATTCTAAACAGGAAACATTTTTAACGACTTTATTACAAATAACCTAGACCAAAGAACAGCTCTCTATATATATTACAATAGAAAAATGCGAGCATGAAAAGTAATATGGTTAAGATCAAACATGGAAAAGTATAGGACTAGTTCTTAAAACTGGAAAAAGGACAAGATATTACAGTAAAAATATAATAAATTTATAACTTAAATTATTTCAGCATTAAGAATCGATTATATAATGATATAAATTGAGTTAAAAAAATCTTAATGTTGCAATATTTTAAGTTATAAATTTATTATATTTTTTATTAGAATATCTTGTCCTTTTCTTTTCCAGTTATAACAACTAGTCCTTTATTTTTTCCTGTTTAATCTTAACCATATTACTTTTCATGCATTTTTCTATTGTAATCCATGATTTTTTCAGGCTTCTAGTAAATTCACTTGTTCTTTGTTTAATTTCAGTCTTTTTTTTTTGCCTCCATTAACATAACATACGCATATGTAATAACAATGTACGGCAATCGTCGGCTTTCAATAAAATCACCCCAATTAATCATACCGTGCTTGAATGATATACAAATTTAAGACCACTTGAAAATCTTTAAAAAGAAAGCTTTTCTTTAAGGATAGATTTTAAAATTCTCCCACTGAAAGTTACCAATAGTACAACTTAAAAAGTTATGGAAAAAGCTATATTTTAAACATTTAAGTCAGAAATTTACATTTTTATAAAGAGGCAATCTAACATTTGACTAATTAATGTAATAATGTAAATTTCTGTAAGTTTCTTTTGCTGAAATTAGTTAAAATACGTAAATTATGAAAGCGAGTACATAATCAAATTCTACCCAAGTTTCACCATTACCGATAATCAAGATGTTATCTCACCGGCCTCTTGAGACTTATTAATTCTCATTTCGAGTTGCCTTTGGGCCTTGATAAGCGATACCCTCTAGAAAAAAAAGACATTCATTTTTTTCTGGTAAATGACACAGATTGATAAATGTGAAACCTAGAACCAAACATTCATTTAGTCGATTTGTTGCTATTCACGCATCGCTTTGGGAATTATAGATATATTTTAAGATATGTAGAATATTAAGAGAAATTTTACTTGCAACATTAATTATTGTACATGGCAGAGAATTCTTCGAGGCGCTTCAAATAAGGACGAATTCTGTCACAAGTTCGTTGAATACCATGAATTATATCAATTCAATAATGGATAGTCAGATTCCTGTCTTGGTCGAGCGATCAATATAGAACTGTTAGGAACATGAATAAACATAAACATCAATTATTCAATAAGGCAATGATCAATAAGCAATAATCGATAAAATGTCTTGAGAGGCGGAATTATAAACACGCCATTCATTTTTTTTTCCATTTCGTATTTTCTTTACGGTGCAAATGTCTTTACATTCTTTAAAGAACATATAAGGCTCCCAGAATCATGCGGTACCAAAAAAAGTTAGAAAAAAGGTTCAAAGTTTCACGAACTTCGTAACCCGTGTATCTTAGAAACTAGTAGAGATATCTGCTTAGGATTTATTTTAAAATACAGTGTAACATGTATACTATCACATCATGTCGTGTTCATTTTAAGGATGGTGATAGTTCCTATTTACAATGTCTCCCCACTGGACACGAGTTAGGCACCAGGATTTTTTTTAACGTGGAGAAAAGGAACAAAAATAAAAATTGTCTCAGTCGTAAAGGATTGCTCCTTCATTGAGGGAGAACAAGAAATTGTAGTGCAGCATCTGAAGAACAGATGGTACTTATTTGCCTCTCCACGAAAGCAAATGAGGCACAAGGTCGTTTTTTTAACGTGGGGGAAAACCAGCTCCCCCAAAAGGGGGCACTCTGTCAGTATCCAAATAAATAGTAATTATCTCGGTATAAAGGATTTCCCCTGCATTGACCAAGACCTAATTACTTAAGTGGAGTATCAGAACAGATACTACACTTTGAGGTATTAAATCTTTTATTCAGGCTAAAAATACAGTGTAAGTTCAACATGAACAAAAATCTTAAGCACAAGGTCAACTCAAAAGGGGGGGGTATGGAGGCTTGGCCACATGGCAAAGAACGTCTGATAGTTGTAATGCAGTGATGATTATTTCGATAACGATGACAATGAAATGTGTTACATAAACATAACTGTAAACATAGAAATAAAGTTGGATCAAGTTAAAGAAACAAGGCAGATACCGTTTCACTTCACGTGCTTTACTTCTTAGTCATTCTGTGATGATGTTGGTGCCAACATAATCTATAATGCTTTCCGATCATCCGGGTCATCACCGTCATCAGATTCTTCACTGATAGCCGCGGTTACCTGTGATGGCGAGTTTTCTTCCATATGTAAGCAAAAATCTTTTTCTTCATCAAGAACACCACGGAAATGAGAGGCATATCTAGGGGGTACAAAGTTGAGCAGAACCTTCATATCAGCAAGTTTTTCGTTTTTCAGCAGAGGTCGCTTTCATTAATATTGACTTTTGACCGTGTTGTCATATATATTCAAACGTGTAGAGGAGAGTTTGGAAAACGCAGCGGTCTACATAACTCGTTTTTCTCTATATATGGCATTTGGTACTGGGGGATAAAATTCTTGATGTTTTATTTGCTTTCACGAATAAAATGTAAAGTTATGTATTTCCTTCTATAGTGACAGAGTTCTATGATTATTCCTTTTCGGTTTTCCCATATAAACGATATTTTACTATTCTAATAGAATTTAACAATAGACTAAATTTCTAACATTCCATTTCTTAACTTTGCCTACAGGGTTCGATTCTAGGTTTATCCTAATCTCATTTTCACTTATCTAATATTCTTCTAATTTACATGGGAAGGAGACATCCCTTCACGGTAACAGTTTAGCATACATTTAAATAAATGGTTCTCTCTTTAACAATGCCTGATTCTTTTATAAACTATTAGAATTGGCTTTATCTGCATAGATTAAATAGAAGACTTACATAAAATCTATTGTCGATATCCCTGTAAATTTGTTTGATTAATTCTATCGCTTCAGAAAGTATTGTAACCCTGATGCAGTTCTTTACTTGTTTAAGAGTTTGATACGTCATGAGAATATATAGCAGTAATTTCAAAAATAAAAAAGAACGACTTGGGTACCATCGGCTAGAATTGAATCCATAACATATAATTCTCTAGCGTTATTTTTTAGTCTCTAAGTCACTCTTATATACAGGAAAATAGTTAAAAATAACGTTGTTTAACATATTAATATAGATTTGTCATGCTGCCAGGTTTACTAAATATATTGAGACGTTTGTTTTAATAATTTTTAAATATGAAAAATTACTCCTTTAATATCAATGTCAGAGCGAGAAATAACTTAATTATATAGATATATAGAAGAAGAAGAAGAAGAAGAAGAAGAAAGATGTTGATTTTTCACAAAACTCAGGAGTATCTATTTTTTCACGAAAGACTTTCATACTTTTTCTTATCTCCGTATTCATAAAATTAAGTAAATATAACCACATTTTCAATCTTTTATACATAGTAGCTATATTTAAAAATCATAATGATAACTTAATTACTTTAGGAATAATTCCCGTACATACAATTATATAAACATCTGGATCCCTAAAGTTATATTGATATTCATATGAAATTAAATACACATTGGTATTTATTATATAGTAGACGATTTTATCATTTGAAAAATATTGAAAAAAATAATTTTAATGCTGTCATATCTCTGACTAACCTTGTATGATGTTTGTTATTACGATATCACAACGCAGTTAAGATATCGTAATTCGCAATACCATTGCTAAAGCGAAATCATAAATTCGAGGTCGAAATACCAGGAGAGAAATGGAGGAATGGAAAGCAAACGGATGAAGATCGAAGTATACGAATAGGTGATCAATCAGAAAAAAATCAGTAATAGCGGTAGTAATAATAGTGAGTAGTGTTTCTACCATCGTTTCGTCAGCTTTGTTGCCCAGATGGACGGGCAAGTTCATTGCTAAAAATAGAATCTTTTTAAACTCGACTCCGTGTCTGCACGACCTTTCGACATTTATTTCTAGTCGGAACATCTTTTTGAACAGCTTTGTCTCGTAGCATCCGACCACCTCACCCATCCACTCGCCAAACTGCTTCTTTTCACATCAACATTCGATTTTCTTTTTCATTTTATGTTTTTTTTTAAATGCGTCCAATCGCCTTTCTCAGAGGTTCTGTCCGTTTATTCGCCTGTCGGTCTTTCTAGCGGATAGTTTGTAGCAGCACACCGTACTCTGAAAATACCCCGCCTCCCTAAATAGACAAAATACGAGTTATATTAAAAGCAGAATAATAATAATACTAACTCTACTGTTGATCCTACCTCTAATCACTGCACATAATTAGCTGGCAATTTTTGAAAATTATATTAACAGCATGGTACTTCAACATCTTTTTATATATCTTATGTCGTTTTTTAACTGGATTCAATCGCATTTTTTCAGAGTCTGTTGGTTCACCCGCCAGTTTTCATAGCATCCCAAAATCACCCCGCCACTCTCCAAAAATGAACCAAATGCGAGTCGTGGTACCAAACAGTAATAATATTCACTCTTACCTTGATCCTTGCGCATGATTGACGCGGTTTTATTTTTCTTTTTAATTTACTTTAACCATTAGTAAAGGGAGATTTATACAAATACAACATTCTACATAGGAATCCATCCTTCCAACTCCTCGGCTAAAAATTCATGGGCAACATAAATTGGAACAAATACATTAAGGACATTGCTGCTGCAAAATAAGTTGAGTTGCCTCTATATACTAGCAAATGATTAACAGTAGAAAGTACCCCATGTCTTTACAAGACCACCATTCGCCCATTCATGAAGTATTGTTGTGAAGGATGGTACGTCTCTCACACTTAGGCAGGTTCCAAAAAGAGTCTGAAATCTAACTATCGGTCATGCTTCAAACTCTGTTTCATCGCCACAATGTTGCATCCATGTGCTTGTTTTGTAAGTACTTTAATGGAGTGTGCCCTGATCAAGTCATAGCACTTGTGTCCCACCCCGACGTAAACACTCCCGATTAACTCGAAACGAAGCAAAATCACACCTTTATGGTTGAGATTCCTAACTGCTGGAAAGTTTCTTCTCTCGGACCACTCGATTTTCGAATTCTCTTCCCTGTTTATTGCTCCCTGGACTATACTAACTTGCAGATATTTAAGTATGTTGTTAAAACCATCATATCATTTGATTCAACTACTTCTAAATAATACTTTGACTGAGTCGGAATTAGTTTAATACAAAAATAAAAAAAGAGATGTAATTCTGTATTCGTCAATACGTTTGGAACAAAAGTAATATAAACAATAATAAAAAAGAGTACTTAAGAAAAAAGTCTAAAATTTGCAAAACATAACCGAGGATATATTTCAGTATAACCAACAATTATTTTAGTTTTTGATAATTGATTACGCTATTTGTTTCTTCCAGCCAGGTAAATATCGATGCTAAGTGTGCCTGTTTCTGTCAAATGACCTTTCACTACATACACCATAAATCAGGATATTTAAGAGGAATGGGTTCTTCGCCAGTGTGTCACCAACTAATGTCGGATGAAAAGGGAAAGGCAGACAGCACATCAGTTACTTATTTTAAACAGATATGTAGAGCTCGTCTTGGCATCAAATATATATATAACATAAACTGTTATACTCGGCCAAGACTAACGGAACGAGAGCAAGCTACCTCGTCAATTAAATAAAGTTCTTCGTTCAAAATTTTGTAAAAATTCCCGAATTTGACATGAAGATTCCAGGATCGGGAAGACGAAAGTCGGAGGTTACATCAGCCGAAACTTTCTGAAAATCGCATCCAAATAATGCAAAAATACACATATGCATTCTCAGCAATAGGTTGTATGTGTTCTGTTTAACACACATTTCTATTTAACTCGTAGCTGGAGATCATACTGAAACATACAGAAACATTGGAATCTATTTGGACAAAAGCACGTATGTGTCATACAGAGGAAATGAATGGAAAAGATTGAGTGACATCTGAAGGGTCACAGGTGGTGCCAGCCGAAAGTCACGAAAATACGTGATTTCCGGGCAGGGGTTTCCTAGCCATTTGTTTGCCATCACTTCAAGCAGCAAATATGTGCTTAGGGAGAAATAACCAATAAGCAACAGTGGCTGAGTATAGTGAGAGGACCTGTCCGTTTATTTCTCAGACGTATTCGAAATTAATCCATTCCTCTGACGTTTTCTGTGTCTAATCTCTTTTAAAATACTTTTCTTAAAAATCAATATCAGCATCCGAGTAGTTTTGTGTAGAGAAACAAGTAAGGGCACTTGTTTCCTATGATGACACGGGTATATAATAGCTGATACACGCGCCCCTGAATAAAAAACCGTAACAAGTATTACTGATTTGGCGAGTAATGTGATCCCTAGTTGAATTCTTTAACATATATTCTCTGATTCCAACTAATATTCACAATTTTGTTTTTGCAAAGACTTGAATACAGACACTTTATCAGTTTCGAAAGAAGGATACAATAATTTCAGGAGAAATCCTTCACGACTGAGACAATTTTTATTTTTGTACCTTTTCTCCACGTTAAAAAACGACCGTGGGGAGGCATAGTAAATAGGTACAACAATTTATTGTAAACAAACATGGTTTGAAATAAAATTATATATAATGTAGTCAATACCAGTATAAACTTTTTGATTGTTTGATTTTATGGCATAAAAATCACATAATATCTAATCTGATCACTTTAATAAAATATTTTATTGCTGAAATGTAATAATATATAGATACGGGTGTGCAGAAATAAGCTTAGAATCAGAGAAAAAATCAACTTTAGGTTACAATTTTATTTAGAAATCGAGTGAGAGCTACATGTCTCGGATATTATGTCACGATACGCTTCTCAGACACTCCTAGAACACATCTTTCTAACTCAATGGTTTTCTCCAAACCCTTTCAAATGATATTCTCTTGAAAATATACCTTACACAATTTCCGCCTAGTTTAAAGTTCTTTCGATTTTCATTTAAAATAGTCATGTTTCCTGATGAGGTCTACCCATAAAATCCCTGTGACCACTTGTCTATAATGTATCATGTTTAAAGACAAATTAATTTTGACTAAACTTTATACTATCTAAGTACGCACAGATATTTAACAACATTGTCGTTTCATGCATTTCCCAACGGCATTGATGCTTTACAGAACAATAGACTTGACTGAAACCTAAACAAGACTGACGTTTAAAATAAACTAACCAAACTACAAATCCATGTACAAAATCTTGGATGATATCTCGATACTCATGAAGATATTGATCCAGACGTAACTCAGCGTTCGCTCGGCTTCTTCCGGAACATGGCGTAAACAGCTCGGGCCCGAAACATGACGTAAACAGCTCGGGTTCTGCTGCTGTCTGACGTAACATAAAACTGAGCCGATTATAATGCCGCACGAGCTGAAAATCTGAATATCAGACGAAAAGGATAAAAAAGTTTTCTCATTGAACATGGAGTAATCCTGGCAGCCATTTTTTCTCACATCCGAGGAATTAACAAAGCCGTTTTTTAACATGGGGCGGTTGGGGTGTCTATTCCGAAAGCTGTTCTTAACATGGGAAGGTTCAGGGTGCTTATTCCGAAAGCCATAAAAAAGTGAAAAATATGGTAAAAATACCCTGGTAAACTTGCGGAGAACGTTCTGTTTTATATGGTTGTTTTAAAAATGGAACAGAAATTTATGTTACGTCAGACAACAGCAGCTACGGCATAATCACGTTGACACACCGGTTCTCGCCAGATCACCGAAGTTAAGCAATGTTGAGTCTGCTCAGTATCAGATGGGTGACCATTTGGGAAGAGAAGGCGCTGGGAAGATTATTCTAGGAAGATTATGCGTGGGGACAGTACCCTCACCTCGAAAAAAGAAGTCGCTTCAAAAGCATCTGCAAAGTTGTGGATGGCCTATGCCCCTACAGGGGCTCATGGCTATGGATGGATGGGGAGAAAGCAGCATAACCCGAACTGTTGACGTCATGTTTCGGGGGGGGGGCGAGCGAACGCTGAGTTACGTCTGGATCAATATCTGCATGTGTACTAAGTCAAAATATCTACACCATACGCCTCTTTACGTTGGTTTGGTACCTACAAGGATAAAATATCTACACCATACGCCTCTTTACGTTGGTTTGGTACCTACAAGGATAAAATATTTACACCGTACGCCTCTCTACATTGGATTTATTTTTATACAACTAGTGATAAACATAACGGGAAAATCACTTATAGTTTTATAACAATTAATGGTGCCCTAATAATTTAATTGCGATAATCTTATTTTTTATAAAACATAGATACAAATTCATAACGTATATACGTATTAAGCTATCTTCCAAAGATTGAAAATGCAATCCTCACTACAAGCGATACTAAGAATAAAATAAAAATCACTTAACTACGATGTTTAACTGACAAAACAAGAACAATCCACTCTATGGATTAAAGAAATTATTCAATATGAAATTCTATATGCATCCCCAAGTTCGGCTAAATGCACCTAAAGAAGGTCGAAAAGTTTCTGAAACAGTTTAAAAAAAGAATTTCTTATAACGACTAAGACAAGGCAAGCGGTTGAAGACAAGAAGTAGTTTATTCGCTGTGTTGTTCCAAACGATTAGGCAGTGGACGGAGATGAGAGAAAAAAGAGAGAGCCCGTTAATCACTGTTTAATCATATTTTATACAAACATTTCACATGTGTGTGCTTTTAAGTGAATTGGCGACTGCTATTCAATCACCCCCTCTCAATCTGTGCCATGTGAGGTCTCATGCGCTTCTAGCACAGAGAATGACGAGTTGATATCGTAATACACTGAACTGATGCTTTTTCTTACCATCTTTGTGAGCGTATCCATTTGACAAAATATGCACACATTAGTATCATTAGGACGAAGGCATCGCCACCGATGTTTACTAATAATGTCGCAGACGAAATGCAAAATTTAATTAAAAGACATATTTGCCAATCCTCGTTTAGTATGATTAAATATCGAAATATAAAAACGAAATAGAAAGAAAGATATTTTAGTCTTAAAATTTTTAATATTATATTCTAGCCCGTTTCCTTACTCTCTCTCAATCTCTTTCTCTTTCTCTCTCTCTATATATATATATACTGTCGATGATGATAAGTGAACGATCGTTGATGTATATGTATACATGCATGCATATATATATATATATATATATATATATATATATATATATATATATATATATACTAGTAGGACCAGTGTACGGGTGTTGCCCGATGGAAAGTCGACATAAAGTCAGAACAGATTTTTAAAAACATCCTCGCCTCAAAAACAGTTGAAACTATGGTTATATAGCGCATTATCACACTCCGCGAAATTTGAACGCAAACGTCAGTAAGTGAAGAATCGATGCCATCCACCAATGAAAAAATATTAAAAAGCACGTTAACGCTTAGTAAATACAGGGTGACTAAAAAACACGGTCCCCAACTCTAATTAGGCTCCGTTTCTTAGTGTTTTGTCTGAATGAAATGAAACTTTGGTCATAACTAGTTTATTATATTCTTAACATCACATCAAAACACTAGGGTCTTTGGCCTTTTTTCCTCCCTTCTACAGCATATGTTTTAGATGGCCTCCATTTAGTTTTTTTTGTCACCCTGTATGTATAACGACCAAAAAATGTGCACGTTCCCCAATAAAGAAGGGTAATGAATAAAAAATGTTTATGAGAAATATTTTAATCAACCATGGAACAATTGTAATGTTGATAAGGGATCCTTCTATACTGAGTTAATTTTGTTTTCTTATATTATGCTTTGTTTTTAAGAAAGTAGTCACTATGGTATGAATTTAGACCCTCGTTAATAATTAAAAAATCTAATAATTAAAAGAAAATATGCATTCCCTTAGAAAATGAAAGAACGGTAATGCAAATGTTGTCGTGGAATGTGTGTATGTGTGTGCGTGTTAAGCATCACTAACCCTATTTTGGTTTAACTTGCTTCCTCCGAAGGAGGAAGTTCATGGGAGTATGAAATTCACAAGCGATCCTCAGTCGCATGTATATCCCCGTTAGGGGAGATGATGACGTTAGGTCTTGCAACACTTGCAGGGAGGTGTCAATGTCCTCCTACATCAAACGCCTGGAATTTCCAAATAGATCACCCATTTTAGTAATGACCAGGCTCAACGTCTCTTAACCAGTGATCTGACGGGAACCGGTGTGTCAACGTTATTATATTGTATCATGCTGTGTAACCACCAACACACGAAACAAGCAAAGCTCTTCTGTGGGAGAGAGGTTGCAGGGAAGAGAAAAGGTCATTCCCCCACTAAGCCATGAAGTCTATTTTGTACTCTGTCAAGGCAGGATAGGCTGTTTTTAGCAGCTCCTGTCCAGATGTGGCATCAGTATTCCATCTTTGAACGTACTTGGCTTTTATATAGATAGAGAATTGCATCAGTAGTGAGATATCTTCTGGAGCGGTAGAAGGATCCTACCATTTTTCCAGCGACCTTGGCAACAGACTTGATGTACGTGTTCCATTTTAGATCAGGAGTAAAGGTCAAACCCAGAAACTTGTCAAAACATGTGGCGTCTCCTAGACGAGAGCCATCCATTTCAATTGATGCCAGATGGGGATCAGAGCGTTGATGATGTAAAGATAGGGGCTTGGTTTTAGATGCATTAAAGCCACCTCTTTCCCCACTGTACCACGCGCTCAAGATCAGAGGAGAGAGAATCAGAGAGAACTTTGTCGTTTACGGCCTTGATGTGTTGCCATAGATGGTCGTGTCATCAGCATAGAAGTCAACGAATGATTTAAGTATGTTTCGGGAGATCATTGATGTAGATCAGGAAGAGAGTTGGGCCCAGTATGGACCCCTGAGGGACTCCAGCATTAATACTGCAGACCTCTGATTTCTACCCATCAACCACTACTCTTATGGGCCTATCAGAGGGAAATGGTTTAATGATTGAGAAAACATTTCCAGTTATACCGTAGCTGGAAATTTTGTGAAGCAAGCCTTTATGCCATACCTTATCGAAGGCCTTTAATATGTCAAGAGCAATTACCCTAGAAAGGAAGCCTTTGTCGAGAGATTCGCTATTCCTATGAAATATAACCGTTAGCACATCTGCTGTCGATCTTGCAGAACGGAAACCATATTGCATGTCACTTAGAAGGTTATTTCTGCTGAGGTGGTTAACTACTTCTCTATTTAATATGAATTCCAGCAACTTACTCATGACACACAGGAGACTTATTGGTTTGTACTGAGAGGGAGATGATTATCACCTGAATTCTTAAATACAGGGCATACTGATGAGGTTTTGCAGGGTGTTTGGAAAGCACTCCTCCTTAAGGCAACGCTTAAACGGTTCTGTAAGTATGAGGCCAAGTTCTGGTTGAAGCTTTTTCAACACTATAATTGGGATACCGTCAGGGTCAGTTGCTTTACTGGAATCAAGGTTCTTGATTAGCTTGGAGACCACACGCACAGATATTTGTATGTTGCCTAGCGTGTTGTGTGTTACAGGAGGAAATATGGGGAGTTGATGGTCTTCGTCGCATAGGGGAGAATTAGCTGCAAAGTTCTTGGTAAATAGTTTAGCCTTGTCTGATGCTGACGAGATGACCGCTGGTCCATTGATAATGGTTGGGATAGAACTTCTGTTCAGGATCCTATTTGTTATTTGCCAAAACTGGTGCTCAGCTGCTTTGGATTTAACGGACTGAGCATATAGCTCTCTAGCATTTTTTATTACTCTTTTACAGTGGTTGATGGAGTTCCTGAAAGCAGCTTTAGTCTCAGTGCATATATTACGTTGGTAACTATGAAAAAAGTGATTTCTGTGCGCGATGTCAGCAGTACATTCTGGGGAGAATCATTGTTCGCCATCATTAATTTTTAGAGATAACTTGGCTTTAAATTGAATATTAATCAAAAACATCTTCACACAGAGTTATCTTCTCTTTCAAAAATAACAAAAGCACTTCCAAAACTCACTATTGAAGTTTGACAAATACAATAAATAATCCGATCTGATATTAGACCGCCTACAGTCCATACTTTAGAATCGGCTATGAAAGGGAGACCCAACAGTTTTGAATTCTAACAGAACTATGATATGTCCACATTTTTTGATTTCCTAAACCGTCGATTTATTTGATATGTTAAGCTAGTAAAACTTCCTATATATGTTTTATAATTATGATATTGTTTTTTGGTCCCCCGACAAAGGGAGGGTGAACCTGTAAATTCTTCCTTGTCCGTTCATCTATTCGTTCGTTCGTCAGTCCGCATTTTCTCAATAATTACGTTTGGAATTTTTTGAAATTTTGCACAAACATTAAACATGATATGAGTAAAAAAAGTAACAGAACGGATTTTCCGGGAAAACTCCGGTTGCTCTTCCCCTTCGGGATAAAATGGCTAAAATTAACACTTTTGTGCTTATTAAAACAAATTGATGCCTTGGATTTTTATAAAACTTTCTGAAAAGTTGTAACGAACTGATTTCTATATAATTTTGTTTGCCTATACTTTGCAATAACAGGTGCTCTTTTAGGGCTAATAAAACCACTCCATTTTTAGGACTATTTTACCATATTTGTCCAAAATTTTCCCTGTATGTATATTTAGCAGTTTTGCATGGCGTTGAACTCAAATTTAAATGTGTTAAGGCCTTGGGGGCTTTTAAGGCTAAATGGGGGGGGGGGCAAATGATGGACTTAGTTATTTTTTTGCATGCTGCAGAACTTAAATTTACATGTGTAAGGCCTAAAACTGCACCGTTTGTTCATTTTAACCAGGATTTGACTCCCTTGTGGACTTTTAGGGCTAAATGGAGGAGGAGGCAAATGCTGACCTTAGTCATTTGTTTATGTCTCGTTTGCTGTACACTCACGGGGGACCATGCATGCTTCACATTTTTGTTTTTGTTTACATTGACCCTTTTCTCGTTAACACCGACCTATTAAAGAGATTGATAACGTAACACTATTTTATCAAGGTTTTTATTTTTCAGTTCAATAATGACTTAATTGTAAACATATTTCTAGAAACCGCTAAATTCTTGCTAGTCGCAAGTGTTTCACTACGAAATTGTATTCCCAAAAATTTATATATTGCATTATATATGATGTTAATTGATATAATTATATTACAAGTTAGACTGCTATAATGCATTATCTAAATATATATTGAGATAGTGTGCCAATTCTGGTGTCTTGATTCAGCTTGATTACGAGTTTGAGATGTATATACTAGCCGATCGTCCGGCGTTTCTTCGTCATAAAACACGCTTACATATATTTTAATTCATGAAGATTCCGTATTTATTGCTAGTCAGTCAATTCTCTATTGATTATTATATTGTACCAATATATAATATCAATTTGAAAAAAAATCATATGACTTGGTTGTTATCAGCTAAGTTCGAAATCAAAACATAATTCTCCGGCGTTATGTCTTGTCACCTGAGATAAGTTAATATGCATTTCCAAACTTTAAAAATTAACGTTGTCAAATTTATAAATGTATATTTGCGCATGCGTAGAACATTTATTTTAGTCGACTAACATTTTTTTTTTAATTTTGACCCTTTGGTTGATATGTTCACCGGTTAAACACTAAATAGAATTCGTTCCACGAATCCCAATCCCTTATATATCAAGCTTAAAGTCTGTTGATCAAACATCGACAAAGACCGTTCCACATACACACATACAGAAGACAGAGCAAGAGAGAGAGAGAGAGACAGACAGAGAGAGAGTGAGAGAGAGAGAAAGGAAGGGAGAAAAGGTCACTTACAAAAGCCAATTGTCAGGCTTTTATGAGACAAAATTCTGATTGACTTGTAATTAATCTCTCTTCTTTGTTTATTTTAATGCATCCAAAATCAAGCGTCTATCTTTACATCATCAACGCTCTGATCCCCATCTGGCATCAATTGAAATGGATGGCTCTCGTCTTCGGGAGGCTCCATGTTTTGACAAGCTTCTGGGTTTGACCTTTACTCCTGATCTCAAATGGAACACGTAAATCAAGTCTGTTGCCAAGGTCGCTAGGAAAATGGTGGGATCCTTTTACCGCTCCAGAAGATATCTCACTACTAATGCAATTCTCTATCTGTATAAAAGCCAAGTAGGTCCGAGATGGAGTACTGCTGCAACATCTGGGCAGGAGCTGCTAAAAACAGCCTATCCTGCGTTGACAGAGTACAAAATAGACTTCGTGGTTTAGTGGGGGATGCCCTTTTCTCTTCCCTGCAACCTCTCTCCCACAGAAGAGACGTTGCGAGCCTGTCTTTGTTTTATCGCTATTTCCATGGCAGGTGCTCGTCTGAGTTCCAATCCCTCGTCCCCTCTCGCCAATCTTTCACGAGAAATACCCGTCTGGCTTAAACTACTGTCAATAATTTTCCCCACTCTTTATCTGTGCCTAAATCCAAACGTAGAGTCCAAACGTAGATTCCAAACGTAGATTCCACGCAAATCTTCTTTCTTAGAACTGCACGCCAGTGGAACTCTCTGCCGCTTGCCTGTTTCCCACCTGACTACAACTTGGACGTCTTCAAGTCCAACATAAACAAACTCCTGACAAACCGCCCCCTTAAGTAAGACACTCTATCAAAAACAATACTAATGATTATTACAATACTATCTCATTGATTACTGTACACGCAATAACCCTTATGCCTGAGTGGCCTTTGGGCCTTAATAAATGGTGACCTCCATGTAAAAAAATGAGTGGTCCCCTCTTATTTGTGTAAAACAGGAGCAATAATAACAAAGATTCTGTTTGGTTAACTAGCTAACTAAATAAAACGTGCAGATATAAAAACACGAGGTAACATTAATTCGATGCATTAGCCTGACGAGTCCCTACAAGGATTAGACACGAAAAATTCTGTGTATCTTATTACCATATATATTTTCATCACTTACTACATATATATATATATATATATACATATATATATATATGCGTAGTAATAATAAATTTACGTAATTATTATCACGCTTTAACCTTCAAATATCACATACTTATCGGACTATTAGTTCAAAAATTAACATGATTATAATGAAACTGTTTTTTCAAATTAAAAAATTAACAATGGAAGCATTTGAATTTCGTGTGTTGATAAAACATTGCTTTCTGGCGGGAAATACTGTTCAAATAAAACAATGCTTTGTAATTGATATTCAAATTCTGTTTCGTCGGAAAGAACGGTTAAATGGCGATATGTTGTCTTGTGGACGTAGAGACGCAAATGGTATTGGATGCTCAGGTAGCCCACATTCGCCTGTTGTCCCGGAAAGCATAAAAGAATCACAAATACATTTTGTTCAATTTTTAATTGAAGTTGCACGAGATAGCAAGGGAGTTAGACATATCAGAAGATAGTGTAAATAACATTTTGCAGGACTATTTGTTAATGAGAAAACTGTATTCGATGTGGGTGCCGCATTTGATCACAGTCAATCACATACAACAACGTGTCGATCATTTAGAACGCTGTTTGCAACTGTTTCATAGTAAGAGTAAGAAGTTGTTTATGTCAATATGTGACAGTGGGTGACAGCTGGATTAACCACTTTAGTTCAAATTAAATTAGCAGTCTGTTGAGTCGACAACAGCAAGTACAAGCCGTCCAAAGCTGCCGAATGTGCTTACATCAGCAGGCAAGTTTTTGTCCCCCGTATTTTTGAATGCGGAAAATATTTTGTTCATTGATTATCTTCATACAGCGTATTATGTAGCATATTTATTACATTTAGAGCAAGGGGTCGATCCTTGGACCATTATTATTCCTGATATTGATAAACGACCTCCCTGATAATATTGTGTCCGAGATGTGTATATAGTTTCTTCCCTCGAACAGCTAGACTTTGGAATTCCCATCCTGCTGCCTGCTTCTCTGGCTGTACTGATATGCAGAAGTTTAAATGTAACATAAACAAATATCTTGTTAATCTTTCCTAGACGTGGCCCCAAATAGTAGCCCCTTACGTTCAAGTGGCGATATGCTTTGTAAGGGGTAAACATGCGTAAAAAAAAGAATTCTTAAAAAAAACGGCCACAAGTGAAGAGGAAAAAAGTCAGTTTTCACTGAAAAAAAAAAGAAGTCAGTTTTCACCGTGTCACAAGTTAATTGCAACGATGATAAAACCATTTAGATTTCGAATTTCTTTTCCATCATTCTCCAAGTTATTTACAACTATTGGTTGTTTGCAAGCCTCTAATAAATGTCATGGGAAAAATGATGTAACTTCAATTTAAAAATTCAGGCTTATTTTAAGGCTTACGAGAACCCGCTGAACAAAAAAAGGCATCGAATTGAGAGAAAACCGTTGGAGTCGGTATATCTCTCTAGGAGACCATGTTGACGAATAAAGTCTAATTTTGTTGTTTTATTAGTTACGCCCGACATGTATTTACTGTTGTGTTAGACTGAGGGTTCCCCTATTTCATTGACGTGCATAGCATTCTAACCAAAACCTATACAATAAAATATATCTATTTCGTGAGATGAATCACATATTCGTTCCTGACTCTTAAAACACTTCATTTTCAACAACATTCCTTTATTTAAGCATTTAGTCAGGATCATTATTTTAGCTTTTATTTCTATATATAAAAAGATTATTCGCTAGTGTTCTCTCGCTTATTATGATGTATTACATCTATTACACGGAAATACTTCATTTAGTAAGATATTATTCGTTTAAAAAATTGAAACAATAAACACTAATAAAGGCGCCAGTTAAATAAAAAAAAAACATTTAAAACCCTCTCTTAAACAAGCAATAGTTTCTGACAAACAACGAATATTTTTTATGTGGAAACCAAACAAAAATAAACATCGCGTAGCTTAAGCCTATGATTTAAGCTTGTATTTTTTTCTGTGTCTTCCTCAACAGAACGATGCTGATTAGTCGATCTGCCCTGATCGATTCTATTCCAGATCCAGCATTATCAGATCGATAAAACCCGGATACACCCAACGACCACGATAATGCATAGTTTTAAATAAAATAATTTATATTATCTAGCA